>NC_091451.1:22785928-23109108 GCF_964237555.1 Oryctolagus cuniculus | reverse complement strand
AAACTCTACAGCATGCATCTAGAAGAAACAAGTAAAAGATATAATGCTAGGAAGATTCAGGTTGGAACTAAAGGAAGGTTGGAGAAAAGAACATATAATTTCCCACAAAATCGCGTCACAGATCACAGAATAAACAAATCAGTGCATGATCTGGACGCTTTTATGAAAGGAGATTACCAGCTGGATGAGATGATACAGTCATTGAAAGACTATGCTAATTATGAATCTTTATTAGAAATTATTTCCAAAAAACTCTAAATCCATTTGTTGTTAATGTGCCTGGGAAAGCAGAATATAGTCCAAGTATTTGGACCTTTGTCACTGATGTCAGACCCAGATGGAGTTTCAGGTTCCTGGCTTCAGCCTGGCCCAGCCCCGACCACTGCAGCCATTTGGAGAGTGAACCAACAAATGGAAGATCTCTGTCTCTCCCTCTCTTTCTGTAACTCTGCCTTTCAAATAAATAAATCTTAACCAAAAAAAAAAAAAAAAAAAAAAAAAGTGGAGCAGCCAGGACTTGAACTGGCACCCATATGGGATGCCACAGGTGGTAGCTTTACTTGCTATGCTGCAACACTGGCATGCTGAGATTTTTTTTTTTTTTTTTTTTTGACAGGCGGAGTGGACAGTGTGAGAGAGAGAGACAGAGAGAAAGGTCTTCCTTTTCCATTGGTTCACCCCCTAATGGCTGCTGCGGCCGGCGCGCTGATCTGAAGCCAGGCTCCTGGTCTCCCATGCGGGTGCAGGGCCCAAGCACTTGGGACATCCTCCACTGCACTCCCTGGCCACAGCAGAGAGCTGGCCTGGAAGAGGGGCAACCGGAACAGAATCTGGCGCCCCAACCAGGACTAGAACCTGGTGTGCCGGCGCCACAAGCGGAGGATTAGCCTAGTGAGCCGCGGCGCCAGCCGAATGTATCATTTTCAAAGAGTGGAAGACTCAATACTGTAAATGTGTTGATTCTTCTTGCCCTGATTTTTAGAAAAAAAATGTGATCCCAAAAATAATCCCAGAAGGGTTTTGGTGATTTTTTGGTGCAGTCTGGCACATTGGTTCATATAAAGAGAAATGAATGGCACAAATAGAGAAGACACTCTTGAGTAAGAACAACATGTAAAGATTTGCCCTATCAGATATCAGGACTTTATTTGAAAGCTTTTACAGAATAGCCTAGCAATGCCCGCATTTATATGGACACCTGATTTGCAACAAGGATTGTACCAAGGAGCAGTGGGGGAGGATGGTAACTGTGCTGGGACAGTTGGCTATTCCAAGAGGAAGGAAAGAAACTTGATTCTTTCCTGACTCACAGTACAGCAAAAAAGCAAGGTGAGGTATGTTACAGGTTGAAAAGGAAAGGTTGAAGGGCCTTTGGTGCAGTTGGGTAGCTGTGTGGGAAGCCCAAATCCCATGTTACATCCATGTTGAATCCCATGTTGAATTGCCTGGTTCAAGCACAAGTCCTTCCGCTTCTGATCTCACTTCCTGCTGGTACATAGCAGATGATGGCTTGGTTGTTTGAGTCCATGCCACCCATGCAGGAGTCCTGAATTTGAGATATAGGCTCCTGGCTTCAGCATGGACAAGTCCTGGCTGTTGTAGGTATTTGGGCAATGAACTGGTAGGTGGAAGATCTTTGTCTCTCTGGCTTTCAGATTATAAAATGAAAATAATTTTTTTAAAAAAAAATGAGAAAAGCAATACAATAAGCTCCTAAAAGATAGTATGAGAGAATATTTTCTGGATCTCAGTATAGTGAAAGATGCCTTAAATATGACACAGAAGGTCTAGTAAAGAATAAGTTGGTTGATACATCTTGACTACATTAAAGACAAAAGATATCACTAAAAGAGTCAAAAAGTAAGTAACAGTGAAAGGAGTTAATTATAACACAAATAGTTGAAAAAAGTTTGTATCCAAAACTTTATAAAAATAGAGATGAGGCCAGCGCTGTGGTGCAGCAGGTAAAGCTGCCACCTGCACCACCAGCATCCTATATGGATGCCAGTTTATGCCCCCAGATGCTTCACTTCCAATCTAGCTCTCTACTAATGGCCTGGAAAAAGCAGCAAAAGGTGGCCCAAGGGTTTGGGGCCACTGTCACCCATGTGGAAGAGTCTCTGTCTTTCCATCTCTCGCTCTAACTCTTACTTTCAAATAAGTAAATAAGTCTCCAAAAAATAAAAATGCATACAATCTAATAGTAAAACCAGCAAGAGAGACATATTTTAAGATGTAATCGCAAAAGATTTTAGAATGCCCAAGAAGCATAAATCATCAGTGAAATACAAACTAAGTGAGCATACACTTGCCAGCATGGCCTAAATAAACATGACCAGGTGTTGGAGAAAGTACACAGTAGGCCAGCATCGTGGCTCACTAGGCTAATCCTCCGCCTGCGGTGCCGGCACCCCAGGTTCTAGCCCTGGTTGGGGTGCCAGATTCTGTCCTGGATGCTCCTCTTCCAGTCGAGCTCTCTGCTGTGGCCAGGGAGTGCAGTGGAGGATGGCCCAGGTCCTTGGGCCCTGCACCCGCATGGGAGACCAGGAGAAGCACCTGGCTCCTGCCTTCGGATTGGCGTGGTGCAGCGCAGCGCGCCAGCCATAGCAGCCATTTGGGGGGTGAGCCATCGGCAAAGGAAGACCTTTCTCTCTGTCTCTCTCTTTCACTGTCTAACTCTGCCTGTCAAAAAAATAAAAAATAAGACAGCAGTGAAGAAGTTTGCCACATCAGTTAACTCTTCCCTTCACGAGGGTTCTCTGTAGCAGGTGATGCTGCTTGATAGCATTTTGCCCACAGGAACTTCTTTCCAAATTGGAAACCCTGCTGCTTCTTCATCAGCTAAGTTAAGGGAATCGTCTAAGTCTCGTGTTGTCATCTCAGCAGTGTTGACGGCATCTTTCCCAGGAGTATATTGCGTCCAAGAAACCACTTTCTGGGGAAGATGTATGACTTGGCAATTTAGCTACCACTTGGGACACCCACTTCTCATGTTGGAGTCCCTAGGTTTGAGTCTTGACTTAGCTTCTGATCTAGCTTCCTGCTGATTTGCATCCTGGGTAGCAGCAGGTTATTTCTTAAGTAATTTGGGCTCTGCCATTCACATGATTGAATTCCAGGCTCCTGGCTTTGGCCTGGCCCTTGTGGGCACTTGGGAGTGAACCACGGGATGGAGGATATCTCTCTTTCTGTCTCCCTCTCTCTGCCTTTTAGAGAAATAAAAATAAATAAGCATGAAAGCCTTTTAAATAAGAATAAATAGGCCGGCACCATGGCTCACTAGGCTAATCCTCCGCCTTGCGGCGCCGGCACACCAGGTTCTAGTCCCGGTCGGGGCGCCGGATTCTGTCCCGGTTGCCCCTCTTCCAGGCCAGCTCTCTGCTGTGGCCAGGGAGTGCAGTGGAGGATGGCGCAGGTGCTTGGGCCCTGCACCCCATGGGAGACCAGGAGAAGTACCTGGCTCCTGCCATTGGATCAGCGCGGTGCGCCGGCCGTGGCGGCCATTGGAGGGTGAACCAACGGCAAAGGAAGATCTTTCTCTCTGTCTCTCTCTCTCACTGTCCACTCTGCCTGTCAAAAAATAAAAAAATAAAGAAAGAAAGAAAGAATAAATAAGCATGAAAAAGATTCTACTTTCTTTGCTCACCTGTTAAAGTTTTATGATGAGATTACAGTAGTTCAGTCACATTGTCAGGTTCCACATTTTATTCTTGTTCTCTTGCTTTTTCTTTTCTATTTTATTTTATTTTATTTTATTTTTTGACAGGCAGAGTGGACAGTGAGAGAGAGAGAGAGAGAGAGAGAGAGAGAAAGGTCTTCCTTTTTGCTGTTGGTTCACCCTCCAATGGCCACTGCGGCCGGCGTGCTGCGCTGCACTGCGCTGATCCGAAGCCAAGAGCCAGGTGCTTCTCCTGGTCTCCCATGGGGTGCAGGGCCCAAGCACTTGGGCCATCCTCCACTGCACTCCCGGGCCACAGCAGAGAGCTGGCCTGGAAGAGGGGCAACCGGGACAGAATCCGGCGCCCCGACTGGGACTAGAACCCGGTGTGCCGGCGCCGAAGGCAGAGGATTAGCCTAGTGAGCCGCGGTGCCGGCTCTTTTTTTTTTTTTTAAAGATTTATTCATTTATTTGCAAGTCAGAGTTAGGCAGAGAGAGAGAGGAAGAGAAAGAGAGAGCGAGAGAGCGAACTTCCGTCCAATCGTTCACTCCCCAGTTGGCCGCAACGGCCGGAGCTGTGCCAATCCGAAGCCAGGAGCCAGGAGCTTCTTCCGGGTCTCCCACACGGGTGCAGGGGCCCAAGCACTTGTGCTATCTTCTACTGCTTTCCCAGACCACAGCAGAGAGCTGGATTGGAAGTGGAGCAGCCGGGTCTCGAACTGGCGCCCATATGGGATGCCAGCACTTCAGGCCAGGGCGTTAACTCACTGCACCACAGCACTGGCCCCTTGCTTTTTCTACCATATCTGAAGTTACTTCCTCCACTGAAGTCTTGAACCACTCAGAATCATCCATGAAGGTTGAAAGCAGCTTCTTCCAAACTTCTGTTAATGTTGCTGTTTTGACCTCCTTCTGTGCATCAAGAATGTTAATGACATCCAGAATGGTGAATCATTTCCAGCGGTTTTCAATTTACTTTGCCCAGATCCATCAGAGGAATTACTATCTATGGCAGCTATAGCCTTACAAAATGCATTTCTTAAATACTAGGACTTGGAAGTTGAAATTACTCCTCGATCCATGGGCTGCAGAATGGGTATACAGTATGCATATGATGTGTGTGTGTGTGTGTGTGTGTGTGTGTAGTATGTGGCTGTTGAGTCTTGGTTTGTAGTAATAATGATGATCAGAATGTAGTTCAGATTTCTGAACCCAGACAGATTCTTTCCAGGAATTTTGTTCCGAGCAATAGAAGCTCATCCTGGTTCCTAGAAGCAGAAAGAGGATGCATTAGAAGGAAAAAGGAGACTCATCAAATTGTTAGGAGGCTGAAGTAGCAGACTCTAGAGGTCCAGCAACAAGTACTGTTTGGTCGTAGCTCTTTGGCTGCTGTCAGATGAATTCTGTCTCCCTGTTGTGCCATTCCTATTTAAAATTCTAGCTGAAAATTTTTAGGTCATATGACTGTACCCTGACTTCCGGACACCGGAAGAGAAAGATCTTCCATTTTGAACTCCTCTGTGTACTACTTACAATGTCAGTTCCTTGCAAGGAGGAGAAGGTTGAATATTTGTGGGTTTTGGTTTTTATGTTTTTTTGTTTTTACATTTTATTTATTTATTTGAGAGACAGAGTTATAGACAGAGTGGGAGAGACAGAGAAAAATGTCTTCCATCTGCTGGTTCACTCCCCAAATATCTGTAATGGCCAGAACTGGGCTGATCTGAAGCCAGGAGCCTGGAGCTTCTTCCAGATCTCCCAAGCAGGCACAGGGGTCCAAGCACTTGGGCCATCCTTCCACTGCTCTCCCAAGCCACAGCAGAGAGCTGGATTGGAAGACGAGCAGCCAGGATGTGAACTGATGCCCATATGGGATCCTGGCACACAAGGGGAGGCTTAGCCTACTACACCACAGCGCCAGCCCTGAGTATTTGTGTTTTTAAAAAATTCTTTTGAGAGAGAAGTGGCAGTACTAGATAGCAAGAGCTCTCATCTGCTGGTGTTCTCCCCAGAACCCACAGTGGCTTGGCTGAAGCTGGGATCCTGGACCTCAGTCCAGGTCTCCTAGGTGGATGGCAGAAACCCTATCACTTGAGCCGTCACTGCTGCCTTCCGGGGTCTGCGTTAGCAGGAAGCTGGGATGAGGCGCCAGAGGCAGGAGTTGAGCCCAGGTACTCCTGTGGGACATGGGTGTCTTAACTGCAAGGCTAAATGTCTGCCCCAAGGGTTGAATGTTTGAAAGCCAAATGTTGCAGGTGACGACTAAATCTGCGATCCTGAAAGAACTGTAGATATAATCATGTACCATCTCTGAGGGATGTCAGGGCTACAGATGGACATAATGTAGCAACTATTCCAAACAGAAAAAGTGGAATGCAGAATCTGTGCACAGATCTTTAGCAAAGTTCTAGAATATGTGACAGATGATTTCTGAACATTTAGTTAAGAAAATAAGGGTCACTAGGAGCCAGCATGGACAAACCACAAACTAGTTTGACCCCCTAATTGTTTTCTAATCATGTCGCTTCTGGTCTGTCTCCACTACCATCCCTAGTTAGGTACCTTCTATCTGAGAATTTCTGCAGAGGGCCTCTGTCCTCCCGTCGGATCTGGGAAAGTCCACGCTGCCTACAGCTGCCACAGTTTACCAAAATGTAAAAACTTGGTCGTGTCATTTCCTAACCTAAAATTCTTCACCGCCTTCGACATGAAGGGCCTCTACACGTCTTACTTGGCAACCTGAAAGCTCCAGGAGGACCGTCAGCGTGGCTGCTTTCACGCGTTCTCATCACCAGCACCTAGCACGTGGCAGAGGCACTCAGCAAGAACGGAGCTAAGTCGTGGAACCTGTGTCTTTCAGCTCATTGGCCTGAACTTTTATTTTGGCATCCAGCCTCACTGAGTTGCCGCTGTGCTTCTTGTGTGTGTGTGTGTGTGTGTCCTTGCTTTTGCCCACTTAACCTTCTCTGCCTACAGTACCCTACACCTTGGCCAAGTCCTACTTATTTTTACAGTGTAATTGTCAACTCTTCCAGGAAGCCTCTTTTGACACCGTTCTTCCCTAAGTTAAGTGTCTGTGTCTGTCATGTTCGGTGTATACTTCTGTTCTCAATGATACCACACTTACCACTGTTCTTGAGTTTATCTTTGTCACTAGACCAAGATGTTAGAAAGCACAAATCATTTCTTTTTTCTTTTTTTTTCTTTTTTTTTTTTTTTTTTTTTTTTTTTTTTGACAGGCAGAGTGGACAGTGAGAGAGGGAGACAGAGAGAAAGGTCTTCCTTTTGCCGTTGGTTCACCCTCCAATGGCCGCTGTGCTGATCCAAAGGCAGGAGCCAGGTGCTTCTCCTGGTCTCCCATAGGGTGCAGGGCCCAAGCACTTGGGCCATCCTCCACTGCACTCCCTGGCCACAGCAGAGAGCTGGCCTGGAAGAGGAGCAACCAGGATAGAATCCAGTGCCCCAACCGGGACTAGAACCCGGTGTGCCAGTGCCGCAGGCGGAGGATTAGCCTATTGAGCTGCGGCGCCGACCTACAAATCATTTCTAATTTAACTCTTTTCACAGTGTGAAACATCATACCTGACACATAGCAAGGGCCCAGTAAAGGACTATTGAATTAAGTCAGGTTTCCTTTTTGATGTGGTTGCTTTGTATATAATATATTTTGATTTTGGCAAAAATGTTTGGCAGAGTGATATCTGAAATGCAGATCCAGTGGTATGCTTTAAATTGATAAAAGCCATTGTCAAATGAAGAAGACAGATTAAATAGTATGGCATAATCTCATTTTTTAAACAGCAACAACAACAAAAAAACCTGACTGGCAACTGACTTTATATGCATACAAGAATTTGTTTTGACCTATGATTTATCAAAGAATTGCATATTGAAAACAGTAATGCCTTACCATGTTCTACCTATTAAATTGGCGAAAAATGATAAGGAATGATTGATTACACTTAGTGTCAGAATGTAGACGATGAGTACATTTCAATCCCTGTAAGTGAATTGGAGAGCAATGGCCAGCATTTAGGAAAGTCTTAATGTGTTGGTCCTTTGACAAGAATTTCAATTATGGGGATTTGTCCTAAGGAAATAAAGTAAAAAGATGTTATCAAGTTAAAAAATGCTCCAATGTGTCCAAAAATAAATGCAAATTAAAATTGAGATACTGTCCTCACATGTCAAGTTTGTAAATTTTCCAGGAGTTTGATGACAGACTCTAATGGTGGAAGCTGTTGAGGGAAAAGCATTCCTACATTGCTGCTGTGATGTGAAATGATAGATGATCCCTATGGAGAATTTTCACTCCCTGGAATCTATTCCAAAGATACCCTAGCAAAAATATGAACTATATACTAGGCACCGTGGCACAATTTGTAATATTATAAGACTGGAAATAACTAATGTCCATCAGCAGGGACGTTAGTATGGTGTACAGCCACATAATCAAGTATTCTAGTTTTTTTTTAAATTTATTTGTTCATTTGAAAGGGAGAGTTACAGAGAGAAAGGGAGAGAGAGAGAGAGAGAGAGAGAGAGAGAGAGAGAGAGAGAAACAAGATCTTCCATCTGCTGGTTCACTCTCCAAATGGCCACAACATCCAGGGTTGGGCCTGGCTGAAGCCAGGAGCCCTGAGCTCCATTCAGGTCTTCTGCATCCACATGGGTGCAGGGTTGCCCAAGCACTGGGGCCGTCTTCCAATGCTTTCCCAGGTGCATTAGCAGGGAGTTGGATCAGAAGCGGAGCAGCTGGGACTGGAACCTCCAGGACCTGAACCAGTGCTCATATGGGATGCCAGCATTGCAGGCTGTAGCTTAAACTGCTGTACCACAGTACTGACCCCAAATATTCTAGTTTAAAGGTAATGAGGAATAATATTATGCTATTTATTTGAGATATTTAAAAAAAAAACAACTTTATTTGAAAGGCAGAGAGAGGAAGGGTGGTAGAGAAAGGAAGTGAGATATTTCCCATGCACTGGTTCACATTCCTCAAATGCCTACAGTAGCCAGGGCTAATCCAGGCTGAAGTCTAGAGCCCTGAACTCGGTCCAGGTCTCCATGTGAATGGCGGGGGCTCATTCACTTGAGCCATCATCTGCTGCCTCCCAAGATGATTAACAGGAACCTGGATCAGAAACAGACGGGCTGGTGCTGTGGCACAGTAGGTTAATCCTCCGCCTGCGGCACCGGCATCCCATATGGGTGCACCAGCATCCCATATGGGTGCCAGTTCTAATCCCAGCTGCTCCATGTCCAATCCAGCTCTCTGCTGTGGCCTGGGAAAGCAGCGGAGGATGGCCCAAGTGCTTGGGCTCCTGCACCCACTTGGGAGACCCAGAAGAAGCTCCTGGCTCCTGGCTTTGGATTGGCTCAGCTCCGGCCTTTGAGGCCAGTTTGGGAGTGAACCAGCAGATAGAAGACATTTCTCTCCCTCTCATTATATGTAACTCTACCTCTTAAATAAATAAATAAAATCTTAAAAAAAAAAAAAAAAAGAAAAAGAAAAGAAACAGAGGAGCTGGGATTGAACTAGCTCTTCATTATTGGATGCAGGCATCCCAAGCAACAGCTTAACCTTTTGTGCAACAACATCTGCCCCTAAATTTTTTTTTAAATAAAACCAAATCTGGAATGGTAGATACATGTTTTCCTATCTGTACTTAACTTGTTCTAGAATGGACAAAGCATCATTAATATAATTTCAAAAATTGAATAATATGAATATGAAAGGTCGTGAATTTAAGTGAAAAAAAAAAGTGAATTGTTTTCCAAAAGTCTATTTCAAAATAGAGCAGAAGAGGGAGTAGGCTTGGAAAAAGTTTATTTTTATAAACCCTGGAGATCTTGCTTGACTTATGTAGGCCAACAGAGTAAGCTTGCAGTTAAAAATTCTCATATCTGGTTAGAGTGTTGTCTTAAGAAATAATTGTGGCCTTATTGAAAGGTTATTGTTATTGTACTCTGCATATTTTAGAACATATCTTAAAAAAAAACACCCTGTTCATTTGAGCTCTTTACTAACACAGAACAAACCAAATTGAACAACTAAACAAAGCCTTCGAGTTCAGACGCTGCTGATGTGGAGACAGCCAGCTGGGGAGGAGGAGCCTGTGGGAAACGTGACAGCTGACTGTATATGTCAGAGAGGGCATTGCGGGGAGGAGTGCTCAGGAGAATTGATTAGGAACCAATTCATTAGGTCAACACCAAGGCGTGGTGTTTTTGTGCCTCATCCCCCAGTGAAGTGGGCCTCTGTATAGCGTGGCCGAGTCTGGGGAGCACCTGACAAGCATCTTGAACTCACTTCCTTTGTTGGGAGAAACATTAGGTGTCAGAGCTGTAAGGTCTTTCTGCCTATGACACTGAATAGGCAAGAGAAAACTAGACCCCATTCACATAAGAAACGAGAGTAGACGTGGGCAGGATCACATTGGCCTGTTTCACCTTTAGGTTGCTCTGACACTTTCGGTATCTGAGCTTTACTTTATCAGGCTGTATTTTGTATGGGGAGGTGGACTTTGGACTCTTGCTGTCTTAATTGGAGGCGGTTTCACTAGGAACCATCCAGAGGCACTGAACCACATGTTATCTGAGTGTTCGTGGAAAGGCTAAGTGAATCAGCCACAAAACGAAGTAGCAACTTAAGTGGTTACGTGAACTAAGTGGTTCAGAGAACAGCTGCTGGGTTGGAATTCTGTCTCTGCCTCAGTTTCCTTACCTGCAGAATGGCAATGATAATACGAGTGGGCTTCTTGTGAGCTTGGGAGCATGACCTTCATTATGCATTTCACCTATGCACTCCGTGAGGGCCTGAAGTTATTCAGTAAATTGTGGGTGGGTAAGTGGTTAAACAAATGCATGGAGTTACAGCAGTTCTTTCCCTGAGCTTGGATACGGGGAGCTGGGATTATTGAATGGAGAGTTGATATTCTGTTCTTTGACACTAGATTCAGTGCATTTCATTCCACATCCTACTCTGTCCTCTCTGTTCTCCCTAATTTAGCCATCTACCTTTTAAGAAATAGGAGTTTTGAATTAGGATCAATTGTGTGGGGGCTGCTTGCAGAAAACGACTTGTGCATACGAATGGGTTTTGACTGTGAGCACACTTCAGATATGTTGACTTGAATAAGTTATGTACTGGGCTTTGCAGAACATGAAGTTTATACCCACATTATTTTTGGAAAGAAGAAACTGATTGAAACTGCTAGGTTTTTTATAAAGATACAAAATCGTTACTATATTTTCACTCAGTATTGCATTCTCTCTGTGATTTTCTAGATAACGAAGATCTGGACAACGCCAAGGCCACCACTCTGCTGGCCTCTGTTTCGGATCCAGAACCCCATTCCTCCCCTGACAGGTAGGGACAGACAACTGCTTTTGATAAGATGCTTCCAGAGGTTTCATTGAGATCAGGAACTGGCGAGGGAAGTGGGCAGCAGCTTCAAGGGGGAAGGCAACTTGAAGTAGGGGTGTGGGTGGTTTTGTCATAATGAACCCTGAAGTGTGTTTAGCGGCAATGTTAGATCTTTTTCAAGTTATAGGTTTTGTTTGCTTGTTTGTTTGTTTTTTGGTTTCACTCTTGAGAGAACAAAACTGTGACATAATCTAGTGCAAGTGTTCCCATTTATCTTCTCTGGAAGGCCATTGTCATTGTTAACATTGTTAACATTGTCATTGTTAAAGCGTTTACAGTAGATCCCAAATTGCAAGTGGCTGTGTTTACCCATAAAATGCATAGCCACGCACACACTCAGTCTCATGAACAGCTGGAAGCCGTGTTTTATTATGTGTTTGTCAGACTCATCCATTGTCGTGACCTCGAGGTTGTCATTCTTAAATTCCTTCTCCGTCCATCCATCTCATCTACCCACCGTGATTGGCATCTCAGTGTAGGAGGACAAGAGTTACACTGAACTCTAGAGTGAGTGGAAGACGTGAAATATTAATGGAATGATTCCTGGGAGGTATTATCATCCAACTCATCAGTTCATGGAGCAGTGTTGTCTGGGAGCACCTAAGCCTCTGTCTCACAGAACTGATGGCTGGAGGTAGAGGAGATGTGGAGCCGTTTTGTGTCCCATCTGGATGGTCTTTCATCTTTGCTACCTTTTTTTTTTTTTTTAAGATTTATTTAGGGCCGGTGCCATGGCTCAACAGGCTAATCCTCCGCCTTGCGGCACCGGCACACCGGGTTCTAGTCCCAGTCGGGGCACCGGATTCTGTCCCTGTTGCCCCTCTTCCAAGCCAGCTCTCTGCTGTGGCCAGGGAGTGCAGTGGAGGATGGCCCAAGTGCTTGGGCCCTGCACCCCATGGGAGACCAGGAGAAGCACCTGGCTCCCGGCTTCGGATCAGCGCGATGCGCCAGCCGCAGCGCACCAGCCGCGGCGGCCATTGGAGGGTGAACCAACGGCAAAAGGAAGACCTTTCTCTCTGTCTCTCTCTCTCTCACTGTCCACTCTGCCTGTCAAAAAAAAAAAAAAAAAGATTTATTTAGTTATTTGAAAGGCAGAGTGACAGAGAGAAAAACATAGGAGTCTTCTATCCTCTGCTTCACTTCCCACATGGCCACAATGACCAAGGCTGAGCCACACAGAAGCCAGGAGCCAAGAGCTCCATCCAGGTCTCCCACATGGATAGCAGGGGCCCAAGCCCTCAGGCCACCCTCTGCTGCTTTGTCAGGCACGAGAGCAGGAAGCTGGATTGGAAACGGAGTAGCTGGGACTCACACTGGTGCTGTGATATGGGATGCTAGCATTGCAGACACAGCTTAGCCTACTGTGCCACGACACTGACCCCTCCTTCCTTTTGTAGATGCAATGACTCATGTGATTAATATAAGTATAATGTAATTGGGGATAATAATACAGTAGCCATGCTTTATTAAATGCTTCTCAGTAATGATAAAACAGTTACTTTCATCACATATTTCTATTGATAAATACTTTGAGTATTTAAATGTATTATTTCATCAAGTCCTCTTAACAGCCCCAATAAAATAAGTATACTTGCCTTTTATTAAAATTTGATTTTTAAATTTTGTATTAATATTTAATAATACATATTTTAAGAGGTTTGCAGTACAGCCTTTTCAACACGTACACATTGCTTGAACCAACCTTTCCAGGCAAACCAGCCTATTCCTTTTGTTTGTGTTTGAAGCCTACCAGCTCCTGTCTTCCAGCTCTCTGTACAGGATATTATAAATCATGAGCCGTTGTCACCCCACTGAGCTGCCAAACCCCAGGATTTGTTAGATTTGCAGTACTGTGTTTTAGTACCAGTTATCCAATCTCCCCCCATCCCTTGCCTTTTTTTTTTTTTTTTTAAGATGAGGGCAATAAAACCGTGAGTTCCATAATTTACCGAAGTCCACATAGCTCTAGCTTATTCTCATAGCCGGCAGTGGGAGATCCTGACCCGCCGTGGAGCTGCTCAGTTATTGCGTGTACCTGTCCTCTAGAGGACACGGCCTCCTCCAGGCCTCGATTCCTGAGACAATTCACTCGTGCAAAGGTCCTGAGGCGCACTCCCTGCCGTCTGCCTGCCAGGCTTCTTTCCTGCACACGTGGACTTGGAGGCTGGGTTTGGGCACAGACTGCTTTATCCTCCCAGAAGTGAGAAACAGAACATTCTTGGATAAAAGGAGATTCAATTTTAAAGTTCTGTTTGTAAAATCCAGCAAGGGAAGAAAAGAATCCGGGGTGTTGATGCCTGAAGCACCGTGGTTGTGTTTTGTGCCGACTGGAAATGAGAAGGACGCCGACCTTCTTCTTTCCAGGGAGCCTGGCAGCTGGCGGGGCCGCCCCGCCCTTCGTCCTGGCCTCGGTGCTGTGCCTCAGCACAAGCCAGAGGCCTCGCCTGGAAGATTTCCCTGCACATGACATTACCGGCATCCAGTGGCTTGCAAGTTCTCTTTCCCAAAATACCCTTCAGTGATTCTCTAGAGCATCAGCTGCTAATGTGAACACTGAGTTTATGTGGCTGATGCATGTCCTGTTTGGAATTCTTAAGCAGAGCCGCACTGGTTCAGAGGAGCACACACAGCGGTAAAGAGGTGACTGCGTGCTGGCTGCCACCTACAGTGAGGGTAGCTAGCGATGCGCAGTAACTGCTGTCCTTCCCCTGTTCTAAATGATGGTCTATTCCCAACAAAAATTAACTTACCCACTTAGTCACTCAACAGACTTCGGGGAGTGTCTGCCCTTTATCCATTCAGTCAACAGAACCTTGTTGAGAGCTGGCACTGTGCTGGTACTGAGGATACCACCAGTGAGCCAGACGGTCTGGGTTGCTGCTCTCACAAGCTTGTGTTCTAGCACAGAGGCAGACGGAAGGCAGGTGCACCTCGTGTTTCAGAGGCTCTGAGTTGCCACCAGCCCTAAGACATGCTGCTGGGTAAGAGTGCTCAGGGTAAGGAGCCTGCCACGGACCCCACCTGCACAGTCGATGAGAAGAAGAGCAGAGGGGCCGGCGCCGTGGCTCACTTGGCTAATCCTCCACCTGCGGCACGGGCATCCCATATGGGCTCCGGATTCTGTCCCAGTTGTTCCTCTTCCAGTCCAGCTCTCTGCTGTGGCCCAGGAAAGCAGTGGAGGATGACCCAAGTGCTTGGTCTCCTGCACCCACATGGGAGGCTGGAGGAAGCACCTGGCTCCTGGCTTCGGATCGGCGCAGCGCCAGCCGTAGTGACCATTTCGGGGGTGAACCAACGGAAGGAAGACCTTTCTCTCTGTGTCTCTCTCTCTCTCACTGTCTATAACTCTACCTGTCAAAAAAAAAAAAAAAAAAGACTTCTCTCTCTCTCTCTCTCTGCCTCTCCTTCTCTCTCTGTGTAACTCTCACTTTCAAATAAATAAATAAATCTTTAAAAAAAAAAAAAAAGAAGAAGAGCAGAGGGAAAAACCCCTCCATGCTGAAGAGTACACCCAGGAAAGGTGTGGGGAGAATGAGACCGCCTGGGAACACGCACACAGGTTTGTTGTCCACATTCCCTCTGCAGTGTGGTCTGGACAGAACCCTTGAGCAGAGCACTGAATTCCAGGTGGCCTCAGGTTGGTGGCACTCCTGAGCACTGGCATTCCCTCCTGTGGGAGGACTTGCTGTCAGTCCAGGCCACGGCAGTGGGAAGACATTTTCAGTACTTAAGACATCCCGTGGGCTGGTGCTGCGGCTTAGCGGATAAAGCCGCTACCTGCAGGGCCAGCATCCCATATGGGCACCTGTTTGAGACTGGCTGCTCCATTCCAATCCAGCTCTCTGCTGTGGCCTGAGAAAGCAGTAGAAGATGACCCAAGACCTTGGGCCCCTGCACCTGCGTGGGAGATCCAGAGGAAACTCCTGGCTCCTGGCTTCGGATTGGTGCAACTCTGGCTGTTGCGGCCATCTGGGGAATGAACCAGTGGATGGAAGACCTCTCTCTCTCTCTTCCTTTCCTTCTCTCTGTGTGTAACTCTGACTTTCAAATAATAAATAAATAAATCTTAAAAAAAAAAAAGACATCCCACATTTCAGGTATCAAGATCTAAGAACAAGGCCGGTGCCGTGGCTCAATAGGCTAATCCTCCGCTTTGCAGCGCCAGCACCCCGGGTTCTAGTCCCATTCGGGGCGCCGGATTCTGTCCCGGTTGCCCCTCTTCCAGGCCAGCTCTCTGCTGTGGCCCGGGAAGGCAGTGGAGGATGGCCCAAGTGCTTGGGCCCTGCACCCCATGGGAGACCAGGAGAAGCACCTGGCTCCTGACTTCGGATCAGCGCGATGCGCCAGCCACAGCACGCCATCTGCAGCGGCCATTGGAGGGTGAACCAATGGCAAAAAGAAGACTTTTCTCTCTGTCTCTCTCTCTCACTGTCCACTCTGCCTGTCAAAAAAAAAAAAAAAAAAAAGATCTAAGAACAAGTGTGAGTCTTGTGATCAACAAAATAGGGTCCGTCCTACATCCTACGGCAGGGCAGGAGTAAGTGCCGAGCAGAAAGCTGAAGCAGGGTGAGGTGTGGAGTGACAGCCCGGGGAGACCGCTCAGAAAGTGAGAGTGGAGAGAAGCCTGGACTGGGGGAAGAGCGTTGCAGGCAGAGGCTGCCAGGCTCAAAGGCCGTCACGTGGGAGACTGCCTGGTGTCCAAGGACTGTCAGGTTAAAGAGCCCATCCCGTGGGAGTGAGCTGGGCGACCTGGGATTTCCCGTCTAGGCGCTGTGCACAGAGAGGGAGTAAAACCCGGTCCGGGATGGCAAGCTGGCTCTCTAGTCAAGGAGGCAGGTGACGATCAGTGTCGAGGAACAAAAGGAACTGAATCTCTGGGTTTGAGGGCATCAAACAAGGCTCACAACCTAGGCCAGTTTAGAGTTTACACTGGATCACCCAAGCAAACCTATAAAAATCAACAGCATCCCACTCTGTCTCACGGTCACTACCTTTTGTTCAGAGGTGTAGGTTGAGATGAGTTGGATATTCCAAAAGATGTCCTGTTCTACCTATAGAAGAGGTAATTTGTAAACCAGGAGTGATTTTTCCTATTATTATTTTTATAAGATACAGTCTTATTTTTATTTTATTCTATTTTTTTAAGATATATTTATCTATTTGAAAAGCAGAGTTATGGAGAGGCAGAAGCAGAGTCAGAGAGAGAGAGAGAGAGAGAGAGAGAGAGAGAGAGATATGGAGAGGTCTTCCATCCACTGGTTCATGCCCCAAATGGCCACAACGGCCAGAGCTGCACAGATCTGAAGACAGGAGCCAGGAGCCTCTTCTAGGTCTCCCACGCAGGTGCAGGGGCCCAAGCACTTGGGCCATCTTCTACTTCCTAGGCCATAGCAGACAGCTGGATCAGAAGAGGAGCAGCCGGATTTTGAACTGGCACCCATATGGGATGCCAGCACTGCAGGTGGCAGCTTAACCCCCTATGCCACAGCACCGCCCCCTTTCCTATTATTTTACAGAAGGAAAGAAAGAAACAGAATGTTAATAAATCCTAAAATAAAGCCCTGCTCCGTGTCCCCCATGTGGTGTACTAGACCATTTCCCAGGCGTTTCCTTGGCCGAAAATAGGGGTTCTGAAACCTTTATGTGCTTCAAAATTATTGGGGGCCCCAAGATTTTATGTGGGCTATATCTATCAGTGCTGACTATTTTAGAAATTAAAACAGAATCATTCCAATATAGTTGTTCATTCTTTTAAAAACAGTCGTGTAGACAGGCATTTGGTGTAGCTTTTAGACACTACTTGGGATGCCTGCATCCAAAATCAGAGTGCCTGGGTCTGAGTCCTGGCTCCGCTCCTGTTCCTGGCTTCCTGCTGCTGTGCACTCTGGGAGGCAGCAGGTGACAGCTCAAGTGCTTGGGTCCCAGCCACCCTGCGAGAGACAGGGTTTGAGTTCTGGGCTCCTTCCTGTCTTTGGCCTCAATGAGCCCTGGGTATTCCAATAATAAATATGAATTTTAAAACCCACAATAAGGAACTAATTACAAGTTAGTATAAATGACATTTTTAATTAAAAGTGACTAATTTTCAAAGCAAAGACAATGTAGTAAGGAGAGAGACATTCTAAGTGTTTTTTTTTTTTTTTTTTTTTTTTTTTTTTTTTTTGTAACATTTGGTTAATAAAAGACAATTGGATTCTCTTCTCTGCTTCTGGATTTGTTCTGTCACAATATCACATGTCATGTAGCCTCTGGAAAATTCTACTGCATACTGTTGAGAAAAATGAGAATTTTAAAAAGGGAAATAATATTTGAGTACATTAGGAAAAAGTTTTGACCTCACAGACTCCCTTGAAGGATCCTGAAGACCCCAGGGGTTCCCAGGCCATACTTTGAAAAATCTTCTAAAAAAATCCACGTCACCTTTGATTGGCAACAGATTTGAAAAATACCCTCAGTATTATGCCACAGCTCTGGCACTTAACTCATTTTCCAGTGTTGCTGAGGCCAGTGGATGTGGAAGAGGGCATTTATCATTCCCTTGCCTCTTTAAAATTAGCTACTCTCAGGGGCCAGTGCTGTGGTGCAGTGGGTTAAAGTTCCGGCCTGCAGCACTGGCATCCAATGTGGGCGTTGGTTCGAGTCCTGGCTGCTCCACTTTGATCCAGCTTCCAGCCAATGTGCCTGGGAAAGCAGTAGAAGATGATCCAAGTCCTTGGGCCCCTGCACCCATGTGGGAGACCAAGAAGAAGCTCCTGGCTCCTGGCTTTGGATCAGCTCAGCTCCTGGAGTGAACCAGCAGATGGAAGACCTCTCTCTGTCTCTCCCTCTCTCTGTGACTCTGTCTTTCAAATAAATAAATCTTAAATAAAAAATCAACTACTTGCACAGTTCTGTTTTAGGTCACTGGGATAGCTGATTAATGTACTTCCAAAGAGAAGAAAGTGATTGCTTCTGTCAGTGAACAGAGAGGGAATGACATGGAACTGCTGGAAGACAGACAGTCCTGGAACAACTGCAGAGAGGGACGGCCTTGACAGTTTGCACTTACTTTTTTGAGGGGCCTTCTCTATTTGCTTCTCCCCCATGGTGTGTGTGTGTGTGTACATTTATTTATTTGAAAGAGTTACAGAAAGAGATCTACTGTTCACTTCCCAAATGGCTGCAACAGCCAGAGCTGGTCCAGGCCAAAGCCAGGAGCCACAGCTTCATCTGGGTCTCCCACATGTGTGGCAGGGACCCAAGAACTTGGGCCATCTTCTGTTGCTTTTCCCAGGCCATTAGTAGGGAGCTGGATCAGAAGTTGAGCAGCTTGGACACGAACTGGAACCTATATAAGATGCTGGCATTGCAGTAGCTTCTTATCTGCTACGCCACAGTGCTGACCCTAGTGACTCTGTAGTTTTGTGTAGAACCAAATTGGGAGTCTCTCTCTTTTGCAAAAGTCCATGGGAGAGGATGCCGGCGCTCTGGTGTAGTATGCTAAGCCTCCAGCTGTGGCACTGCACCACATATTGGGTGCTGGTTCGTGTCCTGGCTGCTTTTCCTCCAGTCCAGCTCTCTGCTATAGCCTGGGAAAGCAACAGATGACTCAAGTGCTTGGGCCCCTACACCCACGTGGGAGACCTGGAAGAAGCTCCTGGCTCCTGGTTTTGGATTGGCCCAGCTCTGGCCTTTGCGGCCATTTGGGGAGTGAACCAGCGGATGGAGGACCTTTCTCTGTGTTTCCCTCTCTTTGTCTGTAACTCTACCTCTCAAATTAATTAATGAATTAAAAAAAAAAAAAAAAACTTCTGTGGGAGTAAATGGTGTGGACTCCAAAGTGAGGAATAAGGCAGTGACAGAGGCAGAGAGAAGCATGGTGGCTTCCAGGGGTTTGGGGCAGGGAGCAGAATGAGGAGATGTTGGCTGGAGTGTGTGAAGTATCAGTTAGGAGGAATAAGTGCCGGAGATCTTCGTACGGCTTGGTGACTGCAGTTAATAGAGTGTATACTTGAGAATTGCTAAGAGCATTCTAAATGTTCTGGTGACACACAAAAGTATCTGGGGTAGTGACTATGTCATTAGCTTGTCTGGATCACTGTATAGTGCATATGTGTATCAGGACATCGCCCTATATACCATAAACATGTGCAACTCTTGCTTGTCAGTACAGTGCATAAATGAAAGACACAGACACAGAGAAAACCAGCTGTCCGGTCCCTCTCAGATGCCTGAGCTGTGTGTTCAGCATGGTTCTAGAGCCTGGGACCCAGCTTTGTCAGGCTGTGGTGTGCCCTTACACGCTGTCACGCTGTCCTGTGGGCCGGTTCAGCCCTTGGCAGTGGTCAGCTGAGGTGACAGTCGACCTAGATGCCCAGGGCGGACTGCGGGGGGAGGGGTGGAGGGCCCCATGAGAATGGTCCGGCTTTTCCAAGAACCCCTACTTGACATGCTCTCTTCCTCTGTGAGGCTGCAGATGGTGTCGCCGGGGAGCAAGGATGCCAAGGAAGACCTGCGGAAAGACGCCAGCACCTTGGAGGCTCAAGCCTTGGTGGACCAGGATTCGCTGCCGGCAGACCAGGCCCAGGTCCTCCACGAGGTAGGGAGCATGTTCACTTTAGAAAAGGAGGAGTTTGTGGCACCCAAAGTCAGACATGTAATGGGTAGTGAAATTAAAAACTACTGTCTGGGTAGCTTCCAGAGGTCTCTCCTTGTTCCCTGTAGGTTATCTTATAATTGATTATTTGGAAAAAGATATCTTTAAAAATATTTCCCACAGAGTCTACCATTTTCTAAGCACTTAGCAGGCAACTGTTTGAAAAACAAAATGTTAGAATGAATGTTCACGTGATCTCTAAAATCTCGGTGTGAGGAGCCTTCAGTCACTGGACTGTGTTTTAGTCTGACTTTCCTTGCAGTGAATCTACTCCATGTTTATGGTAAAGATTCTGTAGAAGTGAAACTCGTAGCAGCAGTCCCTCTGCCATGGAGATGTGGGACATAAGGGTTGTTTGTGTCATCATTAGCATACGTGTTAAAGTGACAATTGATGTTGGTGTCAGTAAAGACAACACCAAGCATCACAATTACATTTGCATGATGCCTTATAGTATATGAAATTGTTATCCATAACATTTCATTTATTCCTGAGAATAATCTTGTGAGATACAGGACACCATTGTGGATGGTGGATTAACAAATGAGGAAGCTGAGGCTTTGAGATGTTGGTGACTTACTAAGGCCATGTAGCTGTTAATTTACAAACAGAATCCTTTGTTGAGCCTTTTGGAAAAGGAAAGATTCGTTTAATCACACTGGACAAAGTCTGATTCACTTCCTTTAACAACGGATATGACAAGAACTGGAGAGCTTGCTGTCCAGAAACAGATATTGTGAGAACGTAGCCTGGGAGGATTGCAAACTTCATTTATTTATTTATTGCTGATACAATTCCAGCCTCTTAACTGGATTGCTGACTCACTGATTTGCTCTCCCCTGTGGCCAGTAGGTATAGATTTCTTGTTGAGTTGCCTACCAACTGTTTGGAGAACAGCAGGAAATGACACCTAATAGTATGAAACAAGAAACACTAATCTGAAGGATTTGAAAAGAAACCCACCAAGGAGAGAGTGCAGGCCCCTGGGAGGGTCGGCAAGGGCCCTGAGTATCAAATGCTATTTGTATCTTCCGTGCGGGCTGGGTATGTGGCAGCAGATATAGTGATTAAATGCACATCGTGGGGTTGGCATCCGATGTAATTGCAATTATTTATCTAGACCGTTGTTAGTGACGTAAAGGGTGAGACAACCTGCAGCCCAGGGGAAGACACACACACACACACAGCAAGCCCAAGCAGATTTCCCTTCTCCAGTGCTCTTGGGAATTGACTGACAGCGATGTAGAAGTTACCCTTGAGTGGGAATTGGAGCAAGAGAATGTGTGCACAGTGGGAGTTCAGCTAAATCCGGGTACAAGAGCTATCAGGAGGGGAGCCGTAGGGAGGTACTGTGCAGGCTGAGGCAAGACCAAGCTATGGCCCAGAAACACCGTTGGTGTAAATGTCAGTACTTGTATTTGTGGACAAGGATTTTTTTTTTTTTAATTTGGAGAGAGAGCGAGCAAGAGTGAGCGTTCTTATCTGCTGCTGCGTTCCCCAAGTGCCTGAAATGGCCAGGCCAAAGCCAAGAGCTGGGAATCCAGACCACCTGCTGTCTCCGAGGGTGCATGTTAGCAGAAAGCTGGAATCAAGAACAGAGCTGGGACTCGGACCCCAGCATTCTAATATGGGGTGTGGGTGCCCCAACAGACATCTTAAGTGCTACTACAAAAAGGATTTTCTAAAGGGTCTGGAATGAAATAGTTTTGAAGAATCTGGAAAGAAGCTAACTGGTATTTGCCACTCTAATGTGTTCTTTAATCAGAGTCCTGTCGTACAGATGGCCAAGTACCAAGTACCAAAAAGGTCTGGGGACATGGTTATGATCCAGTCGGAGCACACGGGAGCCATCGATGTGCTTTCAGCTGACTTGGAATCTGCAGACCTTCTTGGCGACCACAGAAAAGGTGAGACCGTTGGGAGCATGGAAGGTAGGTTTTCTGGGCTTCCAATGCATGTTTAAGGCTGCCCAGATGGATGGGAGGCAAGCAGGTAGCGTGTGAAAGGGAGTCAGAGAAGCCAGGGGCAAGGCCGTCCCTGTGTCAGCCTCCCTGGGCATTGTCAGGTGTGGTCCCGCTCCCCTGGTCCTGGGCAGTCAGCCGCTTGTCCTTTCAGTCTCCCCGCCTCTGATGGCGCCTCCGTGCATCTGGACATTTGCCAAGGTGAAGGAATTCAAGAGCAAGCTAGGCAAAGAAAAGAACAGCCGGCTGGTGGTGAAGCGGGGAGAGGTGGTGACCATCCGGGTGCCCACCCACCCAGAGGGAAAGCGTGTCTGCTGGGAGTTTGCAACCGACGACTACGACATTGGCTTTGGAGTGTACTTTGACTGGACGCCCGTCACCAGCACTGACATCACCGTGCAGGTCAGCGATTCCAGTGAGGATGAGGATGAAGAAGAGGAGGAGGAGGAAGAGATTGAAGGTTCGTCTAATTTTCACGGAACTTTTCCAAGTTAACCTAGTTTCTAGTAGGCACTTCCCGGGTTGGATCAGCCTTGTTCTTCCTTAGAGTGCAGGCAAGGAGTCCAGCATTGCTAGCTGGGTTGAGCGGTGCAAGCCAAAGTAAGATCCTCAGGGAACTCCTGGTGGGGTTGGTCTTGATGCCTTACTTGAAAGCTACTTTTCTCTTTTAACCAGTGCCTGATTGTTTCCCTCAGAATCTCCCTGAGAATGGACTGGGGCAGGACCAGGGAGCGGGGTTATAAACTACCAGGAGCTTGGGGTTCCTTCCAGGTCTCCCGCGTGGGTGGCAGGAGCCCAAACCCTTGGGCCATTCCCCACTGTTTTCCAAGTGCATGAGCAGGAGCTGGATTGGAAACAGAGCAGCCAGGACTCCAGCCGGCTCCTTGATATGGGTCGCTGGCTTCACAGGCCGCAGCTTCACCTGCTGTGCCACAACGTCAGCCCCTGTTGGTTCTTCTTTACTTCATGCCCAGAACAGTTTTAAAAGTGTTTTCTTGTATCCCGTTCTGGTTGTTGTGTGTGGAGTCTCCTCAGGATGGTCTCAAGAAATTTTGGGGGGTCATATACGAGTAGGTTGTAAGCATTAGCTTATTCATTGCTTTTCTTAGAGGATCTTAAAATCAATCCCTTAACTTGCTTCTTCATAGAAAGGTAACTCTGCAGGGAAATCTGAAGATACCTGGGGAAGCGGACAACCTCGTGTCTGATTGCTGCTCCTCAGGAAGCCTCGTGGAAGTTTGAGGGGCACTCTGCACCGTCTGTCTGCAGTTCCCAGCTCCGGTAGCCAGTCCTTCACCTGCTGGGTGACAGGATGTCAGGATTCTCCCTTGTAAATCTCTCTCCCCCCTTTGGAAAAATCCAGACACTTCTGAAGCTAGGAAGGCCCCCATCAGGCTCAGTCACTATTTCTCAGTGGAGACATTGTTAGCATTTGTTATCCAGGTTTTAGCACTCCTGAATCTATATCCTGTATCACCTGGTCGTCAGGGCGATAACCGGAAAGATAGCAGACATTTCCAAACGCCCACAGGAGGACAGCAGCGTCTCCCCACCCTCCTGTGTCCCGGATGAAAGCCACCTGCTACCTGCTCCGTCCTCTTACCCTCGGGTTAGATGTGCTCAGTCTCTGGACTCACTTCCCAACCCTCTGCCATTTTGCTCTTGCAGAGCCTGTCCCAGCTGGAGATGTGGAGAGGGGTTCAAGGAGCTCCCTGAGGGGCCGCTATGGGGAGGTCATGCCTGTGTACCGGCGGGACAGCCACCGGGACGTGCAAGCTGGCAGCCATGACTACCCCGGCGAAGGCATCTACCTGCTCAAGTTTGACAACTCCTACTCGCTGCTGCGCAACAAGACTCTCTACTTCCACGTGTACTACACCAGCTGAAGGGCCGGCCAGGGGGCGGGCTGTTACTTGCTGGCTGAAGCAGGCTGCCAGCCGGGGCCTCTTGCTTTGGATGGGCAGGAGCTCAAAGTTCAGTGGGAGGCTCCAGAGCCTCTCTCCCTGCCTGGCATGCCTGACTGTCGACCCCACGTAGCTTCTTCCCTTCCTGGCTGGCTTCTGCAGGTGGTGGTGTGGTGCCCCTGTGCTGTGGTCCCTGACGCGCGCTCTCTTTGCTTCAGACTCCAGCAGAATCCCTCTGAGAAAGCACCTACCAGGCGAAAGCCTCCAAGGAAGTAGGTTGTCGTCTTTTAAAACTACCTTTGTTTCGGTACAAGGTTTATCATCCAGATGCTGCTCTCGTGAGCCCGTATCGCCGATGCTTTCGTGGCGCCCAGTCTTTTTACTTTGGGAGGTGCCAGAAGAGGGAAAAGCACATTGTCCAGGAAGGAGTCCAGTGTCTTGGATGGAGCACGCTCCGTCCAGCCTCTCACCACTGCCATATTCCCGCCTGCTGGGCATTCCTGGTCTCCGGCGCAGGCTGTGAGAGCCCACTGCCTTTGGAGGGACAGCATGGTTCCTAATGGTTGCCCTCCTCCTTTCCGCCCAGTCCTCGGCGCGTGTTTCTGCCCTTTCGGCAAGAACTTTTGTTCAATCTAGGTGGTGTTCTGTGTGACCTGAGATCTTCCAGCGCGAAAGCTGCCTCTGGCACTTCCTGTCCTGGGAGCTGCTCTCCCTCCCAAGGCCACTGGTGACCCGAGCAGGAAGGTACTGAAATGATCTCAGAACCCAGCTGTTTGAAAGTCAGGTGTTGTCATTTTTTTTTCTTTTATAAAAGAAGAAGGGATGTCATCTGAGAGAGAAGGTTAAAAATAAAAAACGCCATCTTATTCCCCACCACCCTTTCCTTCTCTGTTCAGAGTAGAAGTGTCACTGAGAAATTTGGCTTTGCAGTCAAATGCGGTGAAACCCATCAGGTTTCCCAAGTTGTTTAAAGCTTTTGAGGTTCAAAGTCTCTTAGCAAAAGTGATAACGAAGCTCCTGTGTTGCTGCTGATCGTGTTTGTTCTTGACCAACCAAAGCTTGTGTTTCCCTGGCGACGGCTTTTCCCGCTGGCCCAGGAGTGCACGGAGTGCAGGTGGTGCCGGTGTGGGGGCCTCCAGAGGAGGAGAAGGAGATGCGGTGGGACCCCGGCAGGCAGCTGTGCCTCCACCTCTCTTTCTCTTTGTGTTAAGTCTGTTGCTGCCTCCAAATCCTGAGGCATAGCTAGATTTATTTATTACCATATTTATTTTTGTTAAGCACATTTCATTTTGCATTTGGAACAGTTCCCATCTGTTTCTCAGAAGGCTTCCCACCTGTTCTGAGCCACAGGGCCACCTTTGTGTGGAGTTAAAGGAGGATTTGAGAAGGCAGGCCATTGCATTCCTGCAGGTCAGTCCGGGATCCGTGGGGGAGGAGCTGCAGCGCCCTCCCCGTTTGGGGAACAGCCCAGCGCTCCCCACACGGCATCCTGCTGGGGATGGAGCACCGAGGAACCCAGGCTTCCTGCCCTTTGTCCCCTCTGACTTGCCCTTCCCCTCAGCTGGCTCCTTCACGTGTGGAGGCCTCACCCAAGCCTCTCCCTGTGGGAGCAGAGCCCCTCCCAGTAGCTCTGTGGTAGCCACTGCTCCCGTGCCCGCTCTCCCCTGGGAGCAAAGGCCCAAGTAGGACAGGATGCTGTGGGTGGCCAGCGCATCTGCGGTCTCCGAGCAGCGTCATACCTCCATCATTTTATATTTGCAAGTGCATTTTGTAGAGGATTACACTGGCCAAAATTTATATATCTTGTAAGAAATTCCTTTTGTGACGGTCTATCTCAGTGACTGTCTGATGCAAAACAGATGTGCTGTGTGCGTCATTCCACCCGAGTGACCGCTCTTTCATCATCCACGTCGAACCACGCCTTAGCTAATTGAATATAATCTTTGTAAAATAATTTTCTACAGAGCTGTTTTCCAGTGAGCTGAAGACTTCTCGCATTTCCTGTGTATCACTATTATTTTCTGACTTTCTCCTGAAATGTCTCGAATGAGCGTCAGGCCCTGCATACCAAGCTCCCAGGGGTAACACTTGTTCATTTTGTGTTCCTGCCGGGAGAGTCCTTTTGCTTGCGTTCTCTGGAACCCCAGTCCTCTGTGTCAGGTATGCCCGAGGGACTTGTTCCTGTCACCTCTGTCTGCCTGCTGCCATGTTGTCAGTCAGTTTGGAAGTTCTGGGCATGCTGCCATTTCATTCCGTGCTGAGTTTTCCTCAACAGTCTCTCTTTTGTTGTTGTTGCATTAGCACAAAACAGCTAAAGGAAGATATCTTCATGTTCTAATTCATTTACAGTTCTCGTATGAAATTTCTGAAATTGAACTTTAGAGATGAACTATTATTCACCGAGGCACAGTGAGTCGCTGAGAACTGGTAGATGTAAGAGGTGGCCATTTCATCCGTCCCTCCCTGCCCAAGTCTGTAGGACTGAACAGTGAGATGACAGTTGTTTGCTCTTATCCTCATTCTGTACTCTTGAGGAGAAATAAATTGTTAACAGTCAGCTTAAAGAAAGCACTTCACAGTAGGGGAGAGATGAGAGGCGTCTGCACAGGTTACCTGGGCTCTTCATTTTGTTGAGTTTTGCTGCTTTGTTGAGGGATGGGGCTTTTAAAAAGGAAGACGTGTTTAAAGTTAATTTTTTCCAACTTTGTATTATGAAAAAATTCCAGCAAAAAAGAAAATGTAGTTGAAGTATAAACACACACACACCCATACACACCCATACATGCACATCCACACACACATGGATTTTTTAAAAAAAGCAAACTGCCATTTTTTAAACAAAGGTGACTGTTTCTGTTTCTCTGGACAAGTGTCCAGCTGCAGAATGTTCCTTGCACAGACACAGCAGTGTCCTGTGTCAGAGAGCCCCCGAGTTTCAGCAGACTCCTTCCGTTCACCATGGGTTCCCTGGGAGGAGGTCTCCGCAGAAACCTCTCTTGGTGCTGGGTTCCCCCTTCCGTCCGCCTAGCCTCTGCTGTTCTCTTAGTTGGCACATCACTGGGCAGGCCATTGTGAACCTGCCCTGGAAGGACTTTATTCCAGCCTCTGTTGAGTTAGACACGTCCTCAGGACTCTGAAAAATAAAACTCAGACCGTGTGGCTGGCGCCACGGCTCACTAGGCTAATCCTCCACCTAGCGGTGCCGGCACACCGGGTTCTAGTCCCGGTCGGGGTGCCAGATTCTGTCCCGGTTGCCCCTCTTCCAGGCCAGCTCTCTGCTGTGGCCCGGGAGTGCAGTGGAGGATGGCCCAAGTGCGTGGGCCCTGCACCCCATGGGAGACCAGGAGAAGTACCTGGCTCCTGCCATCGGATCAGCGCGGTGCGCCGGCCGTAGCGCACCGGCTGCAGCGGCCATTGGAGGGTGAACCAACGGCAAAGGAAGACCTTTCTCTCTGTCTCTCTCTCACTGTCCACTCTGCCTGTCAAAAAAAAAAAAAAAGAAAAAAAAAAACAACTCAGACTGTGGATAACGTGTGGTAGCTTTGTCATGGAAAGAGGCAGCAAGTTACAGTGACGCCATCTTTAGTTATTTTTTTTCCTCAATGAATTGGTTCATGTGCTTTAAAAAGATTTTTATTATTAATTTAGGAAAGAAAAGCTCAGACTTTTTAAAAAGGTGTATATTGTCCCATTATAAGATGGAACTGGAAGGATTAAATATGTAAGCTCACTATCTTATATTAATCACTGAAATTAGATATTGTACAATTTATAATCCATAGGAAATTATTAGAGTTTATGGCATTTTTTGGAAAATTTATTTATTTATTTGAAGGTCAGAGAGGGAGATTCTCCGTCTGCTAATTCACTTCTCCAGGTAGCCATAACAGCCAGGGCTGGCTGGCAAGGCTATCCCCAGGAGCCAGGAGCTTCATCTGGGTCTCCCACATTGGGCGATCTTCCACTGCTCTTCCCAGGTCATCAGCAGGGAACTGGATTGAAAGTGGAGTAGCAGGGACTCGAACCGGTGCCCACTTGGGATGCCAGCATCACAGGGGGTGACTCTACTTGCTGCACCTCCACACCACCCCCCAGAGCTTGTTTTTGATGAGCCCTACCCAGTCGCTCTTTAAGAGAATTAGCTGAGGGGCTGGTGCAATGGCGTAGCTGGTAAAGCTGCCGCCTGCAGTGCCGGCATCCCATATGGGCACCGGTTCAGGTCTCAGCTGCTCCACTTCTGATCCAGCTCTCTGCTGTGGCCTGGGAAAGCAGTAGAAGATGGCCCAAGTCCTTGGGCCCCTGCACCCTTGTGGGAGACATGAAGGAAGCTCGTGGCTTCGGATCAGCGCAGCTCCAGACGTTGCAGCCAATTGGGGAGTGAACCCACTGGATGGAAGATCTCTCTCTCTCTCTCCCATTCCTTCTCTCTCTGTAACTCTGATTTTCAAATAAATAAATCTTTTTTTTTTTTTTAAGAGAGAGCATATTAGGTGAAACCCAAACCTTAGGGCCTGTGTTTTTATATTTGCTTTTTAAGGCCTGTCTGTGCAAATGGTTGCTTTTTAACTGTGAAGACTGTGATTTTAAGGTATGCAGCTGAGTGATCCTAATATCTACATAAACATTTTTTGTTTTCATGGAGACTGAGGGAGGGGCATGGATTAAACAGTTTTGTGCTGTTCCAGACTGCCTATTAAAAATGGATATAGCAAAGCATGAAAGAATAAAATGAGGGGGAGAGGAGAGCAAAGCTGTTGAATAGACCCCAGAATTCTGCTCCTGTCCTGGTTTCGTTGACTGCTTTAGTTTGCATTTTGTTGGCTGGAATCGTTCTTTAAGTCAGAAGCCTTCCTGGTTCTCACTGTTGCTTGCTCAGGAAAACCCAAGCCTGCTTGGCTGTCTTTCCTGATGGGATCGACTTTAAAAATATTCCGAGTAGGTTTCCTCTGCTGCAAGTACTGCTGATGAGAGGACTGACTTCACCTCTCTGTTCCGGAGAAGGCTCGTGGGTGACACAGGCCGGAGCTGTAGTCGCAGCTAGCTTTGACTGTTACCAGGAAGGGGGTGAAATGGGTTCATTTTGACCAACGTCACAGAAGAGCCAAAAACTACCATTGAGTTTGTGGAAACTCCTGTAGGCCCGCCTCCCTGTAATGTGTATGCCGTGGCCACATAGCAGTAAATGGAGTGTATCAGTTTTCTCCTGTTGACAGCTGTCATTCAGAGTTTGTCCTGGAGCTAGCAGGTGCCCACTGGCCCCTTCACCTAGTTTCTTTCCATGTGGCCAAAAGTGTGGAATGCCTAGAAACCTGAATCTGCTGGAAGGGGAAAGCACCTTCCCTCCAGGATCCCATTGGTTGAAAATAATTAGAAAGTGAGTTTCTGTTGGAAGGAAGGTAATTTCATTTGGTTGTTGTTGGGAGGGATAGCTAGGTAAGGGACTGGTGTTCTTTCTAGAGACCAAGTCATTGTATTCCGTGTGTATTGGACTGTGCTCCGGGAGTCATGATGCACGCTTCTTTGGGAATGTAAGGAGGGAATAGGTGTCTAAAGCCAGTCACTCTCTGGGTACCTTCTTTCCACTGTCCCAAGTTCCCTTTGTTCCTGGTGGCCCTCCTTGTTCCTGGTGGCCTCTCTTCTGGGAAGGGGAGGAGGCACTCACTTTGTGTCTGGTGATGGTTGGTGGCAGCCACACCCACCCAGCACCTGTTGACATCCCAGCTATTTAGGTTAAGGTAGCCAGCTGTTGTGACCCCAAGGGTTAGAGAAACTGCAAAGCCTTGTGTGTCCAGATCAGAAACCCTCTGAAGTGTTTCGGTGTCCCTGCTTTGAACCAGGAAGGCCACACAAAGCCCTTCCTGGTTGACTCCCTTGTGCCTAAGCTAAGAAAACACAGCCGCCTAAAGCCTGCAATGACTCCTTTACAAATAGTCGTTCCTCATGGACCAAGTCCAGAGGCGAGACATTGGCTTTGAAGTTATGGGTCCTAATCACCGTGCCCTCGAAACCTAGAGATGCAGCCGCCTTCTTAAACTCCTCAGCGAGCTGTCGTTTCAAGTTGCTGGTTTTGGCTTATCTGGGGGGTAAAAGAACTGTGAGAATGACTTTCAGGGCACAAGGTGTGTTTTCTGAAGTTCTGACGTTTGGGTTGATAGGTCATCGTACAGAGCGTTACCGAAGATTTGCAGTCAGTTTAAGGGACCTCTTCCTGAACTCTACCACTCAGGGTCAAAATGCCTACTCTGCAGCGCTCTTTGTTTTTGATTATTACAATTGATTCTAAGTCCAGGCTGAGAATCACCTGGAAAATATTATCTTAATTCCTTCTCTCATGTCCTCAACAGTACATTTTACTAAGAAAATCCGTATTATAAGGATCACCTGTGACCTTCTCCGAGCTTATTGTCTTGTAAGTGAATTATCTTTCACTTGACGAAGCTGAATGATTTCTGTTTTGCTGTATGAGCGCGCGAGTGCAGATCGGAGGAAGCAGTCTTGTAACCAGGACTTCGGTGTTCCCATTTCCCTTTACGAACGATGGGAAGTGATTTGAAATTCCCAGCAGTAAGCCGCTCTGGAATCAAAGTGATGGACAGAAAAACCAGACTTTGGGTAATTAGAACAGAGGGAGGAGCTTGAAGGTCGTCTCAGTGACCCTGGGCCAACGAACCTCTGTTTCCAAAGGGCCTGCTGTGGCGCCACGGCCGCAGATCTGTCCGGGAATGGAAAGAAGATCGTGGCTGGCGCCGCGGCTCACTAGGCTAATCCTCCGCCTGTGGTGCCGGCACACCGGGTTCTAGTCCCGGTTGGGGCACTGGATTCTGTCCCAGTTGCCCCTGTTCCAGGCCAGCTCTCTGCTGTGGCCAGAGAGTGCAATGGAGGATGGCCCAAGTGCTTGGGCCCTGCACCCCATGGGAGACCAGGAGAAGCACCTGGCTCCTGGCTTCGGATCAGCGTGGTGCACCGGCCATAGTGCGCCGGCCGCGGCGGCCATTGGAGGGTGAACCAATGGCAAAGGAAGACCTTTCTCTCTGTCTCTCTCTCTCACTGTCCACTCTGCCTGTCAAAAAAAAAAAAAAAAAAAAAGATCGTGTGGTCTTGGTAAGTATTTCAGCGGTGGGAAGCCCTGAGAGTGTTCTTTCCTCGCTGATGTCTGCTTCCTGCCTGATGCTGATGCCATAAAAGGATCTGGAGGGGAAATGGTGTCACCGTCTTGTTCTTTTTTTTTTCCTTCTAAAAAACACAAGTATCCAGTGACTTGTTGTGCTTGTTCCCAATCATGAGAAATGCTGTCAGCAGCTACGATTTCTAAGTCCAGAGCTCTGTACCAAATTGTTACTGAATTCTTATATCCTGCAGAGTGGTTTTCCTTTTAAAATCCCTATTTATAACCCTGTGGCATTGACTATGTTACTGTGGTACACTGATGACCCTGGGCTGCGGTTCTTGTGGTTTTCTATCATGTAACAGTTTTGTGATGCTTTTGTGCATTCTTTGTCGTCTCTTCGAGTTTTGAAATCTGTCATAAATAAACTTTTTCACTATGCACCTGAAATATTCTAGTTATACTGATTCACATTGTAAATACTCTGTCTTCCATCTTTCCTTTTTATCTTAAGAGAAAAAGTATTCTGTAAATCCATATGAACGATTCTATAATCTATTAAGATGATACAAATTAGTAAGAAATAGAAAATAAGGTTACTGGTAGATCTTTCATCTGCATTTAAATTTATGGCAGAGTATTCTGAACTCAGAGCTAGGTTGAAAGAGTTGGGTTCATGGTGATGATTAATAAATAGAACACTGAGTTTTTCTGGCAGTATTTGGTCCCAGTGATACTCGTTTTCCCATAAATGTACTCTGCTCAACTTCAGAACCAATACTTTGAACACTGGGCTAATGATTAGCATTTGATGGATGATGTATAATTCAGCCTATTTTTATTTACAAGACTAATACCATGACATTTTTTTAAAAAATTATTTATTTGAAAGTCAGTTACAGAAAGAGAGGGCAGGGCAGAGAGAGAGAGAGATATCTTTCATCTGCTGCTTCACTTCCCAAATGACTGCAGTGGTCTCAATGGCCAGGGCTGGCCCAGGGTGAAGCCGGAAGCCAGGAACTTCATCCAGGTCTCCCACGGGGTACCAAGGGCCCAGGCACTTGGGCCATCTTCCATTACTTTCCCAAGACATCAGCAGGAAGCTGGATCAAAAGAGGAGCAGCTGGACATAAACCAGCGCCAGGTGGTGGCTTTACCTGCTGTGCCACAGTGCTGGGCCCTCCATGACATATCTTCACATCTTTTTTTATTTAAAGATTTATTTTATTTATTTGAAAGAGTTACAGAAAGAGACTGAGAGAGAGAGAGAGAGAGAGAGAGGTCTTCCATCTGCTGTTCACTTCCCAAATGGCTGCAACAACTGGAGCTGAGCCGATCCAAAGCCAGGAGCCAGGAGCTTCTTTCTGGTCTCTCTTGCGGGTGTAGGGGCCCAAGGACCTGGGCCATCTTCCACTGCTTTCCCAGGCCACAGCAGAGAGCTGGATCAGAAGTGAAGCAGCCAGGACTCAAACTGGCACCCATATCGGATGCTGGTGCTGCAGGCCGGCGTTCTAACCCACTATGCCATAGCACTGGCCCCCTATCTTTACATCTTTAGGCCACAGCCTCTGCACACCCCTGGCATCTCGTGTAAGGACTCACATCTGAGTGGGGATTTTTCTCAGAGATATCTGTGATTCTAAGGTGAGCCTATTAGATCATTCTTTGCTTTTCTTTGTGATGGAGGCCGAAGTATAGCAGAAGGAATCTGAAATAATTGTGAGTAAATGAATGAAATCTTCTTGCCAACCTACACCAACAGTAAAAAGCCCAGGCAAGTCCCATGTAGCTAGGAATCTTTAATAATAATGCCTGGGGCTGGCATTGTGGCATCACAGGTTAAACCTCTACCTGCAATCCAAGCATCCCATACAGGGGCCAGTTAGAGTCCTGGCTGCTCCGCTGAAAATCCAGCTCCCTACTGGTGTGCCTGGAAAAACAGTGGAGGATGGTCCAAGTGCTTGGGCCCCTGCACCCGCATGGGAGACCCAGAGGAAGCTCCTGGCTCCTGGCTTCAGCCTGACTCCGCCCTGGCCATTGCAGCCATCTAGGGAGTGGACCAGTGGATGGAAGATCTGTCTGTGTCTCTGTCTCTCCCTCTCTGTAACTTTGCCTCTCAAATAAATAAATCTTTAAAAAAATTAGGAGACAATGAAATGAGCATTTACCTTATAAATATGGGTATTCACCTGCATACCAGTAAGTTTACCACTTTCCTTAGTGGATATATAAAATTTCTTTGGAACAAAATCTTATTTTTTTTGAAGATTTATTTATTTGAAAGTCAGAGAGAGGGAGAAATACATAGAGAGAGAGCTTCCATCTGCTGGTTTACTTCCCAGATGGCCACAACAGCTGGGGCTGGGCCAGGCTGAAGCTAGGAGCTAGAAGCTTCTAAGTTTCCAACGTTGGTGGCAGGGGACTTGCAGGCAGTGGCTTTACCTGCTACAGCATAACATCAGTCCCAAATATCTTATTTTTTAAAGATTATTTATTTGAAAGGCATAATGACAGAGAGTTACCTTCTATCTGCTGATTGACTTTCCAGATGCCTGCAGTAGCTAGGGCTAAGCTGGCCTGAAGCCAGGAGCCATGAGTTCCATCCTGGTCTCTCACTGGTGGCAGGGGCCCATGTACTTGGGCCATCATCTGCTGCCTCCCAGGCACATTGACAGGAAGCTAGATTGATAGTGCAGGTGAGGTGCTGGTGTCATGGTTTAGCAGGTAAAGCCACCGCTTACAATGTTGGGATCCCTTATAGGCACTGGTTCAAGTCCCAGCTGCTCCACTTCTAATCCAGCTCCCTGCTAATGTGCCTGGGAAAGCAGCAGAGGATGGTCCAAGAGCTTGGGCTCCTGCACTCACGTGGGAGACCTGGAAGAAGCTACTGACTTTGGCCTGGCCTTGCCCAGTCCCAGCCTTTAGGGCCATTTTGGGAGTGAACCAGCAGATGGAAAATCTCTCACCGTCTCGCCCTCTGTAATTCTGCCTTTCAAACAAATAAATCTTAAAAAAAAAAAAGTGGAGCTGAGACTTGATCCCAGGCACTTCCGTATGGGATCTGGGCATCCCAAGTGGCAACTTAACCTGCTGCATCATAATGCCCGCCCCCAAATCCTGTAGTTTTTGCTTCGATCCTAAGTATTTCCTGATGGCAGCAGCTCGCTGATACCTTCCTCCTGAAGTATTGCCGGACTTCTGCTTCCACCAGGCTGGAACTCTTGTTATCTGATTACCAGGCCACCCCAGCATCTGTTCTCCATCCACTGTAGCCATCCCACCCTGGATGGTGATGGCAGGTCTCCCTGTGGTCTCCAGGGTCAGGTCCTTCACAGATCTGACGCGTGCTACGGAATGAAGAGGACTTGACTGACCCCCTATAAAGGTACTGATCTCTGCTGTGGTTTCAGTTCGTGCTCCCTCCAGAATTCACGCCGAAGCTAAATCCCAATGAACAGTAGTAAGTGGGGCCTGTAGGAAGTGTATTAGCTTTATGTCACTAAAGTGAAGTGGCGAGACAGGCGACCTAGGAAGAAGTGAGGTTTATTTTGGCTCACAGTTCTGGAGGGGCGTGATGGAGGGGCTGCTGTTGGTGGTGGTCTTCTGGTTGGCAGAGTCACAAGGCAACAGGAGTATCACAGGGCAAGACAGGTAGCACCTGTGTGCACGTGTGTCTGTCCCTCTGCAAGGCTGCCAGGAAGCAACAAATCCTCCCCACTTCCCAAAGGTTCACCTCCCAGCACCATAGTTGGGTTAGGTTTCCATCCTCTTAACACCTTGCAATGGGAAGTACGTTCCAACACATGAGCCCCTGGGGGACTCAAAGCCATATCCAAGCTATGACAGGAGGGTGAAATTAGGCCCTTGAGGGCCGTGTCTTCATGAATGGGATTTAGTGCCTTAAAAACTGGCTGAGGGAACCAGCCAGGTCTTTTGTTGCCCCCACCCCACCCCAGTCCCTTTTGCTGTGAGGGCACAGCATTGCCGGTGCCATCTTGGACGCAGCGTCAGGTGTCACCAGACACCGAACCAACCAGTACCTTGGTCTTGGACTTCACAGGCCCCCAGAACTGGGAGAAAATAAATTCTGTTCCTTACAGATTGCCCAGTCTCTTGTGTTGTGTTAGAGCAGCCCAGAGACATACTGGCTTGGTTGATCCTTGTGGTCTCTAAAACAAGACCGTATTTGCAGACTTGGAGTCTCAGGGGAGGTTGTTTTTAAAGCCCTTGATAGACGCTTAATTAATAAGTCTTGAAGCCATTTGGTCTGACCCCTAGAGACAAAGTCTGTGTGCCTGGGGAAATAGCTGTTCCTTCGTGATCTTCTAGAGGTACCAAAATAGGGATTACCAGGGAGAGGGAGGAGACAGACACTCTGGGACGGCAGGCTGGGGCCACCAGCCGTGGCCATCAGCCGTGGCTGTACAGAACGGACGCCTTCCCATTGAAAAGGCATTTCTGGAGCAAGGCTGTCGGGGTGCTCGGTGCTGGGATAAGACGGTAGGGCAGGAGCCTGTCTCGCGAGGTGCCTGGGGGAACTGCATGCCTCACGCTGGGCCGTTTTAGAAATGCTGTATTCTCATTCCCTAGAGCACAGCTGAGCTCCTCTGAGAACAGAGCAGGAAGTTCTCCTGTCCCCCAGATAGCCAGTCCCAAGTCCCTAGAGGAAAGGGCCCTGTGCGGGTGGGGCTGAAGCTGGCAAATGCTCGCCTGAGGTCTGTGTGCTCCTGATCAGCAGGGCCACCAACCACTGAGCACCGGCCACACTGAGGGACGGGGCCCCGGGACTGCAAACACGAGATTAGCCTCTCTGGCTCAGAACCACAGGCCTCAAGATCAAAGGGAGGGCTCCTCCTGTCCGGAGAGTGTGGTCGTTCCGAGAGGACCTCTGCCCCTCTCCCTGCCCTTCCCGGAACCCCCCTTTTCCATCCCTCAGTTGATCCTCACTGGTGGCTCCCCTGGGGCCGCCTTGTCTTGCAGTCCTCAGTTTCATTATTTCAAAGGCAGAGTTGGGGGGGGGTGTGTCATCCATCTGCTCGTTCACTCCCTAGATGGCCGCAGTGGCTGGGGCCGGGCCGGGTCTCCCACATGGGTGCGTGGGCCCAGTGAGCCATCCCCTACTGCATGCCCAGGTGCATTAGCAGGGAGCTGGATCGGAGGTGGTGCACAGACCAACGCCCACACGGAGTGCCGGCACCTGCCTGGCTTCCCTGGCTTCCTCTGCCCTGGTCTCCAGGGCCCTGCGGAGATACCAGCAGTCGCTGCAAGCCCTTGAGAGCTGAGGCCCTCTCCTTGGTTCTGGGTGGAGGGGGAGGCAAGAATGGTTCCCTGCCTGGGGCTTGGGGCCAGTCTGTCACTGCGGACCATGGGGATAGCTCCCATGACTTAGATTCTGGCTTTAACATTCAAAATAATCCTTTTCAAACACATCTCGAGGTCAGGAGATGGGGCTAAAACTAAAACCATCACAGCCGAGAACCAGAAGGGCCGCGTCCCCCTCTAGTGGCTGCACAGAGGGATCCCGGCGAGGGGCCTCCAGTGAGCGTCTCTGGTTTAGACACCTGTCTGTGGGGAAGGGCGCTCGTCTGGGTTTGGGGGAAACATGATGAGAAAGGAGGGTGTGGTGGTCAGTCCTCTGTGCCCCCTTGACCACAGCGCACCCACATCAAGCACCCTGGCCGTCGGCGGGGGCTTATGATGAGATCAGCATCTGGAGCCGTGGCCGCAGGAGGCTGCCCTCCCCTGCGTGGCGAGGGCACCATCCAGCCCACCGAGGGCCTGAACAGAGCAAAAGGCAGAGGAGAGAACTGACCCCCTTCCCCAGCCTCACTGCTGGACCCGGGACAACCACTCTTCTCAGGCCGCGGGAGTGTCCAGCTCGCAGATGGCGGACTGGGGGCACTTCGCAGCCTCCACAATCACGTGGGCTGGCCCCATAAAATAACTCAACACCCCCCCCCCCCCCATAGACTCCACTGGTTGCATTTCTCCATAGAACTCAAGAATGGGGGGTGCTTCACGGAGGCGTCATGGACTTGGGATCCCGGGTGCATCCACGGGAAGAGCCACAGCGTTTATCCCCTGCCGCCTCCGCCCGGCCCCGGCCTGGCTTTCACATTGGTATGAACTGGAAGACACCTGTTGAACTAGCAGCCTGGACTCGGGGAAGATGCAGAAGATGAATCTCATTAGTTGATGAGCTGCATCTCATGCACCAGTGAGAGACGGGGCCTTTTGTCGTGGTGTTTGATCAGGACGGCTGTGTCACCTCTTCACCTGCTCTCCTTGCAGTCCTGTGTCATTTGCCACTGGTTTGAGGAGGGCTGGAGGAATCCCAGGTTAGAGAGGCTCCTCCATTGATAGGAAGAGACCCAGCTGAACTGACACAGCTCACTCCCGGAAGCCATCCTGGAACAGACGAGCAGACAGGAGACAGACCCACAAGGCTGAGTGCGAAGAGTTGGAACTGGTCAATTACAAACTGAGGAGCAGGTGGAAGGAGTCAGCTCCGTGGCAGTGGGGGTCCTGTTGTATTCCCGGAACCACCTGCACCCATCCTGAGTCGCAGCCATGGGCGTGTCGGGGAGGGCTCCACACGTGTCGGTGGGCTGAGTGGAGACCAGGGACCAATCCTTTACTAGCCAGAGCAGCACAGCCACCAGCTTTTCTCCTGGGAGACACCCCAGTTCACACCCTCACGAGATCTGTTCTCCAGCATCACTCAGGGCACGGGAGTGGCCTCAGGTGATCAATGGCTCTGCACCTGGTCCTGGGGGCGGGGGATGTTCTATCCAGTTCTCTCACTTCCCAGAGGTCTCTTGAATGTCTCTATTGCCTGGAGTTGAGACTGGGAAGAGGCAGGTCAGGGAGGAGCCTGGTGGCCTCAGCAGTGCTGGAAATCTTTTCAGATTAGAGTTCCCAAAGGCAGGTGAGAGGCAGACACAGCTGCCACCTGTGTCCTTGGACAGCGACAGCAGCATCCCAGCACCCCGGCTGGCCAGGTGTGGCCCCTGAGGCCTGCCCGCGGCTCCCACCACCTCTCCACGCCCAGAGGGGCACACTGCACTGAGGGTGAAGGAACACACCACCTCTCCCTGGAGCTCGTTCTATCTGTAGAACCCACAGGAGTTTTGATCACCTTTAGTTTCAGAGTCTGCAATCGGGAGGTGATGATTCCTGGCAGACATTCGTCTCCGGTGTCATGTCAAGGGCTACTGGGCCTCCTCCAGTGGGCACGTCTGGATACCAGCCTTGAGGAAAAGGGTGCCCGGTGGCAGAGGGCAGGACAGGAGGTATCACAGGGTCTCCTTCACTGTCAAGTCTCAGCCACCGCCCTCCGCTTCCCTCTGCCTTTGCTAGAACAAACCGACCTGGAGGACAGAGGGGCCCACCTGGTCATTCCAGAGCTCCAAAGCCAGGTCATCTAAGAGGCATGCCACAAAGGAGCCCAGGATGAAGAGAGAGAATGAGGTGCCCTGGGCTGGGCCTGGAGAAATGGGACTCGTGGCCGAGAAGGCGGCTTCCAACTGAACCAGACACACAGGGCTCTGATCTGGTCTAGCCTCAGCCATGCAGGCGAAATGTAATCTAGGCATGGGTCAGGAAAGTCACCCAGAAGCCACCAGGCTCCTTCCAACGCCTCTGCTTGAACACTGCCATGCACAGGAACTGGCTCCTGCCAGGGAAGCCCATGGAAAACTCTCACCTGGCTGGCGTCCTCAGGTGGCCTGGTCAACAGCTGTCCACGCTGCCCATGGGGAGCCTGCCTCCTGTTCCCAGGGCCATCTGTCAGTGGAGTTGCCCCTGGGGCTGAGGGGCTGGGTGGAGAGGGCGCTTCGCCCAGTGCTGGAGTGGGACCCTGAACCACGGCGCCATCCCTCACCTGGGCACTCGGCTGCTCACTGGATGCTGTCGTCCCGCTGCCTCTTCTGTCCTCTCGAGAGTCTATCAGGCAAGCTTTGGGGCCTGTTGCTCTTCCTGGCCTTTAAATTTAGGGACCAGGCCTGCCACAGGGTGGGCAAATGGCTGACAGACTTTTGCCAGCATTCCAGACACGGGGTGGAGTCCAGCTGGGACAGTGTTCATCTCTGGGACCCAGCTCAGTTGTAACCGAGCAAGGGCGTCAGCCTTTGAAAGGTGCACACACGCTGAGACAGAGAACAAGGGCACTCCCATCCGCTGGTTCACTCCCCAAATGTCCGCAGCAGTGGGGCTGGGCCAAGGGCCAGGAACTCAATGCAGGTCTCCCATGTGGGCGGCAGGGACTCAGTTACCTGAGCCATCACCGCTGCTTCCCAGGGTCTGCACTGGCAGGAAGCTGCAGTCAGGAACTAGAGCCAGGAATCGAACCCAGGCACTCTGATTCGGGACACGGGTGGTTTAACTGCCGAGTGGAATACCCACTCTGGGCTTCAGCTGAACGACCACGTTCAGTGTGGGCATCCTCCAGAGTGCGGTACAGTCGGAGGGGAAAGGAAGAGGCGCTCAGACTTCCTCATGGTGCCGTGGCAAATTCGCCAGGCATTTTAATGCACATCCTCAGGTTGTCTTCATCACTGCCCATGACACAGCAGGTTAAGACCTCCCCCCCAAGTCCCCCCACCCACCCCCCAGGACCACCCGCTCTCCCTGCATCTGACAGCTGATAGGACTGAGGCAGCAGGAAGGCAGATCCAGGGTCACAGGTCAAAGTCAAGAGCTACAGTTCTGGTCTCCTGCCTCCTTGGTTAGGACTCGCTCCTTTCCAGGCCTTTCTAGGCCTTTCCAGGCCACCCAGCCTCTGCTCCTATGCCCTCCTCCCGGCCCCTGTCCCAGCAGGGTAGCGCTCAGGGTCTAGGCCCTCAGCTCAGCAGGTGTATCGGGCTGCCGGCAGGGGTGAGTCACTTGGAAGGCCTCCAAGGCCAGCAGCGTCTTGTTGATGCGGTTGATGGTAGGGTACGGGCTAAGATCCACCTTGTACCTGTGGCAGAGAAACAACCCCTTAAGCAGTGAGAGAGCAGAGCGGCAGGGCTGGGCAGGGTCCATGGGGCTGGCCGGGGAAGGTGGCCCTGTCAGGGAGAACCTTAGTCACAGGTAGTTCTCTGGGGATGGGTAGGTCTTGGGCAGTGTCACTGGCCTCTGTTACCTGCTGTTCCTACTGAGAACTGACTGTGGTAAGGTCAGTGCTAGGCATTTACGTGTACTCTCTACCCGCGTGATGAGCTTCTTGGGGCAGGGAACATCTTGCATTTCCATAGCTCTACTGCCTACCCTGAGGCCTTCCACTGGTACCCTACTGAGGGCCGATGGAGGAAAGCAGAGGTACAGCTCGCTGCTCTGGGGACAGCATGCAGGTGCTCCTGGGTGTCCACCAGGTGAGCCACCTCCTCTCAGGAGCAGGGGCCATCTGTACAGGATCACCTGGGTGCAGGAGGCATGGCAGGGACAGTTCAGTGACTTCTACTGCCCTGTCTCCTCCAGGCCCAGGTGGCTGGTGTGGCCTGGCACAGTGGGCTCCTTCGCTGGCTGGGGTAGGGTCTACATGATTGGCTACTCCAATAGCTAACATGGGGTGGGGAAGGGCCTGTGGGTGGAGCCAGAAGGGTGGGGCCATCCCTTACCTTTCAGCATTTGCCACCTGAGGCACTAAGCACAGATCAGCCATGGACACCTGAGAGAGTTGGGTGGGTTTGCATCAGCGTGAGCACCCCAGCCTCACTGGCTAGGCTGGGTATGTCCACTGCGATTGTCCTGGGGCATCGGCCCCTGCCATCTGCTTCCACTCCTCGCCCATCCCCAGCCTCATCCCAGGCCACCCTCCAGGAGCCCCGACAACCGACTCTGTGAGTGAGCAGGTTTGATTGGCTTGGTGGACGGTCCTGTGCTCGCCAAACACTGCCTTGGCCATTACAGGTAGTAAGGGCTCCAACAGTGAGCAGAAGTCCCACAGGTCCAGGGCTTTAGCCTGCAGGAGTCAGGGCACCTGAATCCTAGACTCTCAGAACTGGGAGGAATGGCGACATCATCTGGTCTCATCTCTCAGCTGATGCCTGGACCAGCTCATCACGCAGAGATGTGGCCATCTAGCTTGATCACCTCCAGGAAAGAGAAACTCGCTCCCTCTTGAGGCAGCTTGGTAGGAATGAGCTGACTGCCAGGAGGCTAACTGTGAAGCACAGAGGTTCCCGCCCGCCCCCAGGTCCCCCCAGCGGGTGTCTGTTCTGGAAGCTCCACACCTGCCCTGGGGGTGAGGATGGAGGACAATGGCTGAGTCCAAGAGGAAGGGGGTGACAGCCAGAGGCCAGCCTTGGAGGGAGGCTGCTGGGAGCAGGTGGGGGCAGGCTTACCTCATCTCCCACGCAGTACTTCCCCGCAGTGCTCTGCAGGATCTGCTCCAGGGCTGTGGGAGGCCACATGAACAGCCTCACGCTGGGCACGCAAAGCAAAGGGGTCCCCGACCTCTCTGAGTGTCAGGCTGGCGCATGGCTGCTACAGGGCATGAGGCAGCCAGGTCTGGGGACGAGCTAGTTACCCCAGGATCCGCCAGCCTAGCTGCCCTCCCCCGCTCCCCCTCCCCACAGTGGACAAGGCCTGCCACTGGCCAGCCGCAGCTCCCTCGGTTTCCTGTCTGGAGTGGGCAATGAAGCAGAAATCGGGCCATCCAGCTCTGAAGGGCCAGGGCCCTCAGGTCGTGAGGTCCCCAGAAGTGCCAGCGCCTGACCAAGGCTTGCTCAGCCCACTGTCTCCCGACAGCCGTGCCCTCACCCATGCCGAGCCCAAAGCAGCAAGGGCGGCCGGTTCAGCGCGGGCGCTGCAGTGGGAGGCCGCCTGGTCTGCTTGCAGGAGGGGGACTCACCCTTAAAGCCAGAACTGATGACCTTCTGGGCCCAGGGCAGCTGGTTCTGCTCTCCCACTTGCTTCAGGACAGACAGGTTCTGTGTGGCCGAAGGAACACCTGTGACTGCTCCGGGAGCCTGGCTGGGCCTCGCCATCAGCCAGGTCCCCTCGTCGGTCCCTTCTGTCCCTGGCTGTACACTTACTCCTTCCCCCAGGTTTCTCGAGTCCCTTCTTCCCATCAGGGTGGAAGAAGGTGGCCATCCAGCCACCTTCGCAGGCCGACAAATGGCCCCTGTCAACCAAAAGCCGGGGGACTTTGGCAACTATGGGCAAGAACAGGGTCACAGGACAGTGCTGTGGCTGTGGCCACAAATGGCTGAGACCCATTTCCCTTGCCCCCGGTGTTTCTCCCTTACACAACCTCTTGCAGGAGAGGGAGTGTGTCAGAGGAAAGGGGGGTGGGGTGCACAGGACTGGCTCCAGAGATTTCCGCTCTCATTCCATCCTGGCCACTCCCAGAGCCTTTTACACCTGGACTGGTTTCCTCACCTGTTAAATGCGGAGGTCTTTCTGCTCCGACCTTCTTTGTTAAAAAAAAAAAGCAAGATGACACAGCGGGTGGGGGCCCAGGAGCCCAAGGTCCCTGCTCTGCTACGGAGCCATGTGACTCAGCCAAGTCACTCCACCTTTCTAGGGCTGTTGCATCATTGCGGTGCCAGGAGGTAGCACAGATGCACTGTTTGAAACCCTACTGGACCCCCAACACAGGCGTAACTCCGAGATACTGCAGGTCCGCTTGCAGACTACTGCCATAAGGTGAGTCCCATGAAGTTCTCTGGTTTCCCAGAGCATATAGGGGTACTTCGAAAAGTCCATGGAAAATGCCTATTAGGAAAACACCAGGCATGGATTTCAAAAATATTTTTGCACGAAAATAAACTTATTTTTAATTCCTTTTCCCATGCACCTTTGGAGGTACCCACGTTTAAAAGCTATGTTTACACTACACGAAGTGTGCAAGAGCCTCATGTCTAGAAAAGCAACGTATGTAAGTTAATTAAGAATGTGGCTGAGAGGTGCCAGTGATCATCTGAGCTCTCAGGAATACGGTGCCATAGACCTGCTCTGCACAGGGATGCCACAGAACTTCAATTTGTAAAACATGCAGAGGCCACAAAGCACAAGGCGGAGCACAGTAGAATGAGGTACGTGACGCACAGCCCACGGAAGGGAGCTGCGCCGGGCCCTGCGCCTGCTCAGCCTCTCCCCAGCCACTCTGGTCCTTTCCTCGCCTCCAACCCTCTAGATGCATCCTTGGGAACCTTGGGCTCCTTGCAACGCAGCTGAGGACCGACTGGGTGGAGGACTTGTGGGATTCCCAGCCTCTCGCCGCAGGACCTTGGTTGAAGTCCCCCAGTATCCCTTCAGTCCTCCTGCTGCCCCCCTCCCCAAAGCCACACCCCTCCCTGTGGGCTCACCACAGTCACAGTCAGTGTGTGAGAGGTGTGCAAGGGTGAGGTGTACAGGGGCCCCACCTGCAGGGGCTGGATGCCGCCCGCGATGAGGTCAGAGATCATGCGCACGCTGGCCCTCTTCTTTGGGTCCTGAGGCAGGAGTCGCGGGGTGGGCCGGGTCTCCTCCAGGTACTCGATGATGGCCAGCTGTCCGGAGGGGCGCAGGGAGGCAGGGAGCGGGCTGGGAATCCCCGCAGCAGAGGGACAGTGCTTCCTCCCCCAGTGCCACCCCCATCTCCCCACCTCCCCCTGCCCTCCTCAAATCCAGCCCTGGAAGTCTTTTTGAATCTCGCCCTGCAGAACATAGTTCCCAAATGCTCAAGTCTCTCCTTGCTTCCCCGACACCCTCCTTCTCCCCTTCTCGAGCCCCTGTGTGCTAGGTGCCCCGGCAATGCATGGGTGGGGAAGAGCCGGCAGGTGCTTCCCCAGGCCCTGTACTCACGGACTGGCCTAGGATGAGTCCATCAATCTTCAGGGTCGGCACTTGCATCATGGGATTCAGTGCCCGGAATTCCTCCGAGAACTGTGGAGACACGTCCGCGGTGGGCTGGGTGGCAGGGTCTGAGCCGGCTTGAGCAGAACCATCGGAGCAGGAAAAGCCCAGGCCCTCTGCCCATCCACACATCCCTTCCCTGGGAAGGCCCTAACTCCCGCACCCAGGGTAATACCTTGTGTACCCCAAGTTCCCCCAGCCGCTGAGCTACAGCTTCCTCCCAATGGCCTAGTTGCGTATATCCCCCATCCCCCTGCATCTCACATGGTGGTCACTGAGGTGGCTCTTACCCCCGCCGGCCAGCTAGGGGGCCCAGTACAGGGCAAGGACCCACCCTCCTGCGGTCAAGCATTGAAGAGCCCAAGCTTTGGTAGAGACAGGCCCCTGGCTCCCACTACTGCACAGCTTGCCGCCTTGTCCCATGAGGGCGAGCTAGCAGGTTCACTTCTAGGGAGCAGACACCGCTGCTGGCACCTCTCCAAGGCTTCTGATTCCCACACTGCAGTCTGGGGACTGCCTCCTTACCTGCTGCCCCCCGTCCTTTATGAGGTCGATGGGCACCGTCTCGTAGTTGATGCCTTTCAAGACCAGAGCTGGGAGAGACCAGAGACAGCAGAGCTGGGGTCAGCCTCTGGCTACACTCCCAAGAAGACCACCCTCCCGGCACGTGAGGCTGCAAATGGGCAGCTTTCTCTGCCCTGCCGTGTGGCCAAGGCCCAACTTGGCACCATTTGCTCCCCAGCTTTCCTTGTCACCCCCACCTGCCACCCCAGTGCCTGAGGCTCTCTCTGCCTCTGATCCTGAACTTGTGGCCTTCACACCCCCCAGGTGGTGCTTTAAGGGTGTGTGCTCAGGCACACTGGGCCCTTGGACAGCAGGGCTGTGTCTTTTTTTTTTTACTGTGCTATTTCCCTGTATCTAGGAACCTGTAACCTGATAGAGAAAAACTGGGACTGCCTGAAGTTTGCAGAAGTAGGAATTCGCTGCATGGCCTATATCCTCTCTGGGGCTGGTTTTCTCTCCCCAGGGGTGAGGATAAGGGTTAAATAATTAACACTCTAATGGACTAGCTATGCTTTGCTTTCCTCTGGATATCTAGTAGCTAGTTTTGCTAGGAAGTTAAGCCAATGTACAGGACTAGAGTCTCAGGCTGGGAAAAGAGACAAACCAACAAATCATTTACATTTAACCATCTACATTATGGATTATTGTGCACTCCCCTCAAGAGATAGAGGGCTGTGTCTTGTTCACCTCTGCACCCTGCTCTGGGCCACTGGTGGCTGGCCTTGGGTAAGGGCAAAGGAGTGAGGGGAGGAAGTTGAGGTGTGTCACAGTGTGAGGAGGGCCTGGAAAATACGGGGCTCCTCCTCGGCCGGTGCTCCGCTCCCCCTGGAGAGTGGACGTGGCTGGGGCACAGGCGGGGAGGACACAGCAGGCTGGCGCTCCTACTGCTCTGGATTCTGGCTCAGCCAGGGCAGAGGCTCCGCGGCCCAGAGCCAGGGGTGTCAGCTCTTGCTCAATGATCCCAGCAAGTCTCAAGTGACTGCAGGACAGAGGTGAAGGGGTCTCAGGGAATGGGTGTGTATTTAGGGCCTGGCTCTGGAGGCAGGCTGCTTGGGTTCAAACCGCATTACGTTCACTTGCTAGCTGTGTTGCCCCAGGCAAGTTAACTTCATGGGCCTCTGGGCCTCAGTTTTCCCTTTCTAGGCTGCAGAGGTGTAAACTGAATCATGTGTGCGAAAGCGCTCAGCGAGCTCTTCCTCTGTATGACCATGAGCTTGCTAAGGGCTGGGGTAGGCCAAGGGAGGGGGGGGGGGCCAGAACTAAACCAGGACGCCCTACTTTCTGCTTTCCCGAAGCCTCTGCCGTGGACGCTGGTCCCATTCTGTTTAACTTGCCAGATCAAACAGAACCACGGGAGGCCAGCTGTTCCTCTGCCAGTTGCCAGGGACCTCTGGATTTTGTGAGCCTGCTTCAAGCGCAGTTGCTAAGGGAGAGCAGTGTCGGGCAAACAGGCAGTCCCTGGGGGAAACAATCCACTTCCTCCCACCTCCGCCCTCCTATTACACTTCCTGGTGCAGTGCCATTCAGGGCTAGGCACCCCAGGAGCCCCCTCAACCCCCTGGGGCTTCTGCATGCTGCCCAGATGCTCAGCGTGGCAGAGCTGCACCTCTTACCGATTCGAACTCTCCATGAGCAGGAGCTTCGGAAATAGGAATAGAGGATGGGCTGGCAAGAGAGAGGACAAGGGTGCGCGTGAACCCAGGCTCGGTGGGGTCCCCCTGGGAGGAGGCACCAGCCAGCACGTCTTCTTCCCACCCCGCCAGGCCTCCTTCCTCAGGCCTCTGTCTGGGCAATTTGGGCCAGACTCAGCTCTCTGGGTCAGAGGCCCTGAGGGCCACATGAGGTCCCTCAGCTCCAAATGGTGCTGGTACCAAGTGCCCCAGGTCCAGTGGCCCCCGGCACAGCAGCTAGCCTGGGAGTGCCTTCCTTACCTTGCTAGACTCCATCATGCTGCCCCAGTGATCTCTGACCTCCTAGGGAACAGTCCCCTCAGGGAGCTGCAGGGCTGGGGGAGGGACCCTGAAGGGGTGGACCCTATGAGCCAATGGGAACGCAGGGCTGGATAGGCGTCAGCCGAACTTTGACTCGAGTCGGAAAGGGCATCTCTTTCCAACTCAAAGGCAGTTTCTGATGCACCAGGTGCAGACAGGCTTGGTGTCCTGGGAGCCAGTGTGGCCTGCTTTGGGGCAGTAGCTTATGTGGTGGAGTGGGCTGGGAGCTGCCAAACCTGGGGTCTGGATCCAGAGTAGGAACCAGCTGTGTAGGCTTGGACACACTCCTTTCTCTTCAGCTCCCTCATTTGTAAAACAAAGGGTTGCCCTAAAAAAAAAAACGATGCATAGTTCCCTTCCAACAGTGGCACAAAGGCCAGCAATTCCCATTTTGTTTTCCAATGCTTTGGTGCCCCTCTCCTTCAATCCCCCCACCCACTACTCCTCCCAGATGCTCAGCTGGCCACATAAAACACCTGACATTCACCCTGGACGTGAGGTCACAAGCTGGCAGCCCCCAGGGGCTCTGTCTGAGCCTGCATGGTACAGCGGTGTGAAAGTGATATACACACAGCGGAAATCTGTCCTGTCCCCTCCTCTCACCCAATACTGGGCTGCCACCGTGAGCCTCAGCTCCCAGCCACACGATCAGGAGGAGGAACCTCTAGTACGCCATGGTTAGCCGTGTGGCAGCCGTTTCTCAGATGCTGTGTTTTGTGCTCCCGCATCCCATCACGTGCACAGTGTGCCCATCTGTGAAGCTGAGGTCTTCAACCCTCCTCCAGGATAGCCTTAGCAGTAGATGACTCTGACCAACCATAGCTAATCTAAGTGTTCTGAGCACACACCCACGGCTCTGGAACAGGCAGGCAAGGCTAAGTAAGCGACAATGTTTGGTACCTTAGGCAAACTAAATGAATTTCCAGCTTAACAGTATTTTTTCCGTTTACTTACAATGGATTTACCAGGATGTAATCCCATTGTAAAGCGAGGAACATCTCTATTTTAGTTTATTTAAAAAGATTTATAGGGGCCGGTGCTGTGGCATACTTGGTTAAGCCACGGCCTGCAGCACCATCATCCTATACAGGCTCTGGTTCAAGTCCTGGCTGCTCCACTTCTGATACAGCTCCCTGCTAATGTACCTGGGAAAGCAGCAGAAGATGGGCCCCTGCACCCCTGTGGGAGACCTAGAAGTTGTTCCTGGCTCCTGGCTTCCACCTGGCCCAGCCCTGGTCATTGTGGTCATTCGGGGAATGAACCTGCAGACGGAAGGTCTCTCTTTCTCTCCCTGTAACTCTATTTTTCAAATAAATATTTTTGCAGGACACAGCAGGGTGGCGCAGGCATTCATGACACTACCCAGAAAGGTGCACAATTTTAAAACTTATAATTTCTAGAATACTCCTTTTAATATTTTTGGACTGCAGTTAACCACAGGTAAAGGGGGACTGCTGCACATCATGTTTCTTTTTGTACTTTTTTAAAAAAATTCTTTATTTGAAAGGCAGTCACAAAGAGGCTGAGGTGGGGCGCGGGGTGGGATCTTCCATCCGCTGGTTCACTCCCCCACCCCCCACAAACCTCCCACCCCCAACTGGCTGCAGTAGCCAGGGCTGGGCCAGGCTGATGGTCGAAGCCAGGAGCTTCATCTGAGTCTCCCACATGCGTGCAGGGGCCCAAGGACTTGACCCATTTTCCGCAGCTTTCCCAGGTGCATTAGCAGGGAGCTGACTCAGAAGTGGAGCAGCCAGGACTGGAACCGGTGGCTTTACCTGCTATGCCACGGTGCTGGCCCTTTCTTTATTGTACTTGTAAAGCTCAAATTTAGGCCTGCATAAAGTATCCATCTTAGCAGTGCTCTTGGAAGGACTATTTCCAATTCAAATATGCTTTCTGATGACCCTAGCAGGTGTTATTTTTAAATCGTCTCTTACACACGGTATTAGAGCAAAACTCCACTTGCAAATGTGGGGGCTAGGCATTATCAGCGGGATGCAATGCCCCACCTTCCTCAGAGCTACAACAGGGGCTCGCAAATCTTAGGGCGTACAGGACTCATCCGGGCCGCTTATGTAACCGGCTTCTAGGCCGGTGCCACCGGAGACAGCGGCTCTGGAGCGCCGCATCCATGCTTCCTGGGTGCGCTCCGAAAATGCAAACGCCTAGGGAGAGAGGAGCTCGCAGCGCCGTGCATTAACCGGGAGGCGGAGACAAAAGGCGACAGAGAACGCGGCGAATCCACGCCGCCCCACGCGCTAGAGCGAGGACGCCTCCTAGAACCCGCCACTCCCGGGACCACAAGGGCCAGCCAGCAGCGCGCATGCGCGGCGCACTGTACGCTGGGAGTCGTTGCCGGAGCTGTGGGCAGAGCGCGGCGGGCTAACGCTGACCTCGCCCCCAGGGGATCTCCCTTTCTCTTCCTAGCGAACGTCTCCCCAGAGGGGCGTGGCACAGACCTTGGCCGCTTGCATCTTACACTTCGGGCGACCCCTCTTCCAGACCAAGACACTTAGCGCCTGGGACTCGTCGACGACTACGGCCCAGGACCCGCGGCTCCCGTCTGGACAGGGCGAGGGCTGGACTGGAATGGGCTCTCCCCGCGCTCCGGGCTCGGCCCCGGCCCGCCCCCTGGCCACGCCCCGACTCCCGGAGCCGCAGCGAGTTGCGGGCCCCTGAGCCCTCCCGGCCCCGACATGCTCTGCGCCACTGGCCGCCTCCTAGCGGCCCGGGCGGCGACCACGCTGTCCGCCCCGCCCAAGTCCCGGGGCTCCGCGTTCCGCTGCCGGCGGAGGGAACTACACTTCCCAGAGCACCCCGAGCTGCTCTTCTGTGACTCCTCGGCGGGGTGGCTGACGAGACCGAGCGTGCCTCCGGGCCGGAGGGCGGTCCTGAGGAGGGGGAGGATGCCGCCGGCCATGGGCGGAGGCCTGGCCGGGCCCGAGCCGCGTCCCCGGAGGGGCCGCAGTGCCTCCCAGGCTGCTAGGGCCGCGGGTACTGAGGCGGCGGCGCGAAGCCCCAAACGGCCTGCCCGGGGCTCGTGGCGCTTCGAGGCGGTCGGCCGGTGGGTCCCGCTGGCCCTGGTGACGCTGCTGTCCTTCGCCACCCGCTTCCACCGTCTGGAGGAGCCGCGGCACATCTGGTGAGCGACTGGACGAGCTCGACGGTCACCATGGCAACCGGAAGTGCCCTCTGATTGGCCTGGGGACGCGTAGGGGGCGGGGCGGCGGTGGAGGGGAACCTGAGATTGGCCCCTGTGAGGTGTAGTTTGTGTGCGCGGGAAAACGATTTTGCCCCGGTGGTGGGGAGGGGCAGTGGGATTCTTAGGATTGAAGGGAGCAGTGTCCATGCCTCCCAGGTTGTGCTGGAGTGTCTCACCTGCCTCCGAGATGGTAGCTTTCAGAGGTGTTTTGAACTTTCCCCAGGGAATTGGGAATTCCTGGTGCAGGATCTGGCACGGCCCGAGTTCCTAATCTGCAGGCTTTTCAGGCATTAGCAGAGGGGAAAGGTTCTTAGTGGGCACCTCCCTCCTATAGAGCAGGGTGTCAGGAGGCAGGCCGGGGGCTGCCCTGTGAGAAGGAATCTGTTTTCTGAAAGGTTTTATTTGGTACGACCCAGATGATCATGGTCTCCAGCTGGAAGGGGGAAAAGGTAAACTACTTGAAAATGGTTAATTCGGCCACGGAGTGATACCATATCTGTTCAGTTCGCCTCAGCATTTAAGGCTACTCTCAGTGGGTCTCTAAGTAGCAGGGTGGGGCCAACCTATGGTATTTACCTCAACCATGCCCTCTGGCATTCTGGGTTCAGCCACCTGTGAATAAGCTGGCGTGGAGGGGCAGTGAGTTTTTATTTTAGGGAACTGGGATGTAGTCTAAGGCCAGTGTGTTCATTATGACCTGTGCATGGGAGTTTGGAGTGACCTCTGATCTCCGTTGCCTTTGCCAATAACCACCCCCGACTCCCAGGGGAAACAGCAAGTAGGCCCGGCGGGAAGACGTCTCATGGCCCATTCCAGCATTGCTACCTGAAGTGGTGCAGAGCGCTCTGCTCGGCGCCCTGTGTTATATTTTATTTGGATCACCGTTAAATTTAATTTAGCTCATCATTACATTGGGTTGGTTAAGTCACACGGGCAGTGTCACTGCCAATCATTGTACAGGACATCAGGGAAAGGGTGTGACTTCTGTCCGTCACACTGGTAGCGTTTGGTGCTGACCCACATGTTTGCACACGTGCTGGGGTGACCCAGGTCTGGGGGTTGTGTGACGTCAGGCACATCAGAACAGTTCCAGTCAGACCATATCCACATGGGTTTTTCAGTTTTCCTAGTGCGGTGACAAACTCAGAACAGGCTGCTACTTGCCACTTGATTTAAGTGAGCATTGGGTGGTTAGCCGGCCTTTGGTGCTGGACCTGGGGGATCAAGTGAGCACTAGGTGTCTCCCTTCTCTTTGTATTTCCAGGGATCTAGGGTGTTCCTTCTCTGGGGTTGGGGTTCTTTGCTTCCTTTCACTGCCACGTGATTAGTGTGTCCCCCACACTCAGTGTTGTAACTGTACCTTCTCTTCAGTTCTCCCCTGCTCTTATCCAGGGGCAGAAATGGCCACAGTGTCATCATGTCTTCTACCTCGACACGTGTGGGCTCCTGTGGAGACCTGAAACAGCAGTGCACACAACCAGGTGACCGCTGTCTTCATGCTCCGGGGCCCCGCTGCTCCTGGATGAGTCCACGTGACCGAGCTAGGGTTTGGTCCCCTAGAACAGCCCTCTGGGGCTGATCCGGGGTTTCTTTCAGGGAATAGACAGGTGCATAGAACCCCCCCACCCCCTTTTCCTGTTTGTTGCTTGCCTGGCAGCCAAGAGGAGAGGAACTTCCTGAGGATGACTGCATTAGGTGATGGAACTGTTTTACTGGGGGGTGTGGAGCAGGAGGAGGTGAGGGGTGGAGTCCGCCATCTTGTTGAGTTGGTTTTTGAGGAGACGGTCCAGTGTGCGGCAATATGCATGTCTGTAGGTGGTAGGGAATGTGGAGTGGCCGTCAGTGCCTTGGCTAGTGGCCCAGTATGTGGGACCATCGTGAGAAAAAGGCGCATCATTGTCAGACTGGATACATGTGGAAAGCTAAAACCAAGTGTAGGTTCAAGGGCCACAGTGGTACATCTGGAGTCAGATGACTGGACCGAAATAGCATCAGCAGCAGGGAAACCCGAGAAAGTATTGGCTCCAGTGAAATGCCGGTGACCGACCGGAGGAGGGAGCCAGCTCTGCTGTGGTCTGTTTCCTAGGAGCGGGTGGACAGGTGCCACGCAGCGTGTCTTCCGTTACTGCAAGGCCCGCTGGCCAGGCTCTGGCAGGGGTCTGGGGAGCTGCCGTGGGCTCTGCTTCAGAAGCGAGCAGTTCTTTCACGTTGCCCAGTCTCTGGCGCTAGATGTGTTTCCACCCTGGCGCGTTGTTGATCCTGGTGGCTGTGGTAGCAAGCAGTCTGATTCCAATCAGTGTTACCAGCGTAGCAGCCCTTAGTGCAGGCACTACATGAATGATCCAGACGGTCCCATCGGCAGGCGGCCATGTTTGTTTCCACAGTTCTCAGCTGTTGCGAGGGGTATCTCATCTCTGTAGTTAGTCTCCCGAGTGGCGTGCACACCTGATACTTCAGCCCACCAAGGACTGTCGTTGGGGCTGGATGACTGCTGCTGCTCAGTGGACACCATCAGCTTTTAACTTAGCCTTACTATCTGTGCATCAGGCACAAGCTTTTAGAGAAACGTCCGTGAATCAGAGGCTCTGCCGAGCCACAGGCTGTGCTGGGGTGGAAGACAGTTTCTCCCAAAGGGGGAGCCGCTACTTCCTGTAAAGCTGAGATGCCTCTAGGGCCAGGCTGGCTGCACTCTTGAATGTCCCACAAGACCAGCGAGGCTTGTTGAGCCCTTCCCTAATTTTCTGTAGACTTCAAATTGGCCTGCTCCATTCTGGGGATATCAGGCCCGAGAATTCTGAGGTGTTGGTGGATCAGGAACCTAATTTTAACAGGAGCTCAGTAGATTAATAGTTGCCGTTTAAAAGGATGTACTTTTTATCTGCTTCCAGCAGGTGGCGCAGTTTTCCTGGTGAATGGCCCCTCAGGAAGTCTGCAGCTGATGAGTCCTTAAAGCTGTGATTTCCCTTCCTCTTGCAGGGATTTGTATTACTTCTCCTGGATCACTAGGCGGGGCGGGGTTACCTCTGCGTGCAGCAGGCCTTGAATGGGATAATCCTCTTTGACACTTGGGGTCAACGCCAGCTCTACTTTCTGCAGTGGCAACGACAGCGATAGTACATTGATGTGGCCCCAAGGACCCTACTGGAAGGTCACGGCTTCCTTCCCCACTGGGAACTTGGCTCCAACTCTGTCACTTGAATTTGGGTACTCTCTCCCCTTGAGCTAATGAGGGTAACAGGCTTGTACAAGGGCTGTAGTGACAGCCACTGGGGATGATGCCATTTCCCAGCTGGGGTGTGTGGGGAGTGTGAAGGGTGCTGGATGCAGCAGGCGGGAAGAAGCTTTCTGCCCCCTGTGGCCCCCGCTGGATGTGGGGTGAGTGAGCTTGGGGACCTGTGTCCTTCTGGTGCCTGTATGTGCCGCTAAGGCTCCCCCTGCAGTTCTTAGTGCCTAGTACCTCCACCCCCTGGAGGCTGGGAAGAATGGAGAGGACAGTGGAGCCCTGAGTTGGAGTCTCTCTCCTCCCTGGAGTTCCCCAGCATACTGGCGTGGGTGTGTATGGCCCTTAGTCCCCGTTGGAGACATGGAAACCCTGGCCCCACCTTTCATCATCTTAAAACAGCTGAGGTGGTGGGAGAGGAGGAGGGATCATGGGACATAAGGGAGTGGCCCTGAGCCAGTAAGCAGGCATGTTTACTTTTGAGGCCTTAACCCCACTAGGGTCTTTCTGTGTGTTCATTTTACTCAGACTTCATTGACTAGCAGAGTCCTTATTCCTGCACAGTTTAGTAAAGCTCTGGAAACTTCCTGGCTCAGCAGCCACATCCATACTGCCTTTCGGTCAGGCCGTCAAGCTTGCTGCCCCTCTGGTGGGGCACAGCTCTGCCTGCTTTTGTCCAGCGGAGAGTGAACCATAACCAAGGCAGCGTCTGGACAGCCTGTTTCAGTGCTCCCCCACCAACTCCAGGCAGCCTCTTGAACAGGTGGATAGTGGGAATGGTTACTACTCCCACTGTCCGCCCTGTGGCAAGAAAGGCTGCTACCTGACTCCAGGGACGAGTCGTCCAGTCCCTCATGCGGCTCCTGGGGCCCTTGTCTGTTTCTTACAGACTTACATGTCTTTCACCATCCTGTGCTTGTCCCCAGACTTTCAGGATCTGGAATTTTATCTTCACCTCTTGCAGGCTAATAAGTTAGCCCGTCACTGTTTCATGGATGCCAGCAGAAGACCCAGTCCTGGGCAGAGATGAACGACTTTGTTCCTTAGAGCAGGCAGGATGTGCATCAGCGAATGGGCTTTGGTTCGTTGCCTGGAGACTCTCCTGCGAGGCCGGGGTCTGGCTGTGTGCAGGGCAGTGGCTACAGCACAGCTGAGGAGATTGAGCTTGGGGATCTGCTGTTGACAGCAGGGCAGTAAGCAAGGCCGCGCTCTGTCCCAGAGGAGGCGCCGCTTTGTCCGCAAGGCTGTTTGCTGGAAGTGTAACCCCGAGAATGGCCTGGGTAAAGGTGGGTCAGGACCTCGCGTGCTTGCCACACCCTTAAGCCCTGTGGGCGCACAAGAGAACTGTGGAGGATTGTCCCAGCACAAGCAAGCCATATCAGTAAAACTGCTGCTTTAGCTTGGGAAACTTTTGGAGGCAAAGCCTCGTACTTCTTAGTCAGTAGGTTTCCAAGTAGCCTTCTAAACTGCAGGCAGAGTTGGAGCAGTCTAAGGAGCCCAGCATGTGAGGTGCGGCACAGGCTGCCGAGTCTTTCTGTGGGTTGTCTGGAGGGGGCATGGCAGAGACGCAATGGCCTTCCTGGTGTAGACGAGAGGTGAGGCCTGGGGTGCGTGTGATGGAGCCAGAACTGGCGTGCTCTCCTTCCGCAGAGCTGTTTGTCACACTCCTCGGGAGTGATCTCTCTCCTGGACTTCACTGTGCCGGTGTTGTCGGCTCACGTCAAGCAGTGTGCTCAGCAGGTGCAGAATTAAGTTGATGCTTCTGCCCAACCAGGAGCCACTGAGTGAAAGGAGAAGCGGAGGGGAGGAGAGAGGGAGGAAAGAGCAAGGAAGGAACGAGAAAGACCACATGGTGTCTGATAGCTGTCTGTATTAGAGGCAAAATAACTTAGGTGGTGAAGATAGGGTTTTTGTTTGTTTGTTTGTTTGTTTAACATTTATTTATTTGAAAGGCAGAGTGACACAGAGAGAGAGGTCTTCCATTCACTGGTTCACTCTCCAGATGGCAGCAACAGCTACGGCTGAGCCAGGCCGAAGCCAGGAGCCAGGAGCTTCTGCTGGGTCTCCCATGTGGCTGCAGGGGCCTAGGCACTTGGGCCTCTTCTGCTGCTTTCCCAGGCACATTAGCAGGGAGCTGGATCAGAAGTGCAGCAGATAGGAAACAAACTGGTGCCCATATGGGATGTTGGCATCAGTGGTTTTACCTGCTTACACCTACACCACAGAGTCCATGGATAAGTTTTAGACATACTCTTCAGTTAGTAAGAAAACCTTAACTTTTTATATAGCTGTTAGCTCACTAAATAAGATTAATTAACTCAAACCAGCAATTACATAACACAAGGTCTGTGAGCAAAATTGAAGGCTCTTGCTGACCAGTAGCCCCCAAATGTAGTAATGTACTTTCACATAGCAAACATATTCTCAGAGCTAGGAGTTACCAGACTTGGAATAAAACTCTTATAAGCCCTTTACTATAAACATATTACTTTTAAAATAAATAAAAAGTTGGGGCCAGCATGGTGGTGAAGTGGGTTAAGCTGTCACCTACGATGTTGGCGTCCCCTATAGGTACCATACCTATATGTGTCCTGGCTGCTCCACCTCCGATCCAGCTCTCTGCTAATGGCCTAGGAAAGCAGCAGAAGAGGGTCAAGTGCTTGGGCCCCCACCACCCACATGGGAGATCTGGAAGCAGCTCCTGGCTCCTGGCTCAGTGCTGGCTGTTGACTACCATCTGGGGAGTGAACCAGTAGATGGAAGATCTCTCTCTTTCTGTCTCTCTGTGTCTCTCAAATAAATAAAGCTTTTAAAAAATAAATAGGATAGTTTATTTATTTATTTGAGAGGTAGAATTATAGGCAGAGCGAAAGACAGAGAAACTAGTCTTCCATCTACTGGTTCACTCCCAAATGGTCGCAATGGCCGGAGCTGGGCTGATCTGAAGCCAGGAGCCAGGAGCTTTTTCTGGTCTCCCACATTGGTACAGGGACCCAAGGATTTGGGCCATCTTCCACTGCTTTCCCAGTTGCATTAGCAGGGAGCTGGATCTGAAGAGGAGCGTGAACTAGTGCCCATATGGGACGCCAGTCTGAAGGCAGAGGCTTAACCTACTACACCATAGTGCCAGCCTCTGCGATAGTTTTAAAAGATATAAAAACTAAAGACACAGAGTAAGGCTATATTTAGCTTAAATTTATGGTAACTGGTTGGCAGATGTTTCCTAACCTTTCTCATCTGTCTTCTTGAAGGTCAGTAACCAGCTCGGTGCCTAACTTGCTCAAGTCACTTGTGTCAAAGGCTTTTTTTTTTTAAATTCAAACTTTGTTATTAATTGCTTGAAACAGCCTTTGGTTGTAACTGTAATTTAAACCATGCTTAATTAAGGCTATTTGAGTTTTATGGTAATTTAAAAATTCTTGTTTCTCTTTCTCTTTTCCTTTAGTTGGGATGAGACTCACTTTGGAAAAATGGGAAGCTACTATATCAACCGCACCTTCTTCTTTGACGTGCACCCGCCCCTGGGAAAGGTAAGCAGCGCGCCGAGCGGGCCGCTCGCCCATCTGGGGTGGTGGCTCCAAGGGGTTGCAGCCAGGTCCAGTGGATGGAAGCTCTCTCTATGTCTCTCCTTCTATCTCTGTAACTCTTTCAAATAAAATAAATAAATCTTAAGAAAATAAAAGGATTATGTGTGTATATAAAAGCTTGTGCAGGGGCTGGCTTTGTGGCACAGTAGATTAAGCTAGCGGCTGAGAGGCTGGAATCCCATATGAGTGCTAGTTCGAGTCCCAGGGGCTCAACTTCTAATCTAGCTCCCTGCTGATGTGCCTGGGAAAGCAGCAGAAGATGACCCAAGAAATTGGGTCTCTGTCACCCATGTAGGAAACCCAGATGGAGTTCTTAGCACCTGGCTTCAGCATGGCCCCACCCCAGCAGTTGCAGTCATTTGGGGGAGTGAATCAACGGATGGAAGACCTCTTTGTCTTTGCCTCTGTCTAATTCTGCCTTTCAAATAAATATTTTTATAAAAAAAAGTATGCATATAAAAATATACACACTTACATTTATATAAATATTTATGAGATGATACACAAGGTTATTTCGAAAGTTCATGGAGAGGCTGGTGTTGTGGCATATCAGGTCAAGCCCCTGCCTGGGACACCAGCATCCTATATGGATGCCAGTTCAAGACCCAGTGCAAAAAATATTTGAAATCCATGTAGTCTTTTCATAATATACATTCTCCATTAAAATTCTGAAGATCTCTTACACTAGAAACTTAACAGGAACCAGTGTGCAGCACAGTGAGTTAAGCTGCTATGGAAGCGCCAGTTCAAGTCCTAGCTGCTCCACTTCTGATCCAGCTTCCTGCTATGTGCCTGGGAGGCAGCAGGTGATGGCCCAAGTCCCTGGGCTTTTGCTACCCATGAGGAAGACCAGGATGGAGTTCCTGTCCCCCAGCTTCGCCTGGCCTAGATCCAGCTGTTGTGATCACTTGGGGAATAAATCTGCAGATGGACGATCTCTCTGTCTCTATCACTCTTTCAAACAATAAATAAATCTTGAAGAAAAAAAAAGAAACTTAAAACTGGTTAACACTGATAGAAATGTGGATAGAGGACCTTTTACCTTCTTTTCTACCTATCTAATTTTATTTTCTTTTAAAGTTCCTATTTGGAGCCCCTGGGGAACCAGGGCTGGGTATCCATGTGAAGGGACAAGAATCAGTCCCAGTAGTATAGGAGAAACTCCCTACTTGCCATTTTGTAGAATTTTTTTTTTAAGATTTATTTATTTATTTGAAAGTCAGAGTTACAGAGAGGAGAGGCAAAGAGAGAGCAAGATCTTCCATCTGCTGGTTCACTCCCCAATTGGCCACAACGGCTGGAGCTGCGCCAATCCGAAGCCAGGAGCCAGGAGTTTATTCCGAACCTCCCACGCGGGTGCAGGGGCCCAAGGACTTGGGCCATCTTCTACTGCTTTTCCAGGCCATAGCAGAGAGCTGGATTGGAAGTGCAGCAGCTGGGTCTTGAACCGGCGCCCATGTGGGATGCTGGCGCTTCAGGCCAGGGCGTTAATCCGCTGTGCCACAGTGCCAGCCCCTATGGGGACTTCTTGATTCTCTGACTGGCTGGCCTTCAGAACTGTAGAAGCTGCTTTGCTGCCTCTCCCAAGTTTCCAGGTTCTCATCAATCTTTCAACTGACAGAACACAGGACCATGAGGAGGAATCAGGGGCACAGGCACACCACAGTCCTTAGGCTCAGCCTCAGAAGCCTCACATTCCTCCCTTCACGCAGGGGCTGGGTGTGAGGAAGGGAAGGCTTTAGTCCTGAAACAAACCAGCTCATCCTTCTCACACGTCCACACTGAGCTGAGCGCTAGGGATCTGCACAAAAGGACAGACAGTGCCCCGCTGAAAGACTGGGCTGGGTTTCCTTTAAAAACTCTCCTCTCTCAGAGGGTCTAGTCCCCAGGCTAGCCCAACCCAAATATTCAACACGTTTCTCTACCATCTGTAGTCCGAGTGGGAGACACGTGCGAAGCCAGTCTGAACCTTGAATCTGACACTCACAGCTTTGTTCCCTGTGGCAAACCATTGACCTTGCCCTACTGGCCCGGTCTGTAAAATGGGAACACAGCACCCACCCACTTTATGAAGTTGCTCTCAGGTATGTAAAATGACTAGGACAGACCAAGTGTTCAGGCTCTCTTCTTTTCATTGCTACTAAAGGAGACACCTAGAGGCGTAACATTTTCAACTCGTTAGCTGGGCTCAGAGCCAATTTTGAAATAAGTCACCTGGGGGCCGGCACTGTGGTGTAGCAGGTAAAGCCACTGTCTGCAGCACTGGCATCCCACGTGGGCACCAGTTCGAGTCCCAGCTGCTCCACTTCCAATCCAGCTCTCTGCTATGGCCTGGGAAAGCAGCAGAAGATGCACCCGTGTGAAAAATATGGAGGAAGCTCCTGGCTCCTGGCTGCAGGTTGGGCCAGCTCTGGCTGCTGCGGCCATTTGGTGAGCGGACCAGTGGATGGAGGACCTCTCTCTCTGTTTTTCCCTCTCTATCTGACATAAATAAATCAACCAAAAAAAAAAAAAAAAAAAGAAAAGAAAGAAATCCACAAATCCTGCTATGATGAGGTGCTGACCTCACAGGCAGTGGCTTCACCCACTGCACCAAAAAGATGGCCTCCTACATGAAATGCTTTTTTTTATAGTCTCATTGTTCTTAATATATAATCATGACAGCTCAATGCTTGCAACATTTTCTTATTTGGTCTATACATTAGCTGATATTATCAAAGTATATCTGTTTCTTCAAGTAGATTTTTGGTATGTAAGAAATGTAAAAGTGGCTTTAAAAAAACAAGAATTGCCATTAAGACTTCAAATAGGTTAAAACACAAGTTATATACAAAATATTATGCACTGTGAATTGTAATCAAATTATCAATCTCAGTTTAAATGGCAGAGCTAAGATTTTCTATGACAAAATTATCTCAATTATTCTAAGTTAAATAAAAATACCTAATACTCATGGTGAAGTTACTCTACCATATTTCTCATTTAAAGTATATTTCCAGGCATAGTTTTAAATGACATGTATCTATTTGCTTTTCTACCTTTTTGTGCAATAATACACTGATCATTTTAAACCATAAAGAAAGTTAACAACCCTTTAACTTATAACCACTTTTAAGTTTATTTTACAGCATTTTTATTAAGATAGCATTTAACTACTGACCAGAACTATTTCCAGATGTAATGCTTGACCTTTTGAAACAATTTTTTAAAAGATTTATTTATTTATTTGAAAGTCAGAGTTATACAGAGAAAGAGAGGCAGAGAGAGGTCTTCCACCCGTTGGTTCACTCCGCAATTGGCGGCAACGGCTGGAGCTGTGCCGATCCGAAGCCAGGAGTCAGGATCTTCTTCTGGGCCTCCCATGTGGGTGCAGGGGCCCAAGGACTTGGGCAATTCTCTGCTGCTTTTCCAGGGCATAGCAGAGAGCTGGATTGGAAGTGGAGCAGCTGGGACTCAAACTGGCATCCATATGGGATGCTGGCACTGCAGGCAGCGGTTTTTCCCACTATGCCACAGCGCCGGCCCCAGCCTTTTGAGACAATTAAGAACCTTTAAGCACTAAAATTTTATATCATGATTTGATTGACTTAAGTTTTATTATGGTGAAAACTAAGAAGAAAATCTAAAGCAAAAGTACAATGATTTCCACAAAGATCATATATTCTTCCCTTATATGAAAGGGAGGGAGGGAAAGAAGGATAGAAGAGGAAAGAGGGGGAAAGATGAGGGGGAAAAAGAAAGGTAGGGAAGAAAAATACTGGTTTTTTTTTCTCCCATTTGCAAAAAGAAGGGAAACTGAGGATTCAGCAAATAATGCAGTCACCTCAGTCGGTTTGTAGTAAGGCATCTTTGCATGCTGTTGAGTCCCATCATGCCCTGCTGAGACTGCCTCATCCTGGCTGAGGTCCTGCCGTACCACCCATGTGAGGAATCCTGATCTCGGATCCATCATCTTGGCCATTTGTTGATTCAGTTTTGCCGTCTGTGACTGGCTCACGTTTTTAGATCTGTCACCACCTTTGAAAAGTCCTTTGATACCGCCCATTTTTTTTTACCATCTGTGCAAAGTTGGTATAGTGTGTCGAAAGTTCCTGAACATCTCTTGTTGACACACCTGATCCTCTTGCAACTCTGGATTCTTCCCGGTTGCTTCCTAAAAACTTTGACACTATCTGTACTGCCCAGTTCTTGATCATTCATACTATCCTTTATTGTCATCAATTTCTTTAGCCTTGCCATTGACTCCTGCTCATTTCCTTTGCTCATAAAATCTGTTCCAAAACCTGGGATCATCCCCAAGATCTGGCTGAAGGGGCCCATTTTCATGATATTTAGGAATTGTTTATACATGTCTCTTAGTGAAAATTGACTGTTTCAACTTCTGTGTAAGTGCTTCATTGTCATCCGACTTCAACTCATTGACTTTATCTATCAGTCCTTCAGTGTCACCCATACTAAGAAGTTTGCTGATGAAAGGCTGAGTTTTTTTTAAAGATTTATTTATTTATTTGAAAGTCAGGGTTACACAGAGAGAGGAGAGGCAGAGAGAGAGGTCTTCCATCCGATGGTTCACTCCCCAGGTGGCCTCAACGGCCGGAGCTGTGCCGATCCGAAGCCAGGAGCCAGGAGCCTGGAACCTCTTCCGGGTCTCCCACGTGGGTGCAGGGGCCCAAGGACTTGGGCCATCTTCTACTGCTTTCCCAGGCCATAGCAGAGAGCTGGATCAGAAGTGGAGCAGCCGGGGCTAGAACCGGTGCCCATATGGGATGCCAGAGCTTCAGGCCAGGGCATTAACCTGCTGCACCACAGTGCGGGCCCCAGAAAGGCTGTGTTTTGAAAGGTTCAGAGTCATCTAGATATTCTCCTGTACCAGTGAAAAAAATTGGACTTTTTGTGGCAGCAGCTGCACTGAGTGCACCACCTCCTTTTGTGTGACCATCAGGTTTCATTGCTGTTCCTGATGCCGCATCTACTTTATCTGTAAAAGCCTTAGCCTGGGCTTCACAAGCCTGCCCAATGGAAGCATCCGTCACATAAGCAATGTTTTCAGGTTGTATGGCATTAGCAACTTGAAGCATTTCTTCGAACAGAGTCTTTTTGTTTGTGGTGACCTCTTGTATCAACAATAATAATTTCAAAAGTTTCATTTTTTAATTTTTCTACTCCTTCAGAAGCAGTGATAACAGGAGCCATTTCTGTGTAGCTTCCATAGAATGGAATTCCTGCTTTGGTAACATTCTGTTTTAGTTGGTCAAAATCCCCTGCACTGAAAGTGTCTGCACATATCAATCAGGTCTTCCAACCTTTCCTCTGATAATAATTGCTAACTTTGAACATGTTGTTTTGCCACTCCCCTGCAACCCAACAAACATAATCACATTCTGTTTTCCTTTAGTAGGTATCCATGCTTTAACTCCAGGGTCTACAAGCTTTACAAGTTCTTTAAATGCAGCATGCTGAATCATTTCTTCAAGATCAATAGCAGACTTAACATTTTCTCTCAGTTGCTTCACTAGTTTAATATTAACATCTGCTTCCGATAATGCTGTACATGCTTCCTTTAGCATAGCATTAATACCTCTTGCTTGATAATGGTGGCATTGCCCAGTGAGCATAATGTTGATGTTATTTTTCTTCCAAGGTCTGCGAGTACCATCTTGAAGGCTTTAAGATGTGCTTATGACTCACGAAAGGCACCAGTAACGCCGTGGCCCTGAGAGACTAAGGGTTTCTTCGAGAGGCCCTGCACCCTGGGAGGAAAACCAGGAAAACTTGGGAGTAGACAGACAGGAGTGGTCCCACAACCTGACTTCCTGAACCATATAAACTAGGGGCCCAGCGCCCAGCACTGCGACACCAACTCCCACCAGCTGGAAGACTGGTGACTTACACGTTTAAAAACAAATGAGATGGGGGCTGGTGCTGTGGCACAGCGGGTCAAGCTGTTGCCTCTGGCACTGGGATCTCCCATATAGGTGCTGATTTGAATCCTGGCTGCTCCACTTCCAATCCAGCTCCCTACTAATGCACCTGGGAGAGTAGTGGAAGATGGCCCAACTGCCCAAATGTACCCTCATGGGAGACCTGGAAGAAGCTCCTGGCTCCTGGCTCCTGGCTTTGGGTCTGCCCAGCCCCAGCCGTTATGGCCATCTGGGGAGTAAACCAGCAGATGGAAGATTTCTCTGTTTCTCTCCTTCCTCTCTTTCGCTGTAACTTTGCCTTTCAGATAAATAAATAAATCTTTAAAAATGAGGTTAGGCTAAAATTGTTCAGAAACTTGTGTTTTTAAAAAAGATTACTTATGTATTTGAAAGAGGTACAGAGAGGGAGTTCACGGGGGTGGGGGAGATCACTCTTCCATCTACTGGTTCACTGCCCAAAGCCCCAAACAGATGGGGCTGGGCAAGGCAGAAACCAGGAGCCAGAAGCTCTGCCCAGGTCCTCCCATGGATGAAGGCCCACGTACTTGAACCATGACCTGTTGTGTCCCTGGTGCAGTCAGCAGGATTGGAAGTAGAGGCAGGACTCAATCTTGGACGCACTGGTGTGGAATGCAGGTGTCTCACGAAGCAGCTTAACATGCTGGCCACAGTGTATTTGTACTTTAAACATGATATATCTTTTTACAACATTTTCATAGATTTATTTATTTGAAAGGCAAAGCAATAGGAAGAGACAGAGAGAAAGACCTTCCATCTGCTGGTTCACTCCCCAAATGCCTGCACCTAAACCAGGCCAAAAACAGAAGCCTGCAAGTCCATTGAGGTTTCCCACATGGGTATCAGGAACCCAAGTACTGGGGTCATCGTCTGCTTCCTGGTGTATTAGCAGGAAGCTGAATCTGAATGAGGCACAGAGTAGGCAGGACTTGAACCACATCTCTGATATAGCAGTGGCTCAATCCATTGGACCACAGTGCCCGTCCTAACCATGGCATAACTTAACTTCTTTCCACAGTCATAGTCTTCTTAGCAGTTATATATTATTCCAGTATACTGATATACCATAAAGTGTTTTACCCCTTCTATTGATGGGCAAGTTATTTTCCATTTTTAGCTGTTAAAAGGATATGACACATGTCTTTACATAGTTGTACAGGTATGTCTGAAAGAGTCTCAGCAGACAACTAAAAAGATCAATAAATTTGCATATTTAAAATTATAGTAATTAATTGCTAAGTTTTCCTGTGAAAACATTACAATAGTATATACTCCCACAGATGGTGTTTGAGAGTACTTTCTCCCCCACACCATTTCCAGTATTAGCATGATAATACCTTACAAATTATGTCATTTTTATTTGAAAATTTATAAATAAAAATATATTTTTATTTATTTGAAAGTCAGAGTTACAGAGAGAGAGAGAGAGCAAAAGAGAGTGAGGTCTTCCATCCACTGGTTCACTCCCCAGATGGCCACAGTGGCCAAGACTGAGCCATTCCGAAGCCAGCAGCTAGGAGCTTCATCTGGGTCTCCCACGTGAGTAGCGGGGCCCAAACACTTGGACCATCTTCTGCTCCTTTTCCCAGGCCATTGGCAGGGAGCTTGATCAGAAGTGGAGTGGCCGGGACACAAACCGGCTCCCATATGGGATGCCAGCATTGCAGGTGGCAGCTTTACCTACTATGCCAATGCCGGCCTCTGTGTCAACTTATTATTTTAAATTTTTTATATTTATTTGAAAGGCAGAGACTGACAGAACTCCCATCTGCTGGTTCACTCCCTAAACGCCTTTGGCTTTTGGGCCAGGGCAAAGCTAAGAAAGGGGAGTTCCATCCAGTTCTCCTGTGTGAATGGCAGGGGCCTAAGTATTTGAGTCATCATCTGTTGCCCTCTAGGGCATGCATTAGCAGGGAGCTGGAATTAGGAGCTGAGCTGAAACTCTTATTCAGGCACTGTGATGTGGGATGTGGGTGTTCAGTTAGTGTCTAAACTGCTAGGCGAAATGCCATCCCCAGATAACTGTGTCAGTTGGAGAGTTAAAAACGGTGTATCACTGTTTCCATTTGCATGTCTTTATGAGTCAGGTTGAGCTTTTTAAGTTTTTTCTTTTTAGTAATTTGTATTTTGTTTTCTCTGAATTTGCTCATTTCTAGTATTTGTCTTTTTTTTGTTGTTTAAGATTTATTTATTTATTTTGAAAGAGTTACAGAGACGAGAGAGAAGAGAGATCGTCCATCTACTGCTTCACTCTCCAGATGGCTCTAACTGTGCCAGGCCAAAGCCGGGAACCAGGATCTTCATCCAGGTTTCCCACCTGGGTGGCAGGAGCCCATCTTCTTCTGCTTTCCCAGACACATTAGCAGGGAGCTGGATGGAACTGGAGCAGGTGGGACACAAGCCAGTGCCCATATAGGATGCTGGCATCGCAGGTGGCAGCTCAATCCACTATACCACAACGCTGGCTCTGATTGTTCGTCTTTTTATCTTGACTTCAGTGAACTGTTCAGTTAAGAAATTGGCTCAGGGAGCCAGTGCCGTGGCTCACTTGGTTAATCCTCCGCCTGCAGCACTGGCATCACATATGGGTGCCAGTTCTAGTCTCGGCTGCTCCTCTTCCAGTCTAGCTCTCCACTGTGGCCTGGGAAGGCAGTGGAGGATGGCCCAAGTGCTTGGGCCCCTGCACCCGCATGGGAGACCAGGAGGAAGCACCTGGCTCCTGGCTTTGGACTGGCGCAGTTTCGACTGTAGTGGGCATTTGGGGAGTGAACCAATGGAAGGAAGACCTTTCTCTCTGTCTCTCTCACTGTCTATAACTCTACCTGTCAAATAAATTTAAAAAAAAAGATTATTTTCATGAATGAATGTCAATGTGATCTTATGAGATATTACTATGTAGAATAATGACATTGAAAAAAAAAAAAAGAAATTGGCTCAGGACTATTGTAACCTCGAGGGAGCACAATTTTGAGTTCCTGCTCTTGCTTTGCATAGTGTTTGTTGTTTACTTTGAGTAACACCCCTAATCCTCACAGTGCCCTGTAGCTGGGATGAGGGGCACTGAGATCCAAGCCATCCCTGGCTCCACATCAACCCAGCAGTCTGGGAGTTTATGGCCAGCACCAGGCAGGCGTGTCCTCCAGGATCCCAAGCAGCAGAAGAGTGTATGTTTGAGTAGCACCTGTCAGTTTTAGTTCATCTGGGCATTTGAATTGCTCCCTCTTTTCAATACTTTATATTATTCTGTATTAAATTCACTTCTGAAACCTGGGGCTTCCCCCCCCCCTTTTTTTTTTTTGAGGCTTGTAGAATCCCCTCTCCTTTTTAAAATCGAACTTTATAATCCTTGGCTTCTAACCTTTGGCTTCTATGCCTTGACATGGAATTGCAGATGGGAACTCTGTGTAGATCTCCTTAGATTTAAAAAAAAAAAAAAAAAAGCCGGCTGGCTGGTGGTCCAAGTCAGAGCCCCAGGAGCAGTGTTGGCTAGGAGGGGCTTTCTCCACAGGCCACCGTACCGTGTCCCTCCACGCAGCCTGAGCAGAGTGGGGCTCAGGCTCCAGCAGCCTGGGCTGTCACGGTTGTGTGGCATTTGACAGCTTTTATATTTTAGTTGCTTTCTGATTACTCGTGTGAGAGAGCGAATTTTGCAGTGCTCGTGGCCAAGGACATACGGAAACGAACAGGCTGAGTCTTGCAAATGTTTTGAGGCTTCGTGACTTTCCCATCTCAGGTCGTGGCTGACCTATGGTCTGGGGGGTGCCAAGGTTCCTTTGCAAGACTGGAAACAGGAGAAACCAGTCGGCTTTTGACATTTTACTGCTATTGCTGTTCTGCTCTGGGGACATACATCTGCCTTGCAGCCCTCTCTCTCTCATGTCTTTCTATTCCTGGCGTGTAGCTGTTTGGTCACTTTTTGTCCCCCTCCATTCCCCTTCAGTGGCCCCATCTCTCAGGAATCAGCCTTGTTCTGTGCCTTCCCCCAAGAGCTGTCATGTTGTATTTCATAGCAAATGAAAGAAGGCTAAACAACAGAGCCGCTCGCTGACCCTGCCCTTCAAATTGTGGGGTTTGTTTCTAAGTGTTTAATTTATACTGTTCCCAGGAACTTGGCCATGACACATGAAAGGGTTTGTTCAAGCATGAGCTTTGTAGACAGAAGAGCCTTTCTCTGCAGCTGCCGCTGGAGGAAATGTCACGTTGGCATCTCCTCCGACGGACGGTTGTGAAGGGGAGCCAAGGCTGGGTGCAGCTGCAGTGACGTCCGGGGCACAGAGGAGCGGCTCCCCAGGGTCTCTCAGGAGTTTGTGTGTTCTTTTCTCCTCAGATGCTGATCGGTCTTGCTGGCTACCTGAGTGGATATGATGGTACCTTTTTGTTCCAGAAGCCTGGAGACAAATATGAGCACCACAGCTACATAGGAATGAGAGGAGTAAGCTTCCTGTTTTGCTATAGACAGACCGAACCCTGGGACCACACTCAGTCTGGAACGTTGCAGTTGGAAGTTCTAGAGTGGTGGCAAGTGTGGCTGAAAGGACTTCAGGGTAGGGGGTGGAAGGGAGGGGGATTGGATCCACCTGGGTAATACAGAGATTCAGAACCCGGGTAGGGAAGAAGGGAAGGCCAGGTCACAAATAATGCAGAGACTACACAGATAGGAGCAAGCCCACACTGTTACCCCTTACCCTGTCCGTGTGTGGCATCAGATTTCAGGTGGGGAGCAGCCCGGAGCTGGGCTGTTGGGACAGCTGTCCTCAGTGCCAGGGCATGCAGCGCCTCCTCCCTGTTTGCAGCTGCAGCTGCTGCACGCTTGCTGCCTTTGAGAGCCTGTTCCGAAGAGTGTGGCATCCCCACACCCTATCATGAAGTTTCTACGTCCTTCCCCATGAAGGTGTCAGGCACACATGTGCAGCTGTGAAGTTGACATTGGCTGTGTGGTTCTGTGCCCTGGTCCCCAGCACTAGCCTTGGGGGACCATGGTGGGGCCTAAACACCCAAGTCTGCGGGAACCCTGTACTGTAGCTCAACGAAACCTGCAGAAGCTGACCGCTGGGGCTTACACGGCACTTGACATTCCTTGAGGGTCTCAAAGCATTTTAGATAAATGGCTGTGTACTTATCTGGGGTAATCAGGGGATGATTTGCATGATCAGATCATGCCACATAAATGAGGAGTGTTGGAGTGAGTGCTTGGCATAGCAGTTTAGCCACGCATTGGGACACCTGCATCCCATATTGGAAGGCCCAGGTTTGAGTCCTGGCTCCCGATTCCAGTTCCCTGCGGATGCATAACTCTGGCAGGCAGCAGGTGATAGCTCTAGTGGTTGGTTCCCTTCCACCCACGAAGGAGACTTGAATTGAGTTTCTGGCTCCTGACTTTGGCCTGGCTCAGCCCTGCCTGTTGTGGGCATTTGGGGAGTATGCCAGCAGATGGGAGCTCATTCACTGTGTCTGTCTTTCGCTCTATTAAATAAATAAATGAATAAATAAAAACTTAAACAAAGAATGTCTCCTACCTGTAAGTTCATACCCTACAGTGATTCTGTGTCTCCCTAGTAACTCCTGAACACCATGTAGTGTACGTAATTGGTTGCAGGCCTGACTTCACTGTAGACTTGCTACAGATTCTGAGAAGGCCAGATGAAACAGCCTCATTTGTTCTTTTTCACGCTAGGACGCATTGCTTTCTGTTTACAAAAACATGCAAGCCCTGGTGGGAATTTCCCATTCTTTGGACTTGTCTGTTTACCGGTGGTGGGTGTGGTGGGAAATGGAAGAGGCATTGTGATTTTGAAAGACAGAAGCCCGAATAACCCTCTAGGTCCTGAAGTGTTGAGCAGTCTTACCAAGCTCAAAATATATCCTGTAGATTAAAGAGTAGTTTCTGGTGTGATTGAAGAAAAGAATTGGGAGAAATAACATCAGAATTCTCTAAAATACCAAGATATTTTCAGAGAAGTCTCTGTTAACTTGTGTCCATTGTTTTGTAATAGAAGCTAATGTTTACAGTTACTTTCTGTGTGTTACTAAAACTTCAGCTCATTCTCTTCTCAGGGTATGCCTACAAGGTGGGAACTTTTGTTTTTCACTTTACACAGATGAGGAAGTTGAAATACAGAAGTGATTTCTCAGGGCCATAGCTAGCAAGGAGGGGCAGTGCCCCCCCCCCGCCCCCCCCCCGCCCCGTGAACTTTGCTGATTTCATGTGAATGCAGCAGTTACTGCTGGGGTAGAGCAGGCGCACATGTGTGTGTATTGCTTGATTTTTTTAAAGATGTATTTATTTATTTATTTGAAAGTCAGAGTTACACAGAAAGAGAGGAGAGGCAGGGAGAGAGAGAGAGGTCTTCCATCCGCTGGTTCACTCCCCAAATGGCCACAATGGCCAGAGCTGTGCCCATCCAAAGCCAGGATCCAGGAGCTTCTTTCCGGTCTCCCACATGGGTGCAGGGGCTTAAGGCCTTGGGCCAGCTTCTACTGCTTTCCCAGGCCATAGCAGAGAGCTGGATCGGAAGTGGAGCAGCTAGGACTTGAACCGGTGCCCATATGGGATGCCAGCTCTTCAGGCCAGGGTGTTCACCTGCTGCACCCACACTGGCTCTGTATTGCTTGATTTGACTCTTCCCTATACCGTCCGACCTCTTATTCATAAATATTGTAGGTGATTTTTGGTCATTAGAAGCATGACCTCATCAGGGTTCTCCATCTTAAACTTCATTTGCGCAGAGTCAGGTGGGTCCCCGATGCTTGGTCTAGCTTGCTGACAGCACTTCTGTTCCTTCTGTAGTTCTGTGCATTCCTTGGTTCCTGGCTGGTCCCCTTCGCCTACCTCACTGTATTGGATCTGTCCAGGTCCCTGCCGGCAGCACTGCTCACTGCTGCCCTCCTCACCTTTGGTAAGCTGTCTTGCACTATGTTTTTAGGGAAATGGGTTGCAACACTGTGACTGTCGTTAAAAATCCACCTATTCAGGGATCCTGTCCCTGGGCCCAGTTCTTAATTAGCTTCAGGATTGGATAAAATGTATTACAAATCACATTCACCAGTGACACTCGCATATATAAATACTTTAATTTAGCAAGCTTTTATGTTATGGAAAGGAGCAGTAAGCATGGGTAATCCTTGGGAATAGATTATCTCTGAGTTACCCACATTTGAGTTTGGAATGGATGATAATATAAATTTGTGTATGTGTGCATGCTGTGTGTTTGAAGGAAGTTACAATTTTAGTGTAACTTCTCTTAGATTATTGTTTAGATTAGTGCATATTCCCTAAAAAATTCCAAAGGCAGGTGTCGTGAAAGTATGTAGGTGGCAGGGGACAGCAAATTAGGAGCTTACATATTCTCATGGATAATCCTCTTACAGGTAAATGAGAGTTGATGATAGAAGTCCATTCTGTTCAGGGGCCAGTGTCGTAGCACAGCCAGTTAAGAGGCCACCAGCGACACCTGAATCCTGTGGGAGTTCTGCTTCAAGTCCCAGCTGCTCCACTTCTGAACCAGCTTCCTGTTAATGCATCCTGGGAGGCTGTGGGTAGTGATAGCTCAAGTGCTTTGACCCCTGCCACCCACGTGGGAGACCCAGATTGAGTTCCCGGCTCCTTGCTCAGCTTTGGCTCTTGGGAACATTTGGGAAGTAAACCAGTGAATGGAAGATCTGTCTCTGTCTTTCTCTCTCCTTTATTTTTCTCCCCCTCCCTTCTTCTCTATCTCTCCCTCCCTCCCTCCCTCCCTCCCTATCTCTGTTTTTATTGCTCTGCCTTTCAAGTAGATGAAAATCAATAAATAAACGTTAAAGAAGTTGATCACATTTTGGCCTTGTTCTTCAAGGCTAGAGAAGTGAGTTTATGACCTCATGGAGCTTAACATTTCAAGAGGTCCACACTAGTTTAGGTGGGTATTGTAGAGGCTTGTCTGAAAGATGGGCGGCTTTGTTTTGATGGATATTTAGCAAGATTATGGGGTCTCTTTGTAGAGAACTGGCTGTTTTTCCTTTTATCTTTAATTTCTCTCTTGAGTTACTCATTCCTTATTCATTAGTTCGTTTTTCATTCAATCACTATTTCTTAGTGACTACCGCTTTTCTTGGCCTCAGAGGATACACTCCTGAGCCACTGTGCTCTCACAGGGCTTAGCTCTAGTGGGGCAGGCAAATAAGCAAGTAGATTATCGTCTCCTGTGCCACATCTCAAGCAGTAAATGCGGTGTAGAAGATAACAGGGGTAAGGGTGGAGTGGGGGAGATCAGTGCTGTTGTAGGTAGGCAGTGAGGAGCTTTCTGAGAAGGCGGCTGTGAGCAGAGGCTGAGTAAGGGGAAGCATCAAGTCACACAGTGAGCTGAGGGACAAGGGAGCAGCTGTGCAGCAGCTGTGGCGCTTAGTGCTCTGGTGAGGGTGGAGTGAGTGAGTGTGGTGGAGGGTGTTGGGAGATGAGGTTGAAGAGGCCTGCTTGGCAGCTCTCACAAGAATGTGGTGGTCCGAGTGACATGGGAAGATATTGGAGGGCTTAAATTACCCTAGTTCATGTTTGGAAGAATGGCCTCCAACAGAGACCATTTATGAAGTGATAGTCTCTCTCATGTGTATAGGTAGTTTGTGGCTATGTAAGGGAGATGGCAGAACTTCCTTTTTGATGATGGAAATGGGGAAAAGATGATCTTTTTTTAAAAAAAGATATATTTATTTATTTGAAAGAGAGGGAGGGACGGAGGGAGGGAAGGAGGAAGGGAGAGAGAGACAGAGAAGGAGAGAGGTCTTCCATTGCTGGTTCATTCCCCAAATGGCCAGAACAGCTGGGGCTTTGTCAGGCTCAAACCAGGAACCAGGAGCTTCATCCAGGTCTCCCACGTGGATGCAGGGGCCCAAGCACTTGAACCATCTTCTGCTGCTTTCCCAGGCGCATTAGCAGGAAGCTGGATTGGAAGCAGAGCATCCTGGACTCAAACTGGTGCCTGTATGGGATGCCCTGTAGGCAGTGGCTTTGCCTGCTACGCTACAGTGCTGGCCCCAGGAAAAGACCATCTTAAAGCTGCTCTGAGTGACATGATCCTCTGTTGGGTTGAGGGCCTAGAGGCAGTGTGAGATACTTTTCCCTGTCATTGGGCAATGGTGTACCCCAAAGCTGTGGCCCTCTGCCTCCCTGATGACTCAGTGGTCCATCTAGTTGTGGCTGCACAAATGTTTACACACGTTTAGCACATGGGAGTAGGAGGGTGGGGTACTGTGTCCTTCTGCTCGGGTGTTTGGTCTTCAGGGGTCCCCCTCTTGACTGCTTTCTGAGCTCATGTTTTTCAGACACAGGATGCCTTACACTGTCCCAGTACATTCTCCTTGACCCCATCCTGATGTTCTTCATCATGGCTGCCATGCTGAGCATGGTCAAGTACAACTCCTGCGCTGACAGGTCAGAGCACCACCTCTGGGAGGGGAGGGACAGGAGCTGTGGCAGCTGCAGAGTTTAATGGCCTTTGAGAGAGTAGAAGAAGTGGTTCATTCTCTTCAAACCACAAGAATTAGCACCTCCAAGGCTTTTCTGGAAGTCAGCTTAGTTTCACCCTTGGCCAGCCTCATCCGGCTGCATTATGTTAATTAAACCTGGTCTGGGGACCATCCACTCTGGCTTTGGATCTTCTCCTCCTACCACATGGACTTGTATCTATCTGCCTTTTCTAGAATACATACTGTGTGCCAGGTACCATGCTAGGAGATAGAGGTACAGAGGTCTACAGACCTTGGCTGTTAAAGAAAACTTACTGTGGCAGGAGAGGCAACCAGATAATCAGAAACTGCAGCACAATGTACCAGGTGCTACAGCACAGCAAAATAGTGAGGAACATGGACCTTGGAAGTGACTCCCTGGGCTAGAGCCATGTTCCCCCACTTGCTTGCTATCTTAGCTTCTCTGTACCTTGATTTCCTCACATGTAGAAAGGATGATAATGGGATCTGCCTCATGGGGTTATGGTGAGTACATTTGCGGACAGCACTTGGAATGATGCCTGGCTCATAGTAAGCTCTCAAGAACTGCCGACTCCAGCAGGAGCAGAGGTGATACAAAGGCTGAGTGAATCCAGCAGACTTCTGTGGGTTTTCCTTTTCCTTCTACTTGGTTGGCCATGAGTGACGAATGAGCCCATTTACCTTGAGCCCTGCTGTTGGCCAGGAAGGCCGTGGATCCTTTTGCCAGAAAAACACCTGACTCACTCTCAGACTGTGAGGTGCCTGCAATTTCAGGGGTTTCACAGGTCACATCCTCCTTGGGTCCTTGCCATGGTGCCCTGAGGCTAGGACCCACGGGAGAGGGCACAGCACAGCCTCTCTGAGTCAGAGAACCTCTGCCCAGTCTCTCTGCTGCTCTTGCTGTGACGTTGACTTCCAGCTGCCAAATCGAACTCTGTGTCTTGTTGGTTTTCAGGCCTTTCTCTGCCCCCTGGTGGTTCTGGCTCAGCCTGACGGGCATCAGCCTCGCTGGTGCGTTAGGTGTCAAGTTTGTTGGCCTCTTTATCATCCTGCAAGTGGGATTGAACACCATTGCAGACCTTTGGCACCTGTTTGGAGACCTCAGTATTTCACTGGTGAGAACCCAAGTGCTCATAGAAATATCTTTCCTTCCTGTTATTTCTCAGCAGGAACCAGTGGCCTTTCCTGCCTCTGCTTTGGCTAGTGCAGCAGTGCATTCTGGGCCCTAGAGAGGCTGGACCAGCATCCTTGCATTACTCTTTTGGCATTTGTCTCTGTAATGCCTTTTTTTTTTTTTTTTTTTTTTTTTTTGACAGGCAGAGTGGACAGTGAGAGAGAGAGAGACAGAGAGAAAGGTCTTCCTTTTGCCGTTGGTTCACCCTCCAATGGCCACCATGGCCAGTGCGCTGCGGCCGGCGCACCGTGCTGATCAGAAGGCAGGAGCCAGGTGCTTCTCCTGGTCTCCCATGGGGTGCAGGGCCCAAGCACTTGCACCATCCTCCACTGCACTCCCTGGCCACAGCAGAGAGCTGGCCTGGAAGAGGGGCAACCGGGACAGAATCCGGCGCCCTGACCGGGACTAGAACCTGGTGTGTCGGCGCCGCAAGGTGGAGGATTAGCCTATTGAGCCATGGCGCCGGCCTCTGTAATGCCTTTTACATTTTCTGCCAACTGCCCTTTCAGGCCAAATCTGTGGCAACCATGACTGGTGGGAGCCATAGGTAGAATGGGTGGGGTGACCTTCTCAGCACACTTGTCTTTTCCTAAACACTGTCTCTGTATCTGGGGAGCAGTGTAAGGCTTGTCAGGTTGTTATGATATTATTTATTAAGGGCTGGTACTATGCCAGTCACTGTGTGACATGCCACACCTTCATCCTCTGATTTATCCCTCATGTGAGGAATCGAGGCCCCGCCAGATGATAACTTTCCCAGGGTAGGTAAGAGGGAGAGCCAGGTTCCAACTTAGGATAGGCCAACTCCAGACCTCAGCTGCTTGGTTCTGGTGTTCTTCCACCACCTCTGAACCAAACACCCAACACATTTATTTGTTTGTTCATCCAGAAAAGGTATAGAAACTGCCCACTGAGTGTGAGATGCTTGGAATATGTAGATGAATAATACCTGCTTCCTTCCCCCTGGAGTCACTGACAAGAGAGAAGCAAACAGGCAGTTACAGCCCAGCTAGCAAGTGCTGTGAGAGCAGGGAGGAGGGTAGCAGTCCAGGAAGGCCTGGCAGGAAGCTGAGGCCAGAAGCAAATAGAAGAAGCAGTTAGCCACGTGGGGCTGTCCCGAGGCAGGGAGCATTGGGAAATGCAGGGAAGTCAGTGGGATTGGAATGTGGAGGGGACTGGTGAGCAGTGGCCCTGCAGAGGCAGGCAGTGCAGGGCTCTGAGCACAGTTTGGAGAGGCAGTAGAGGGCTGGCCCATGTGTATCTCTCTGCAGTGCCAGAGTGGTGGATGTTAGAGAGACATTGAGGGTTTCCACATATTCTTCTTCTTGTTGGCCAGTTGTTTTTTTTTTTTTTTTTTTTTTATGATTATGACATCTACTTAAAAAGGTACATGCCATATAAGGTATAAGGAATAATGAGGCCTCATGCCCCCAACACCGCGCACTGGCCTCTGTTTGCAGATGACGGTGGGGAAACACCTGACTGCTCGCATCCTGTGCCTCATAGTGCTGCCTCTGGCTCTCTACACGGCCATATTTGCTGTGCACATCACAGTGCTGAATAAAAGGTACAGCTGGAGCCTTTCCAGAGTCTCCCTTCTGGTCTCTCTTTGGCCCCTAACTCCATAAATGGCCATGTGATTCCCTGGGTCTGGGGTCGGGGTGATAGGAAGGGGCCTGGGCTTTTTTCCTCTTTCTTCCCTACTGTGTTCTATCCCTGGGTATTCCAAGGGCTCAGAGAGGCCAGCAGTCTGACCAGAGGGAAGAGGAGAGAATTTTCTAATAGCCAAACACCTCTTCTCCCTAAACAAAGTCCCTCATGCTTTGCAAGGGTGGGCAGCCCTAAGGGTGTACTGTGGGAGTGGGGTGGTAACCATCAGCCCTGCAGTCAGAGCTCCCATGTCAGGAGTAGCTCCCAGATGTCAGGCGTTGTGTGCAGTGTTTTGTACCCACGATCTCATTTAGCCATAGCCATTTCTGAGTTATCATTGAGGGCTGAGGCTAAACAGTGCTCGATATGTTGCCCAAGTCACTCTGCTAGTAAGTAGCCAAGTTGGGATTTGGACCCCCGTTTCTCTGACTCCATTGTCCAAGGCTGTCTTGTGATACTTCACTGCCACTCTGATTCTACTTTCTAATGAACTAAGCTGAGTTCTCCCAGGGCTCCAGAGAGATCACAGTTTTTGCTCCACTGACTTGACTCTCTTCTGCCCCTCTTCCCCCACAGCGGTCCTGGTGATGGTTTCTTCAGTTCTGCCTTCCAGGCCCGGCTTTCAGGGAATAACCTGCACAATGCGTCCATCCCCGAACGTGAGTGTCTCTGGCTCTTCACAGAGGTCGAGGGTAGAGGGGTGGCTTGGGAGTTGAATTGAAAAAGAAGAGTGTGATCCCTTGAGTTATTTTAGCCTATAGATGGCAAAGTAGGAAGATGACCCAGTTAGATCTGGCAGGAAAACTCAAAAGAGTGAATCAAGACTTTGCAGAAGAAGACATCCTGGGCAATGAGCTCTTTGAGCCTAAAGAATCACTTCTTTGTGGCTTTCGAAGCCAGTGCTGGTGGAAAGGCCAGTTGGGGATCTGGCCAGTGGCCAAATTCCACACAGTATTCTGAGACTCACATCCATTCATTTATTCACAGGTGGTAACTGAGCCGATGTTCGCCCCGCAGAGCTACAGTCTGGGGGAGAGGGTCACCACACAACGTGATGTGTGTGTTGCGTCCATACAGAGGGCACACAGAGCTCGGGGGTTGAGGGTGCAACAGGTCACTGCTGTAGGGCAGCTGGAGATCAGAGTGCATGGATGGGCTGCTCTGGAGTTGGGGCCAGGAATGATGAGTAGATTTCAACAGATGGAGAGGGCATAATGAGGCAGAGGGATGGCATGATCAAAGCCCAGGACGGGACAGGACTCCAGCGTAGGTTATCTGCAGAAAGGTACTGGAAAGATAGGAAGATTGGGTCCAGATGATGAGGGTTTGACATGTTGAGATGAGGAATTCATTCAGCAGGCAGTGGAGACCTGGTGGAGGCCTTTGGGCAGGCAGGAGGTCAGGAGGGTTGTGCCGTAGGGAGATGACCTGCCCAGGAGCCTCAGTTTAAGTGTGCTTCAGGATGTTTGCACAAGGACGAAATTGGCTATTGCTTCATTTCTCAAAACCTGTCCTCCTTGTAGTTAAGTGGCACCTGACTGTGTCGCAGAGTGTGCTTTGATAATGATGGTGTTGAGATCCAGCGTCTTCTGAAGTTCTTGCGGGGAGGGGAGGGGTGGGTGGGTGTGAGCTCCAGTGGTGGTCCCTCTCTTGAAGTGGCTCTGTTGGAGTGTGCCTCCTGCTAGAGGCGGTGCTGGGCCCAAGGGACTCTCTCAGAGGCTCAGTGAGTCCTATGGCTTCGGAGGCCCCTCCCAGGCAGGAGGGAGCTAGCACTGCGCTGCTCACGCCCTGCTGCCTCCCTTCCTGCTAGACCTGGCCTACGGCTCTGTGATCACCGTGAAGAACCTGAAGATGGCTATCGGCTACCTGCACTCCCACCCACACCTCTACCCCGAGGGTGTCGGCGCTCGCCAGCAGCAGGTTGGTGAGCCTGTTTGGCTCTAGACTGTTTGCCGTGACTGAAGCCACCATTCACTGTCCTGTTTCCTGTCCTTGGCTCCCGCTGCTTCCCCTGCTTGAACACTCTTTCCATTCCTGCACTGTGTTCTTTCCTCTGGCTAACCCCAGCTTCTTTATGCTTCAGCTTGGGTGTTCTCTGAGCACTGTGACCCACCCCTTCCTGGTGCTGGGTCAGGTGGCCCTCTTACGAGAGGCTTTCTCGGTACTGTCTGGATGCTTCTGTTGTAACCCTTTGCATAGTGAACTCTGAGACTTCCTTCCTCTAGTCTCCTAGCTACTTGATCACCACTTCCTAGAAGGCTGGTGTGCCCAGGAAAGTGCCTGGCACGGAGTTGGTGAAGAGTGAAATATTGTAGTGGTGAACACAGATCCGGGAACCCAAATCAGGGTTTGAATCTTGGTTCTGTAGGGAATATACCTGGACCAGTTTCTTTTTTTCTTTTTTTTAAATATTTATTTATTTATTTGAAAGAGTTAGAGAGAGGAGAGGTAGAGAGAGAGAGAGAGGTCTTCCATCTGATGATTCACTCCCCAGTTGGCCGCAACGGCTGGAGCTATGCTGATCCGAAGCCAGGAGCCAGGAGCTTCTTCCAGGTCTCCCATGCAGGTGCAGGGGCCCAAGGACTTGGGCCATCTTCCACTACTTTCTCAGGCCATAGCAGAGAGCTGGATTGGAAGAGGAGCAGCTGGGTCTTGAACCGGTGTCCACATGGGATGCTGGCACCTCAGGCCAGGGTATTAACCTGCTGTGCTTCAGCTCCGGCCCCATGGACCAGTTCCTTAACCTTTCCCTGCTTTAGTATCTTCATTTTTTTTTTTTTTTCCGACAGGCAGAGTGGACAGTGAGAGAGAGAGAGAGAGGCAGAGAGAAAGGTCTTCCTTTTGCCATTGGTTCACCCTCCAATGGCCGCCATGGCCGGCGCGCTACAGCCGGCGCATCGCACTGATCCGAAGCCAGGAGCCAGGTGCTTCTCCTGGTCTCCCATGCGGGTGCAGGGCCCAAGGACTTGGGCCATCCTCCACTGCACTCCCGGGCGATAGCAAAGAGCTGGCCTGGAAGAGGGGCAACCGGGACAGAATCCGGCCCCCCAGCCGGGACTAGAACTCAGTGTGCCGGCACCACAAGGCAGAGGATTAGCCTATTGAGCCATGGGGCCGGCCTAGTATCTTCATCTTTTAATTGGGGGAAGCTAACCAGTACTTCTGTCCATTCTAGGGTTGTCATGAGGATTAAAGGAGAAAAATATATGTGAAGTGCACCTATGAGGCTTAGCTGCAAGTATCATTGAGTTCGTGAACACTCAGTGATGGACGCCTTGTCCAAGTTAGCGAGTGGTAGTCGGGGCTGTAGGGGGTGGGGCCTGAGAGGGAGAAGCAGGATTTTGGAGAGGTTAGTAGGGCCAGCTGCGGGAGAGGCCTTCCATATCACAGTAGATTTGACTTTGATCCACACACACTGGGGAGACAATGAAAGTTATTAAATGGTGACAAGATGTGATTAGAAATCTAGTTTAGAAAGACACTACAGGGGCCGGCACTGTGGTGTAGCAGGTAAAGCCGCTACCTACTGTGTCAGCATCCCATGTGGGAGCTGGTTCAAGTCCTGGCTGCCCCACTTGCGATCCTGCACTCTGCTATGGCATGGGAAAAAACAGTGGAAGATGGCCCAAGTTCTTGGGTCTTTGCACCCATGTGGGAGACCCAGAAGAAGCTCCAGGCTCCTGGCTTCGGATCGACCCAGCTCTGGCCATTGCAGCCATTTGGGGAGTAGACCAGCGGATGGAAGACTTCTCTCTTTCTCTCTCTCTCTGCCTCTCTGTAACCCTCTGCCTTTCAAATAAATAAATAAATCTTAAAAAAAAAAAAGAAAGAAAGAAAGACAACTCCAATGAGAATGTGATAGGTTGCCAGGGACAGGTTAGGAGGTAGTAACTATGAATAAGGATGATAAACAGGCCAAGACCACAGGGATGGAGGTGGGAATTGCTTTAAGAGACACTTCTTCCCGGGTGTCGTGTAGGGCCTGGTGCCTGATGCATTTCAGGATATGCAGACTGTTTTTTGAGAAGCTTAAAAGTGAAGTTTCTCTTCTTACAAAGTGACCAATCTTCATTTTGCCAAAAATTTTGCTTCTCACAACACTTATTTCCTTTTTCGCTACTAAAGTATTGACCTGAGGTATTTTTTTTTAAACAGGCAGAGTTAGACAATGAGAGAGAGAGAGACAGAGAAGAAAGTCTTCCTTCTGTTGGTTCACCCCCCAAATGGCCGCTACAGCTGGCGCACTGTGGCCAGCGCGCTGCACCGATCCAAAGCAGGAGCCAGGTGCTTCCTCCTGGTCTCCCATGCAGGTGCAGGGCCCAAGCACTTGGGCCATCCCCCACTGTCTTCCTGGGCCACAGCAGAGCTGGACTGGAAAAGGAGCAACCAGGACAGAATCCGACGCTCATACTGGGACTAGAACCCAGGGTGCCGGTGCCACAGGCAGAGAATTAGCCTGGTGAGCCGCAGCGCCGGCTTGAGGTATTGGGTTTTAATATTGGTTTTTCATGCTGGAGTCTCTCTCTCTCTTTTAGCTCTGGTGCAGTGGTTCTCAGACCTGGTCATACTGTAAAATCATCTGGAGGGCTTTTCCAGAGTCCCGGCGCCTCAGCTGCACAGCAGGGATTTGAATTCAGTTGACCTAGGCTGGGACCAGGCACTCTGCACTTTTGTTTTGATTTAAAGCTCTCCGAGTGGTTGTCCTGTGCAGCCAGGACAGAAGCCACAGCTAGCTGTTCCATGGTGAGCCCTTGCTGCAGGTGTCACGTGGAAGATTTTCAAGGTACAGATTTGGTGGCCAGGAGCTTCTGCACTGTGCAAAGGGGAGAAGGGGAACCTTCTGAAGGGCCCTGGTGTTAAGCTGGGGTTACGCACTTAGAGTCCGGATGTGGAGGTGTGACTCCACAGTGCTGGTGTGTGAAGTGCATTGGGCCACGATAGAAGCGTCTGTCTTTGTCGTTACTGAATCACTTAGCCTTTCTCCACCTGGATCCTCATCTCTAGAGAGGGGGTTGTGCTAAATAACCTCTTGTGGCCTTCCCTGCCCCACAGTTCAATGTCTTGATTGTAAACTGTTTTTAAGGCATAACATTTATAAGACACAATTGGAAAACATGGAAGAGTATAAAAAAGGAAACAAAATTTATACATAATCCCAGAAGGTAAGTATTTATATTTTGATGTATGACATTCTGCTATAATTGGATACCCATGTCCCTGGAAAACCTCATGTTATAAAAAAGCTCCACTGTGAAAATTAACATTTCTGAGAAAAAGGGACCACAGACTAAACTCAAGAAGAAAGAAATCATTCCTCTTATAGGTATTTCAATAATAATGTCTTTTGTAAAAGCAGACAAACAAGACACTTTCTCCCCATGCGCAGGCACAGAGCACAAGCACAGGCACCACCCAGCTGTGCCAGCCTTGCACAAATCCACCCAGCCGTGCCAGCCTTGCACAAATCCACCCAGCTGCGCCAGCCTTGCACAAATCCACCCAGCTGTGCCAGCCTTGCACAAATCCAGGTCGCGAAGACGCCATCTGGCTTTTTTTCAGGAATGCAGATTTCATTTTCTTTTCCTATGACCATAGAAACTTTTTCAGCTTCTTGTTATTCTTGATACCATTATCAGAAATTTTTTTTTCCTGAGAAACAAAGCAAAAGCTGCTCAAAGCAGCCATAATTGTCATACATGCAAAATGATTTTTCTTCTACATGCTATTTCCAAATCCTCTTGCAAGTAAATTAGCCATGCTCTATCCCTTTGAGGTTAAAATATAAATTCATGTTGTAAGATAAATGCTTATTTTCCCGCTGTTTCTTTCTTGTTGTTTACATAATTGGCACAATTATATATGTGAGGGACTTTTGAAGAATTCATGAAAAACACTTGCTATCTTTTAACTCCATTTTTCATGAGTTTTTTGAAGTACCTTCTGTGTAGTCTCTGGAACGTTGACTACTGGGAACGTTGGAATAAGCTACCCTGGTTTGAATCCTGTCTCGGCAACTTCAAACTGGGTAACATTGACCAGACTACTTCACTTCCATTTCCTAGTGTGCAGAGTGGGAGTAACCGTAGCCCCTGCAGCTGAAAGTGGAATTGTAGTTGAGGCAAGGCTTGCCCAGTGCTTAGGGAGTGCCTGGTGATGACGGTGGCGTTGCCAGCGTCTGCATCCCATGCTGCCACAAAACTCTGAGATGCTTTCTGTGGCTGAGGGATATTCTGTACCGGGGCCAGGCTGTCATAACTGTTTCCCTCTTAAGAGACACACGTGACGTTCATGATTTTTGCAGTTAGATTAATTGAAGCACACATGCACGGAAAGCTTTCAAATCAGTGTATACAAAATGTCAGTTAGACCCTGGGACGAGATACTTATGGAACTTCGTAGTTTCATGTGGCCCTGCAACGGGAAATACAATAACATGACTTCTTCATTTAGAAAGTTTGAGACACGGTCTTAATTACTTTTTAGGATGACACTAAATCCTCTTCTGGTGCTAGAGACTATTACACAGCGGCTTATGGTTCTTCCCTCTGGAGGGCTGGGACTTTAAGGACAAGGTGCAGAAAGATACAAAGAGACAGATCAAAAAGGCTTGCAGAGCGAAGCATCTGAGTGCAGAAGGAAAGAGTCTCACTGCTCTGTGCTCCTCTTGAGCCCGCCTCGGGCAACACTGCTCCTCGCTCCTCGGGCTGGAGCCTGGGGATCCCGAAAGAGGCTGAAGCACTGTTGGTTTGCTGTGGATTGTCCTTGGCCAGCTGTGCCGCTAGTGACTGTGTTCTCCCTACCCCTGACCCAGGTCACCACCTATTTGCACAAGGACTACAACAACCTGTGGATCATCAAGAAGCATAACACAGACTCAGGTAATGTGGTCAGGGACTGACGCCCCTCGTGCTGTTTCTCCTGCCTCCAAAAGAGTGACCCTGAGTGGGCTTTCCTGGCCATCTTCCACAACATCTCTACTGATCTCGCTTCTCCCTTCAAGAATTATTTATTTGACAGGCAGAGTGGTCAGTGAGAGAGAGAGACAGACAGAAAGGTCTTCCTTTTCCGTTGGTTCACCCCCCAATGGCCGCTGCGGCTGGCGCACCGCGCTGATCCAAAGCCAGGAGCCAGGTGCTTCTCCTGGTCTCCCATGGGGTGCAGGGCCCAAGGACTTGGGCCATCCTCCACTGCACTCCCGGGCCACAGCAGTGAGCTGGACTGGAAGAGGGGCAACCGGGACAGAATCCGGCGCCCTGACCGGGACTAGAACCCAGGGTGCCAGCACTGCAGGCGGAGGATTAGCCTATTGAGCTGCGGCGCTGGCCAAGAATTATTTCTTGAGCATCTGCTGTGTTCCCGGAGTACTGTGAGCATAAGGAATAAGCAGTGAGCAAAAACAGATACAATATAACTTTTATATCTGTCCTTTTGAAGCCAGAGAGCAGGGCATGGCTCAGACCGAATCCAGGTCACCTGGCATGCCAGCAGTAGGCACAACTAAGGTCACTTGTAATGTGGAGGACACCACGCCTTGCAGATGCCAGCATGTGGCCCTGATGACGGAGTGGGCTACTCCTTGCTCAGCCCTGAACACTTCAGTCAGCTGGAGATCTGAGGGCTGTGACTGGAACGTCACTCGATGTGGATCTGCAGCTGGTCTGCCTCCATCTGGTCTGGGCAGAGGAGCGCTGAAGCGCACTGTCAGTCTCTCTGGCACTAGGGCAAGAGCTACAGCCAGGTCTCAGCCAGGGCTTCCTCTTTGCTCAGAGCTACGTGCGGGCTGTGCCTCCTGCTGCAGCTAGAGGGCAGAGGGCGCCTTCTCTCACCTCTGAGCCCAGCATCACCACTCCTGTCCTGTGCCACAGGCCTTCCCTGTGACTCCTCAGCAAACATCTCTGCCGTGGCCTGTCCAGGGTCTTCTCCTGAGCCTTTATGGAGAAGTAGAGAGCTGCTGTTCTGAATCCACCTCCCTCGTTCCTCCCCTCACCTCCTTACTGCCACTTTTGGGCTATGAACATGACATACACAGCTGTTGTCTGCGTCCTGTTCGTCAGTAATACAACCTTTTACACCATTGGGCAGGATCTGTCTTACTGCCCTTGTGACATCAGTAACAGGCCAGTGGAAGTTGTCCATCACAGTGAGGAGTTAGGGAAGACTAGTTTTCCTTCTAAGTGACCGTGAGCAAGTCTTTGAACATCGCTGGCTGTTTTCTGTTCTAAGTTAAGATGGCTGCATTTCACCCAAGTGACTAAGGATTTTGTTGGAACTTTATAGGCTAAGGTGTTTGTGTTCTTCATGGCCCCTGCCCACCAAATCCACATAAACTAAAATGTCCTCCCATTGACTTACTTTAGTTGGCATCCTGCTCATTAATCTTGAAAGAGACCTAAAAAGGCAGCATGGTGACGGGTATGTGTGCAGCTGAGGTATCCAGTTCTTTGGAGAGCCAGTGATTTGCACTGGCAGATTTGTCCTTGACCTTGATCTGTTTGTAGAGTAGGGGTGCCTCGCTGTTTGGCGCAGACATTTGCAAGGATGTGTTCTGGGTTGTTTTGGTGACTGCCAGCCCCTTTTCCATCCCCTCACCTTCCAGAGGATGCACTGGTTTCTTTCTTCCATCATTTCCTGACAAGTTGTCATCAGAGAAAAGATAATCACTAGAAAAGGTTGCAGGATTTAGCATTTGATTTTGAAGAGAGCTGAGCAGAGTCATTTGCATGAATTAATTTTTGGAAGCCTCTACTATTACTACTAACAAGGAAATCTTACTCTTTAACTTCCCCACTTAAGGTCCAGTGGGGGCTTCGGTGCCTGTCAAACAAAGGCCACATTTGCCAGCCGGGCGTGCACTGACGCCTGCTCACCCCTCCTCTTCTGTTCTCGCTCCCCTTCTGCCGATCCACCCTGACCGGATGAAACCCATTTCCATTGGTCACATGAGTTTTGTTCTTTCCTATCTCACTGCCTGGTCCCTGTTGTTCACCTGACAAGATGCTCCTCTTTTTCAAGCATTATCTCTGGGAAGCCCTCGTCATGTCCTCTGAGGTGATCAGCCTCCCTCCGTGGCCCCGCAGCACCAAGCCTGGGTAGTACCCATAGCACAGAACCCTGCCGACTGACCCTGCTTACCAGCGGCCCTCACTTGATGCTGGCCTTGTGAGCACGTGATTCTGGATACCAGTGCTGCTTTCTCTTGGCAGATCCCCTCGACCCTTCGTCCCCAGTGGAGTTTGTGAGACATGGAGACATCATTCGGCTAGAACACAAACAGTACGTTGCCTTCCTGTTTGGGTAAAGGAGTGTTATGGACACTAAAAGCAGGGAGTTCTTTTAAGAAGTAAACAGAAACCAAGTTTGGATGAGGAGCTAGTAAAAGGAATAAAGCTTCTGCATGGAATGAGGGAACCCTGGCATGAGGAGGGTGAAACAAGCAGGCCAGCCTTTGCCTGTTTATTTCGGCTTTATGGAGCTCTGAACTTTGAAAATACTTTTCAGTTTCTTTTTCTTTTAGAGCAAAAAAGTATGAGTAAATAAATACATTAAAAATATTTATTGATTTATTTTGAAAGGCAGAGTGACAGAGAGAGAGAGAGAGAGAAATCTTCCAGCCACTGGTTCACTTCCCAAATGACCACAACAGCCAGGACTGAGTCAGGCTAAAGCCAGGAGCCAGGAACTCCATCAGGGTCTCCCACGTCAGTGACGGGGGCCCAAGTACTTGAGCCATCATCTGCTTACTTCTTAGGCACCTCAGCAGGGAGCTGGATCATAGCAGAGCAGCTAGGACTTGAGTTGGTGCTCTGATATGGGATGCAGGCCTCTCAACTGGTGGCTTAACCCACTGTGCCTCGTACCCACCCCGCCCAAAGCTTAGTAAGTGACTGCCTTTAGAAAGATGTCAGAGTTAGTTTGTATGGCAAATTGGTTTATTTAATTAATGTTCTCCCAGGTAATGCCAAGATTACATAAAAACTGTCTTCTTAAAAGTGTAAAAAAGCTGACATGGCCATTTGGGGGGTGAATAAATGGAAGGAAGACCTTTCTGTCTGTCTCTCTCTCACTGTCTAACTCTATCTGTCAAAAAAAAAAAAAAAAAAAAAAAAAAGACCTTGTCCTGAAATCCTGTGATTTTTCAGCAGCAGTGAGTGGTAGGTAGTAGGAAACAGCACAGCACATGAGGAAACAGGGCAGTGTATGAATCAAACAGTAGACAGGTGAGGCAGCCCCTCAGAAATTTTGTGCACTGGAATTACCAGATACAAATTTAGAAAATAAAGTTAGGGTGTGTGTACACCATTAGCAATGGTTTTTCTCTAATCAGTTGGAGATAGGTTACTTAAAAGTTCTATTCTATTACTATTAAATAAATTTCATTTTAGTATTAATTTTAGTATTAATTTCATTTTAGTATTAATTAAAGTTGAAAGTAAATTTCATCTTTACAAATTTCTAAATATTTTATATCACTTATTGTGGATGAAATCAAGAATTGTTATAAAAAGCTAAATAAATAAAAACATAATTAGGCCGGCGCCGCGGCTCACTAGGCTAATCCTCCGCCTTGCGGCGCTGGGACACCGGGTTCTAGTCCCGGTCGGGGCGCCAGATTCTGTCCCGGTTGCCCCTCTTCCAGGCCAGCTCTCTGCTGTGGCCCGGGAGTGCAGTGGAGGATGGCCCGAGTACTTGGGCCCTGCACCCCATGGGAGACCAGGATAAGTACCTGGCTCCTGCCATCGGATCAGCGCGGTGTGCTGGCTGCAGCGCGCCAGCCGTGGCGGCCATTGGAGGGTGAACCAACGGCAAAAGGAAGACCTTTCTCTCTGTCTCTCTCTCTCACTGTCCACTCTGCCTGTAAAAAAAAAAAAAAAAAACTGATGATGGAAGTAGAAAGACTTGAAATGGGGTGGGTTACATATTTTGGGCACACGTAGATCTCAAGTTTTAATTTTCTTTTCCCTATTCCTCCCTCAAGTCAGCCAAGCTCAGAGCCTCCATCCCAGCGCCTGAGGCTGTTCCCCTTCACGGCCCCCTGCCTTGGGCTCTTCTCTCTCCTCCAATTCTCTGATCTTTCTTTCCTGCTTTGTTGGCTGGTAATGGTTCAGATTCTCAGAGCTCTTGTCCTAACGTGACTCTGAATGTCCTTGGTAAAAAGAAGAAACACTGTACATTTCTCAAGGGTAAAAGCATTTCTCTCTTCTTACTTTTAGGACTTCTCGCAACTTGCACAGCCACTATCATGAGGCCCCCCTGACCCGGAAGCACTATCAGGTCACTGGCTATGGAATAGTAAGTGAGCAGCTTGAGCACGAGGTAAAAAAAAGTTGGGGGTTTAGGTTCAGGGCCATGTGGCAGAACACATTCTCCCCCAACGCTGGTGTGTTCTGAGGATTAGAGGCCACACAGGGACACTTTTCACATTGGGGAGTTTTTGGCTAAGCTTGCTGTGGGAAAAGCACATTGTGAAGTCTGTCTCCATCCCTCTCCTTGCATAATAGCCTTGCCATTTACATGTCCTGCTGCTTAGTAAATGTCAAATGTGAGTGCTATTTATATCTCTTTCCAACTCAGGTTGGAGAGAACCCAACAACTCACGATATGGCCCTAGATGACTATGGAAGTTCATCTCTTGCCAGGTTCCAAATCTCATTGGCTTTCTTTTTAAGGATTACTTTCCTGTTTTGCAGAGGGATGTAATCCACGTAGCTTTTTTTTATTTTACTATCTCAGGATGCCATTAATAGAGTAAAAGCTCATGTGTTCTTACTAGTATGGCTCAGGGAGTAGTTGAAGACAAAACATTTTAGGGAATGTCTTAGCCAGCAGTTGCATTTCCTTCTGAGACCTTTGTGCTTTACTAAAGGTTCTGGGCCCCTCAGGTGGGCTCCCCAGTCCTGTTTCTAGTTGCTCATCCCGTATTGTCCTAGGCCGACACTCTGAACGGTCTCACTTTCCCTGGGGGGCATCTCCTGGGGAGAATTAGACACAACTGCCTTGATTTCCAATATGCAGTGGGCCTTTCTGGCTTAGAGGAGTGAGAATCCAGTTGGCTAAGGTAGTGGACACAAATGGCCAGGATCTATTTCTGTTGACTCAGGGAGATGTCTGGAGTTTGTTTTAAGGGCGGCCCCATCTGTTTAGAACTTAGACTCTAGTCCTGTGAACTGAGATATTGGACTTCTGGTCCCAAGAGTTATGTTCCTGCTTTGGGTCCTGAGTCACCTGGAATATTTCTGTGGCCTGTTCCCTTTCCCCTCAGTCCTTGAGGCTGATTTGGTCTTTGACTTTTAAAATGTGGGGGCATCTGAGACAGTGGCCATTTCTCTTTCTAATACCCTTTCTCTAAGGTCATTTCACTTTGTGGTTTTTTTCTTGGTTTATGTGACAGAATGGGACAGGGGATTCGAATGACTTTTGGCGGATAGAGGTTGTAAACAGAAAATTTGGAAACCGAATCAAAGTGCTGAGAAGTCGATTTCGCCTCATCCATCTGGTCACAGGCTGTGTCCTGGGCTCGTCAGGAAAGGTTCTGCCCAAGTGGTGAGTCTCTGGAGCTTTGATGACCCAGTGGAGGCCTGTACTTTCCTTTTACACAACAGGGAATATCCCAGAAGCTCCAGTTTCCTAGTGGTCAGTGGTTGCCTCATGCGCTCTTCTTAGTGGTAGAAGAGGGGAGAAAAGGTGCCGGGCTCATCATGGAGCACAGTGCTCCAGTGTAGCTGGAGCTCTATGTGTCTGGCAGTTGAACATCTGTGTGTCTGGCTTACAGTCATAACTCTCTGGGTCTGTATTTCTAAAAGGGAACTGTTAGATGCTAGACTACTCCTAGGATAGCTGAGGAATACAAAAGTGCAAGTTGAGGGGCTAGCACTGTGGCACAATGGGTTAACGCCCTGGCCTAAAGTGTGGGCATCCCATATGGGCGCCAGTTCTAGCCCCGGCTGCTCCACTTCTGATCCAGCTCTCTGCTATGGCCTGGGAAAGCACTGAAAGATGGCCCAAGTCTTTGGGCCCCTGCACCCGCGTGGGAGACCTGGAAGAAGCTCCTGGCTCCTGGCTTCAGATTGGCGCAGCTCCAGCCGTTGCAGCCAATTGGGAGTAAACCAGCGGATGGAAGAACTCACACTCTCTCTCTCTCTCTCTCTTTTCTCTCTCTCTCTGCCTCTCCTCTGTCTGTGTAACTCTTTCAAATAAATAAATAAATCTTTAAAAATAAATAAATAAAAGTGCGAGTTGAAAAAGTGACAGCTACCAGGTTGAACAGAGAGGGGTCCCATGGGTCTGAGAGCAGTAGGCAGTGGGTTCCAGAGCTCCTGAGAGACATCTGTGACAACTCTCCACAGGGGCTGGGAGCAGCTGGAAGTTACTTGCACCCCTTACCTAAAAGAAACCCTCAACTCCATCTGGAATGTGGAGGACCATATCAATCCCAAACGTGAGTGAGGACACTTCCCGGGCTGGCTCTGAGGGGAAGCAGTTGTAAGAAGCCTTCACTTCATCTGATTGTTCCATCATCTTCTTCTTTCACACCTGGTCTCTGCACCAGTTGTCTATACCTCCATGGCTTCCCCTTTTTCTTCTCACCCACTCCATCGTTAAACTCTTCTCCCTAAAGTGAGCACTGACCATCAGCAGGTCCATCTCGTCTCCCTCTGGGCTCGTCTGTCCCCTGCACTGTGGATGTCTCCTGCTCTCAAGGCTTAGAGCAGGCTGGCACTTTGCCTTTATGGCCTCTCACCCTGCATCAAGCCGGCACCATTTCAGAAAGCCCTGGCCACAGCCCCGAGCTGAGCACACGTCTTGGCTCACAGGCTCTGCTTGACATGTGCACTTAACATCAACTCCGTACAGCACGGGATTAGTCCTCTGTTTTCCTGAACTGCCCCCTTCAAATTCATGCCTGATTGCCCTTTCCCTCCGTGCTTTCTGTCTCATTCTTACTACCTAATCTAACCCAAACTACTAATTAACTCATTGAACACCCCTTTCTGGGTGTGCCACAAACCAGGAGGAGCCCTGTGGATGCCCTCATGGTTAGGTAGACTCGGTCCCTTCCTCATAGACCTTTTGCCTAACAGGAGGGCAGCATTTGAGCCCAGAGGTCAAGAACTGCTGGGACCCCAGGAGGAGGGGCTTGCTGTCTCTTTCCTTTGTATCTCTCAGAGTACCTGGTGCGTACTTAATGCCCACTGAACAGATAGCCCTCGACACTCCCAGCTGGTCTTTAGGCCGTCAGGAAGTCTGCACCTGGGCTCTGGTGGCTGTGGGGGTTCATGGACAGACACACTGCGTGGGAAAATGAATGACAGAGGCTTTCTCCTGTCTGTTTTTTCCAGTGCCAAACATCAGCCTGGAGGTGCTTCAGCCCAGTTTTCCTGAGATCTTGCTGGAGTCCCACATGGTCATGATCCGGGTACTGTGGCCCCTTCTTCCATGGCTTTCTAAGACGTCTGGCAGGTGCAAGTTTGCTATAGATCCACTGCCCCCTTGTGGGGGACTCTGAAAGCATCATCACTTGCTGGTTTACTTCCCTATCCCAGAATAAGAATGATCGTGATGATGATGGTGACACAAACACTGAGTTTATATTAAGTCCTTTCATGTTTACTGTAGTCCTGTGGAGGTTATTGTCATCCCCAGTTACAGATGAGGGCAGTGAAGCACGGGGAGGTTGAGGATCTTGTCCAGGGCCATGCAGCTGAGTTTAAGAGGTGGACCCAAGCTCTGGCAGGGGCCATCAGGCTTTCAGTCACTGCCGGTTGCAGCCGCACTCCCCTGCCTCCAGGTGATTTTTCAGATCTGTTCAAGTGACAGAGTTCATGAAAATCTCAGTTCCTGGTTGAGATCCCGAGATACTCATAGTTTGTTCTGTCATGTGAGATTGGGGTCAGTTAGGATGAACAGCCGGCCTGAGTGTGTGGTTTGGATGTAGCATGAAATCCTGTCCATAGCCAGCCCACTCGTATTTCTGGACAGAAACTATTTAAGGAGCATGGTTGATTTCTTTTTTAAGGTTTTCTAAGACTCATTATTTTCACTCTGTTTTTAGCTGATAGAATTGTGCATCAAAGCTTTAAGGAAAATTGAGAGATGAATCTTAAAGTTGAGACAATTCTATCACTAGCCTAAATTTCCCCCTGTGAACTGGGGGACACCCGCTGTTCAGTGAGAGACCCCCTTCCTCGGACTTATGGGAAACCTGTTCTACAAGTTGAAGAAGAGCTGTGTCTCAAGCCAGATGGTGGTTATCAGTCAACCCACAGGGCTGCGGGGCCGAGTAGCAGTTGCGGTTCCTCCCCTGGTGAGCCGTTGTCAAGTGGAGCTCCCTAGAGGTGCTTATGGAAGCTGTACTCAGTAAATGCAGCTGACTTACTTCACACATTAAACTTTAAATTCAGATGTTGTCATTTTCCCCCCGGGAAGTGTGAGTTGACATGAAGCAGTCTCTGGGTCACTTCTTCTCTGACAGTCTGCTTGTAGCTGTCACTGCGGTCTGATGACAGAGCTCTTGGACTATGTGCCTGTCAGGCAGAACAGCATTCTGGGTGTGGGTAGAATTTCAAGACGAGGTCCAAAGAGTTTCATTTCTCCTTTCATTACCTAAGAGAAGTCTAGACTACTGAAACCCTAGGGAAACAGTAGGGTGCTGTTCTGCAGGCTAAGTGGATTCCTTCGATGTGCGTGGGGAAGGCTGGTTTGCCTGGTGCAGTTGGCTGGAACAAGCCTGCTCAGAGAGAAAGCCTGGAGAACCGACAGACTCACGCGCCTGTACTGGCTATGGTGTTCCCTTCCTTCCATCTTGCGTTAGTAGAAGAGCTGAACTCGGCAGCGTTTAAGGCAGTGGGTCGGAGGCCCTGGGCTTGTTGCAGGTCTGCTGGAGCGCTGAAGTGTCAGACCAAACTGAGCTGCTTTGAAGGAATCAGTTTCCCCTCCCTCTACTCCAGGGGTCCCGGGTCGTTCCGTAGTTCAAGGCCTTCAGGTGGCCGGAGTGCTGCCGGGGCTGTGCAGCTAGTCCTCGTGGGCCGGACACCGCTGTGCAGGAGTGTCCCAGCTGCCGTACGGAGGCCAGCACACTAATTCCAAACCCTCGGAGGAGGGGTTAGTAAGGTTCTGGGAGGCAGTTCATTGTCCTTGGCTTAGCAGATGGGTGTTTTGTGCCCAAAGAAACAAATCCCTTTCTCTGCAGCCGAGGTCTGAGTGGACCATATCTGGGGGCAAGAGGGGGCCTGCTTGTATGGCTGTGGGTGGGGCTGTAGGCCGTAGGGAGAGAAGGCGCACCTGGCTTCCCTGCGAGGCAGACTGCTGCTGGCACTGCGCACTGGGCAGGCTCTCAGGGATGCTCGCGCTTCGCTTTCTGTCCTCTCTAGCTCTCTGTCCTGACCAGCCTGTCTTTGCACCTCCCTGCAGGGCAACAATGGCCTCAAACCCAAGGACAATGAGTTCACGTCTAAACCCTGGCACTGGCCTATCAACTATCAGGTAGGGCCCAAGGCTGGACTCCTCCCTGGAAATGGAGCTAAAAGAGACCGTTGAGACTGGGCAGGGCGGGCTGGCGTGCTGGGGTGGCGGGCGGCCATCTGGGAGGTTACCCAGAGACTGGGCTCTGCTCTCTGCCCTGATTCTGACCCTGCCTTCCCACAGAGCTCGTGCAGAATTTGCATACTCTGAGCCACCTGTGAAAGGCGACCGGTCTCCCTCCGCTAGAAGGGGGTGGCTGGGATGAGCTGGGCCCTGGGTCAGCAGGGTGTCCTCTCCACAGGGCCTGCGCTTCTCAGGGGCCAATGACACGGACTTCCGCGTCTATCTGCTTGGCAACCCGGTGAGTGCCCACCAGCCCCAGCCCAGGCCCGCAAGCACTTGCCCGTGGGAAGCCGCGGGAGCTGCTGCTTTCCGTGCTCCTCCAGTTCCCGTCTCTCCGCAGGTGGTTTGGTGGCTGAATCTGCTGAGCATTGCTGTCTACCTCCTCTCGGGGAGCATCATTGCTGTAGCCATGCAGAGAGGGGTGCAGCTGCCAGCGGAGGTCGAAGGTCAGGTCCCTGGGCTCTCCCTACTTCGACCCAGCAGTTGGCAGCGGGGACCTGTGCCCCTGGGGCATGCTGGCTCCTGACGGGGCATCCCTTGCCTTCCACATCCTGTGTTTTTCCTTCTTTTTTGTACTTTCCACCCTCCCAGCAACCCCGTGGAGTGGAGTGTTAGGCCCCGCTTTCTGTGGATTTCTGTGGATTAGGCACAGTGAGATTGAAATGTGTCCCAGCACACAGCAGTGGTCAGTGGAAGAGCTGAGGTTCAAGCCGAGCAGTCTGACTTCACTTTGAACCTGTGCACCATGTCTGGAGCAGCCCATCTTTCTTCTGCTCCTCCTCGTTCCACGGCCCTGTCCTCTAGTGTGTAGACAGAGCCGCTGGGCCAAGGGAGGAGCAACCCATTGCTGTTCCTGGTGACTTTAGCTGCTGGACCATGGACCACAGTATCTGAGATGCCCACACAGGCCTCTGACCCCTGCAGCCCCTGTCTGAACAGTTACTGCCCCAGATACACGTCCCTCCGTTCTGTCTGGTCTGTCTGTGTCTCTGACCGCTGCTGCAAGCTGTGTGCAGTGGTAAAGATAGAGAGGTAGAGAGGGAGGGGGAAGCCATCTCCAGGGGCGAGGGTTATGGCTTTATTAGAGGCGAGCCCTTTTCCCAGACACCAGCTGTGGCCTCGTGCTGGTGTGTGGTGCCCTTGTCATTGGTGCCAAGAACCTCTCATGCTGGGTGTTGACCAGGGCTTTTGAGACCCAGTTCTTTCCTCTGGTTGCCATAGAGTCATTTGGGTTGGTCTGCATGAGAGAAGGAATGGAGAGGTAAGGGTAGTGACTTGGTCACAGCGCAAGGAAGGGACAGAGCTGGGCTGGAACTCCGGATCTCTGCCCTCTCCCTGCCTCTGACCGGGGCTGTGCTGTTTGGGCCCAGGGCTGTCCCAGGTCCTGCTGCGAGGAGGTGGCCAGGTCCTGCTCGGCTGGATGCTGCACTACTTCCCGTTCTTCCTGATGGGCCGCGTCCTGTACTTCCACCACTACTTCCCAGCCATGCTCTTCTCCAGCATGTTGACAGGTCAGCGCCACCCACTTGGCCTTGGGAGACAGAGCAGGGGCGGGGACAGGGAGCAGCAGAGCTGAGGGCAGTCTCTGCTCCCTGACTTCTGTGCTCCAGAAGTGCGTCCTCACGGGCTGCTGTGGGTTTCCCTCCCCACCAGGCATCCTGTGGGACACCCTCCTGCGGCTCTGTGCCTGGCGCTTGGCCAAGGGCATCCATGTGGTGGGAATCCTGAGCCTGCTCCTGGGAACTGCCTACAGGTATGCATGTCCCCTGCGTGGGCTCAGTGACGCTCAGCCTGGTGCGTTCTGCCTTCCCCAGCCGCCTGGCCCCCACCCCGAGGGCTCTGGTTCAGGTGACAGCCCCCAGGTGACCCTAATGTGCAGCAAGGAGCAGCAGCAGGAAGCGAACTGTGCGTTCTCTGCTCTGCCAGTAGTTTCCAGCTTTTGGGCCAGCCCTCTTTCATCCCACTGGCTCCTTGCCAGAACTGCTGTCCGTGAGGGGCGGGAGAGGATGGGAAGACTAGGAATGGGGTGGTCTGGGGGCCGCTGGGAGGGGACAGTTGTTTGGAGAGCCCGCCTGCTTCGCCCTCTCTGCAAGCCCTGTGGGTGTCCTGCTGAGCCGCACTGGCGTCCTGGCGAGCACATGCCTGTCCAGGGGCCTTAAATCACATTTTGACAAACACTCGAGTCGAATGGCCCACACCATGGCCCAGACAGAGCCCTGTCATTGGCCTCTTACAAAGACCCCTTCCTTTATTGTCACGAAGTCCACCTCTGCTAAGCTCTCTCTGCCCGAAAGGCCAGCTCAGACAGTTGTGCTAAGAGAGAGTAGGTCTTGTGGGCAGGGAGTATCTGGTGAACTCCGGCAGGAGGCGCTGAATCCATAGGCATGGGTGCCAACGCCTCCCTCCGACTCCCTCGCAGCTTCTACCTCTTCCATCCTCTGGCTTATGGGATGGTTGGTCCTCTAGCCCAGGACCCCGAGAGTCCGATGGCAGGACTAAGGTGGCTGGAATCATGGGACTTTTGAGGCTACTGTAAAGACTCCAGCCTGGCGCCAGGAACTGCCCCGGGACAGCCAGCTGTGGAGCCAAACCCTGGACCCTTCTGACTGTGGATGAAGCCGCCTGAGGAGCTTGGAGAATTCTGCTTCCTGCCAGGACCTGCCAGGACCAAGCTCTGGGAGTCCAACGCTGGGAGCGCCACAATGCTGTGTGCAGCACCTGCGGGGGTGGCGTCTCAGCCCACTCCCCTGTGAGCAGGACGGGCAGGGGGCATGTGCACAGGGTGGGAGTGCCTGGGAGATGGTGCCCCGTGGAGTGGGCCTTGTAACTGGACAGTCAGTGGCATAAACTCTAGAAAGCCCAGGACTGCAGTGACATTTTCTTGTGTTCTTTCCACACTGGGTTTGCTTTGGTTTTGGTTTGTAAGACCCATCAAAACGTCTACCTCCACCAGGGCCCCAACAGCTGAGAGTGCCGGCCCCAAGGGCAGAGCAGATGGGACCATCACAGTGAACCCAGCTGAGGTGGGCAAGCGCTCCGAGCCCCCAGGGACTGCTGCTCAGGGGCCTGTCTGTGGTAGACCAGAGCACCAGGCTCTGGGGAGCAGGGTGGCCGGGAAGGCGGCAGCCTCGGGTCAGCCTTCCTTAGCCCTCTGGGGGTGTCACACCGTGAGATTGGCAGTAGGAGCCGTGTCCTGTGCTTGGCCACTCTGTAGCCCCAGGCCTGGGCATGCTAGAGGGGACTTCTCTCTGTCCCTCAGTTTCCCCCTGCTTCTGGCCTGGCCCTGAGGCTGGCCTTTGAGGATGCTTTTGTGACAGCTGAGCCAGCTGAGAGCGGTAGGCGCGTGGTGCAGGCTCCCTGAGGGCACCGGGGTGTGCACTGCCCCGGCCTGTCTGCCTGAACGCCACTGTCGCCTGCTGGGCCTTCCCAGTGCCGCTGCTCCAGCCCTCCCCGCGGACGTCTCCCGGCTCAGCCCTGGGGCATCTCCCCCTCCTCTGTCACAGTTTCACCTGCCTCTTTCTCCCCGAAGACCCCAAACACCGAGAACTGAAAAGCATGGCTGCTTCTCCTGCTTAGCGCTTTGAAGTTGAGGCCAGCTCAGCGCTCTGCTGCGCTTCCTTCCCAAAGGGATGAAGAACACCCTTGGGTTGGGGGGAGCGGAGCCCAGGCCAGCACCCCAGCCAGCCTCCCTTGGCGCCGGCTTCGTCTCCGAGGACTCAAAGCCCCGAGGTCTAATGATGAGTTTGCTGCTCTCCATCTTTCCCCTGTGCAGCTTCCAGCGACTCTTGACAGGGCCTGAGTGCTTTAAAGCGGCCGGGGAGGCGGTTGCCATGGAGACTGGAAATCAGTCCCAGGGACAGGTCGTGCTATCTACTGGGCTGTGGGGAGGGAAGCTTCTGGGCCATGCTCGGACATTCAGACAAGCTGTCATTAATGTTAATAGAGGAAACCGGCGATGTCAAAAGCAAGGCAGCTTGGTTAATTAGATCTGGGGCCAGATGACCTCCCTCTCCCACGGCTGCAGCCCTTTTGATTTCCCCCAGCAGGAAGCCGCCTGTGCCGAGCCTGGGCTGCTTGCTTAATTGCATCTCTGGCAAGGATGGAGAAGCTCTGCTCCCTCTTTTCCGCACCCCAGGCACAGCTGCTTGCTTCGACTGGGCGGGGGCCCCATCGGGGTGAGCTCTCCTGGAGGTGGAGCACAGGAGGCCGTGCTTGGCTCTCAGCAGAGAAGTTGGCCTCCCCGACCTCCAGAGGTGGCTGATGCTCCTTGGGGCTTCTTATTTCCCAGCAGGAAGTTACTGGAAGGAGCAGCTCTGTGGGGCAGGCTCAGCCGGCTTCCTGGTCACCCTCCCTCCCTCCCTTCCCAGTTTGGCCACCCTGGGAGCAGCAAGAGTCCTAGGTCCGATCTGCTGCTTTCCAGGGGTGGACGAAGGAGAATTCTCTGCCCTCTCCCTCCTCCTCCATGCTCTAACCAGCAGCCCGGTGCACACAGGGCTTGGAGCTTTGAGTGCCTGGCTTCTGTCCGGAGGAGGCTGCTGCTCCGGATGGGGCTCCAGCCCCGGGGATGAGCAGGAATGGTAGGTGTCCCACTCCCAGCCATGGTCAGCCCAGCCTCCAGCAGCTCCTTGAGCCACGTTTTATTAATAATAAAGAGAAAATGAAAGTTTCCAGAGATAAGTGAAGGCCATTGACTTTTGTAATAAATAGCTCTTGTTTTGAACGCCGTGGTGTTCTTGTTGTACTTAATTGGGTCTGACTTGCCCTCTGGCTCCCACGACAGCCTCTCTGAGAAGAGAAGAATGTTTGGAGTGCAGGAGCCATTCCACCGTGTCTGGGGCCTGAGCCGTCTAATTCTAGCAGCGGTTGCCACTGGACTCCAGCAGCCTGACCACTCCAGGGACATGTGGGCCTTCCCATGTACATGGCTGCTGGAGTAATTGTTGGTTGTTATTTCTGTTTCCTTAAACTTACTTTGCTCCAAAATAAGGAGGATGCTGAACCTGTCATTTTTTCTCTTTTAAGCTGCCCACACAGCATAGAAAGGAGGGAGACAGCGATGAGTGGCCTTGCACCGTAGCAGCTTGCCATCCTGCCTGACGGAGGCCCCTGTCTCGACAGGCTCCTCTCTCATCAGGAGTGATGTTAAGGGAAGCGGGGAGTTAGTACCGCCCGTGAAGCTGGGCGTCCTCTGGCCTGCCTCAGCACCCGTCTCAGGACCAAGAGTAGCTGGAGGCGGGGCAGGGGGCAGGGGGCAGGGCCCTGTGGATGTTCAGGAGGTAGAAAATGCCTAGGACAAGCAGGGCAAGAAAGAAGCAGATACCACCCGACTGGCACAGCTTAGTTCACGTCCTGACACATCTGTGACGCTGAATCCTCATAAGGCCCACTGAAGTCGGTGGTGCTGTTGTCTGCATTCCACCCCAGGAGATTAAATTATGTTCTGTGGTCCCACGATGAGTAAGTAACAGAACCAGGGCTCAGCGCCAAGTTGGACTTGTCTGCTTCTCCAGCCTGGTCCGCTGGGACTAGAAGCACCTCCCAGAAAGATCTGGCAGCCCTGGAGTCTCTGGGGAGGAGGTCCGATGCCCCCAGTCTGCACGTCCCTCTGTGCCTTCTGCCTAGTCCTGAGCACGTCCCAGGCTTTGTCTTTCCTGGTTCCCCCAGCCAGCCCACACCAGAGCACATGGGCGGGGGTTTAACACAGTTTTCTGGGATGACAAGAGCCCTGAGTGGCAGCACCTGCCATTCCCATGGTGCGAATGCTCCCACTGTGGCGCATTTCGAGCCCCCAGCTTGTCCTGAATGAGAAGCTGGAGACAGGTGCATACAGCTGACTCCCACAAGCCCCCTAAGAGCTGGCTCCAGCACGCCTCTGACACGCTGTGTCCCCGGTTTCATCTGGTCTATGGACACAGCTCTTGGCCATGGCCCATTAAAGTGTGGGAACCAGTGGAAAGAATGGACATCTGACCTGAGGTCAAGTCCTGGCCCCAGACTTAACTGTGAGACCTTGAGCTGATGACTTGACCTCCTTGGTCAACTGTAAAATGAGGATATGACAGCAGCACCTACTGCATCGAGTTACTATGAGAAACAGGAGCTGGTGATACGAAGGGGTTTGTACGGTGTCTGGATGGCGATGCTTAATAAATGCCAGCTCCTTACTGATGCTAGTGAAACACTGACCCCTGTGACAGCATGTGACTCTAAAACAGGACCGGTGCTCTCCCAGATTTTGACCTGCCCAAGTGCTAGCCGGACACCCCACAGGGTCACGAGCCCCTGTGACTTCCCCAGCCCCTCAGTGTGGCTTCACACCCTCAGGTTTCTGGTGGAATAGAGCACCCTGGCTGCTGAGGCCCTCCTCCGGCGGGGGCGGAGGCCAGAGTGCACTTAGCCAGCTCCTCCTGCCTTCTCCTGGCTCCAGGAAGCCTCAGAGGAAGCCATGGGTTTGAGTGTGCCAACTCCACTACCCACTAGCTAAGGATAATAACTCACCAGACCAAAGGAGAAAGGAGGCAAGAAGAGTTCTGGTGGAAATTTGTCAGGGAGATGCAAGCTGGGTGGGCTGGTGGGAGCCCTTAGACCAGCTGGGTGGCCTGCATAGAGCTCGGGATATCCAAACACTGAAAGATGCAGGTGGGGGCCGGCCTTGTGTGGCACAGGGGTTTGAGCCATAGCCTGCAGCGCTGCCATCCCATATCGGTGCTGGTTCAAGTCCCGGCTGCTCCACTTCCAGTCCAGCTCCCTGCAAATATGCCTGGGAAGGCAGCGGAGGTGATCCAAGGACCTGTGCTTCTGCCAGTCATGTGGGAGACCTGGATGGAGTTCCTGGCTCCTGACTTTGGCTTGGACCAGCCTTGACTGATGCAGCCATTCGGGGAGTAAGCCAGCAGATGGAAGATCTCTTTCTCCATATATCCCCTCATCTCTAACTCTGCCTTTCAAACAAATGAAATAAATTAAAAAAAAAAAAGAAGGAGGAGGAGGAGGTCACTGGAGGTACAAGTGGCCTTTCCCTGTGACCTACTACATCTGGCTGCAGGGTCCTGGGCCCCAGCGCTGGATGTGTGACTCCTCCTCCCTTCGGCTCTTCTCTCTGCGCTCCTGCTTGAGGACGTCTCTGACTTTTTAAGACACATTCTTTGCCTGGCTGCCTTCCAGCATGCTCAGACCAGAGACCCAGAGGTATGGGGGCAAACGGGGGAGAGTGGAGGAGCGTGTGCCGCAGACTCAGCCCTTGGGAGAGGGAGAGGAGCTGGGCAGTGTCCTGGGGCTTTGGCTGGGAGCAGACAAGAAGGAGTTCTGCTGGGCTTCGTCATGCTTCGCAGCTGGAAGGGGAAGTGTTAGAAGGCAGGAACTTGGGGCCGGCGCCACGGCTCACTAGGCTAATCCTCTGCCTGCGGCGCCAGCACCCGGGGTTCTAGTCCCGGTCAGGGCGCCGGATTCTGTCCCGGTTGCCCCTCTTCCAGGCCAGCTCTCTGCTGTGGCCCGGGAGTGCAGTGGAGGATGGCCCAAGTGCTTGGGCCCTGCACCCGCATGGGAGACCAGGAGAAGCACCTGGCTCCTGGCTTCGGATCAGCGTAGTGCCATTTTGGAGGTGAACCAACAGAAGGAAGACCTTTCTCTCTGTCTCTCTCTCACTAACTCTACCTGTCAAAAACAAAACAAAACAAAAAAAGAAGGCAGGAACCTGACACTGCACATGGGGCCAGGCCAGAATCCACAGCCTGTTCACAGCTGGTGGCTCCCTGTATCCTCAGGACCAACTGGGCCAACTGGGGAAGCTGAGGCCCAGAGAGAAGCGGACAGACCAAGGAGACAAGGAAATAAAACTCGAGATTCAGCCACAAGAAGGTAACGGTGCAGTGAGCTTGCTCTCCAAAACCCGGCCCACTGGAACTGGGCTGGGGCCCCAGGAACTTGTATGTTTGAACAAGAAATGTTTAGTTCCGATTGACAGCTGTATACCTTTAGTGGCAAGCCCGAAACTGTTACCTGAACTTCTAGTTTTTTTTTTTTTTTTTTTTTTTTTAAGAAAAAGACGATTTTTAGTAAATCAAAGGATGATGGAATGTCAGCATTTAGCTCCTTCAGTGCCCGGGAGGTGCAAAGCTCACAGCCACTGCCCCCAGGATTCCATTCTGGCCAAGCAGAGCTAGGATTCCAACTGCAGCTCACTGGAAGGGGTCTCAAGAAAACCGAGGCCTGGCTGGAAATGGCAGTGGTCTTTGCCCTGTCCCTAAGGCTGAGAGCGCTGGTGGCCCGCAACATGTGCCGGTGCGGCAGTCAGACCCGGATGGGGGGCAGCAGATCTCTAGCCTCAGCTTGGACACCCGGGTAGATGCGGCTGCTGGCTGGGCTCTGGGTGCAAGGAAGGGGAGAGCCAGGGGCATGATTTAAGCAGAGGGGTGTGTGTGTGTGTGTAAGGGGTGTGTTTGGCAAACTCAAATGTCTCCAGGCAATGGGGGAGGGGCGTATACCCCCTACCTAAGATGATCCGCTTAACCCATGCCCTGCGGCTACTGACCCCTAAGTGGTGATATCCTCACATAGATTCCAGAGGAGGAACTACGGCCCAGAGAGACTCCATGATTTCTCTTAGGCTCTGAATCCTTTCCCAGGCCACCAAGTGGTCCCTAGCCAAGACGGTGGTGGAGGGAGCCTACGCCTTGCAGGACAGGAAGGGGGCGGGGGCCCGAGGTTGCTTTAAAGCGCCCCAGCCGTGGCGGCGCGGGGCGGCGCAGCTCCGGGAGCTGCGGGGCGCAGGGCGCAGCGGCCGGAGCGGGGGCCCCGCAATCGCTAGCGGGGCCCCGCGGCTGGGACGCCTCCACCTACGGGGGGCCGTGCGCGTCTTCTCTCGGCGCTGCCGGAGAGCGAGCGACTGCTGAACCCCGCCCAGCCGATGCACGGGAGCAGGAGGGAGTGCGGAAGGGTCCCGCGCCCCGAGGGTTCCAGCCCGGAGCCCTGCGTCCCCAGGAGAAGATGGAGCGGCCAGAGCAGGAGCTGATCCGGCAGAGCTGGCGGGCGGTGAGCCGCAGCCCGCTGGAGCACGGCACCGTCCTGTTCGCCAGGTGAGGGTGTCCGGGCGCCCCGGGGTGCATGGGGAATGGGGTGGAGGCGGACAGCGGGCGCCGCAAGAGGGAAAACTGGCCGGGGGCGCGGAGGCAGGCGCTGGGGCACCTGCCTGATGTGCGCCAGAGCAGCGGGAAGCGCGCGGCGACAGGTGGCGCAGCCCCTGCTCTCCTCGCTGGGCCGTGGGCGCGCCTTGCGAGCCCGCGCTGCCTACGCTGCTCCCCACGGGGTTCCCTGGGGGCGAGCGAGGGCGGCTGGACACCCGTTCTCGCACGGTGCCCCGGCCCCGGCCCTGGTCCTGCGCGTCCCGAGTGGTCCTGGGCGGGTAGCTGCAGGGATGCCCACCGCTGCCCATCCGGGTAGGTCCGAGAAGTGTGCGTGAGACACCTGCGGAGCCTGGGCCCTGGGAGGGTGCACTCCCAGCGCCCTGCTTCGGAGGAAAAGACCAGGTTAGGGCCAGGGATCTCACCCGTCTCCGGGCACGCCAGACAGCCAAATCTTACCCCCAGAGAAGCTTCATTAAAGAGGACGCGCGGACCCGCGGGGAACCCGGGACGGATTTCGTCCTCACCCTGGAGCGTCCCGAAAACCCCCGGCGGCCACCAGTGGGGGGCAGCGCTCCCTTAGTCATGGCGTTTAGGAGCCTTGGGCTCCCTCAGCCAGCGCCGAACTTCTGGCAAGGCTTCTGAACCCCGCGCTTCCCCAAAAGGTGACACAAAACCCCAGTGAGCCCCGATATGTGCCTTGGCTGACAGTGTCCTGCCACTGGCTCCGGGCTTTCTCCCAAATTCATCTTTTTCATTTAGGTGCCCAGCGTGGCTTTGCTACTTCCAAGCTGTGTGACCTAAGACAGGCTGCTTAACCATTGTACCTACAGCTTAGAGTTGCAAGGGATACACAATTGCAAGTTAACCACTTGCCAAGTACTCAGAGCCTGTAGGAGTTTGTTCATGGTACTAGGATTCTGTTCCGAGTCAGCCATTCAGATGTGATGAGGCTGCGAGTTCCTACCGGGGAAAGGGCTGGGGGGTGAGGCCAGGGAGGGAGGGAGAGAGGGAGGGAGGGAGAGAGGCTGGCCGCCTTTCCTTTTCTCACTATGGGACTCCAGGTTTCCTGGTGGAGGACCCCTTCCTGTCCCCAGCCACACCCCCAACCTGTAAGTAGATGTGGCCCTGCAGCAGGTGCTGGAGGAGGCAGGGACACAGCGCCCTCTGCAGGCTGCCCGCAGCACGGCCCCCCACTGCCGGCCAGCCCTGGGTTCCCTGGGGTTTGCCCTAGCACCTGCTCCAAGACTGGCACACCTCCCTTTCACAGGCTGTTTGACCTGGAGCCCGACCTGCTGCCCCTCTTCCAGTACAACTGCCGCCAGTTCTCCAGCCCTGAGGACTGCCTCTCCTCCCCCGAGTTCCTGGACCACATCAGGAAGGTGAGTGGGCCTGGCATTCTGGGAGAGATGGAGGGATTTGGGATAGGGGAAAGTTCTTCCGCTTTCTGTCGGGGCGGGGGATGGGGGAAGATCTCACTCTCCTTCCCTCCTCTCCCTCTGGGCTGGGCCAGGCCCCGTTTGGGACACCAGAGCACCCGGACCCCCATGTGCTCAGCCTGCTGCTTCCAGCCGTTGTGGTCGCTCTTGGCCTTGACCTCTGGCTCCCATAGGCTGCATCAACCCTGGCCTTGGCCAGTGGTGGCCGCCTGCCAATGAAAACCGGGCCAGGGCTTTCTTAGAGGCTTGGGGGGGCCTCAGTTTCCCCCTCAATCCAGTGGACAGTACTGCCCAGCAGGTGCAATTAGGGCTTCTGGCCACTCAGAGGAGAGGAGCTTCCTTCATGGGTGCGGCACTAGTGGTTTGGCCACATGTTGGTGCCCTGTGGATGTGCCTTTCACACATCAGCCAGGAAAACAGGATCCTGCACTGGCCCCTGGCCGAGGCCCTCCGGGTCCAGGCTGTGGGGGTCAGTGTGGTGGGCGGTTGCTCCCCCGGTCTCACTGCTGCCTTGGCCTTGGCAGGTGATGCTGGTGATTGACGCTGCAGTCACCAATGTGGAGGACCTGTCCTCCCTGGAGGAGTACCTTGCGGGCTTGGGCAGGAAGCACCGGGCAGTGGGTGTGAAGTTCAGCTCCTTCTCGGTGGGTAAAGAGTTCTGCCTCTTTCCTGACCTGGGGTCACCACCTTCTCCCAGCCCTCCCCTCGCCACCTGCTCCCTCCCCTCCCCTGCAGCTGTAGATGCCCTGGGCTGGAGGCCTGCATCTGTTACTTGGTGCGTGACCCTGGCTCCGAGCCTCCCAGGGAAGGTCCAACATGTCCCACCATGAAGATCTGCCTTGACAAGAGGGCCAGTGTGCATGAGAAGCTGGGCCCGGCAGGACGAGGGGCAGCCTTGGCTGTGTGCATTCCCTTGGGGCTGTGCTGGCCCTTCATCGAGAGAGCTGCCTGACGTGGCTGGGTACAGAGGCTCCAGCACGTGGGCCATCCTCCACTGCTTTCCCAGGCCATTAACAGGGAGTCGGACCGGAGGTGGAACAGCTGGGACTCGAACCAGCACCCATACAGGATCCTGGTGCCCCAGGCGGAGGCTTAGCCCACCATGCCACAGCACCAGGCTGATTCTAGTCTTCTTACCATCACTCTTATCTAGTGCCCACATTGGTGGCTGAGTCTCAAGGCAGAGTTCCAAGCCTCTGCGTGTGTCCCTCTTGCTAATGTCCCCTTGGCCAAAGTCACAGGCCTGCGCCCAGGGTCAGCGTGGGATCTTTCCATGGATTTTCCCACTGAATCATCCCAAGAAGCCCACGGGCTGTTTTCTGCTTCTGTGAAAGCAGCTGAGGCTCAGAGAGGTCTTGCACCTCGTTCAAGGTTGTCAGTGCCTAAACGGTGGGGTCAGGATCTGCGCTCAGCTCCTGGCTCCGCAGCCCAGGCTCCCCGAGTGCCACCTTACAGAGGACTGTAAGACTGACGCCCCGGGGCCATGACTGGTTTTGGTTGGAGCTCCAGGCGCCACCCAGGCCCCACTCCCGGGAGGTTGCAAGGGCTGGGGTGGGGTGCGATGCTTTGTTCGCTGTACAGCCTCACATTGAGGGGGAAAGGTGGGCACAGGGATCGGGGCAGGGTCCTGTACAGGAGGGAAGACCGGCACCCTAGCAGCCCCAGGCCTCGGTTTTGTCCCCTGTGGAATGGAACGACGCCTTCCTGCCTTTGGGAGTGACAGGCTTCTCCCTCCCTCTGCAGACGGTGGGCGAGTCCCTGCTCTACATGCTGGAGAAGTGTCTGGGCCCCGCCTTCACACCGGCCACGCGGGCCGCCTGGAGCCAGCTCTACGGGGCCGTGGTGCAGGCCATGAGCCGAGGCTGGGACGGCGAGTAAGAGGCGGCGCCACCAGCCTGGGTCTGACCCTTGGTCCGTGTCTGTTGTAACCCCAGTCCCCTGGCCTCCCTGTGTCTTGTTCCCTGTCCCTTGGCCACACGGGAGGGGTGATGGAGCGGCCCAGCCTCCTCCCAACTCCAGGAGTGGCTCCTCCTTCCTGTCCTGCTTCCCCGCAGCCAATCCCCTGGCTCCTTTTATCTCTCTCAGACACCCCCTCTTGTCCCCGGAGCAGAGCGCTGGTGGCAGAGGTGGCCCTGGGGCCCGGAAGGCAGGACGCTATGGGGATGGGGATGGGGCTGTTCCGTCTATGCCGCCTTCCTAGGCGAGCCCAGGCCAAGCGAGGGCTCGGGTGCCTGGGCTGCAGGCATTTCCCCGTCTTGCCTGCTCAGGCCTTGGCTGCTGCCCTGCAGAGACAGCAGCCCTGGCCTTGCAGTGGAAGCGTGGGCTTGGGAGCAGGAGATGGGGGCTGCTGGGGGCCTCGGGACTGCTCTCGCGCCACGTGGCAGGGCAGTTTTCCCAGGGCGAAACGTCCCTTCCCCTCGCGCGGCACCTCCGCCGGGAGCTCCTGGCAACTTGCTCTGGAAGAACCCAGCCTGGGGTGGGGGTCGGCCAGGAAGGAGGGTGCCTGCCTTGGGAGACCCGGTGGCTCTTTCTCACCGCGGCACCTGGCCGGGCTGAGGCTGTCCCCTGTCCCGTGACCCTCCTCTCTGTGGGTGCACAGCCCCCTTCATCTACCAGCGCTGCGTGCTTGCGCTCTCCCCGACAGCTGCAAGAGGAGGCAGCAGCAGAGGCTCACGGGCCCTGTGCTTGTCTGCTCCGTGCCGTGGTTCTAGAACCCTGTGAGGAATAAACCTGTGCCGTGCGCCTCTCTGACCCTCAGACCTGCTCTCTTCCTGGTCCGGGTGAAAATGCAGGCAGTGGATCTCAGGGCTGGGTCAGCAGTGGATGGCGAAAGAGCCAGAGGCCCGGCTGCAGATGGAGCCGTGAATCTGTGGCCCAGACTGGCTGGCAGCGCACCGAACCCAGTTCCTCTTCCTCCTGGGGGCACACCTGGACTGCCCTGCCCAGCCTTAGGAGAGATGCGCGACCGAGTTCTGATCCGTGGGCCGCGCGGGGTGGGACCACTTCCCCCGGAACTTACACATCTTCCTCCGTGCTCTGTCATCCTCAGGCCAGCTTGGTGCCGAGTCATCGCGTGAAGGAGGTGCCCGATTACCCGCTGTGACCGTTAGCTGAGCGAGGCGCCACCTGCTCTGTGTTGAGGCCAGGAACATGCAGGGGTTGGCTGGGGCGACACACAGCCACAGTCGTCCGTAGCCTGAGGAAGTTCGTTGGTGGGGTGCGGAGGCTTGAGAGACAGCACAGGGGAGGCAGCATCGCAAGCAGGCCTCATGTGCTCAGGCACGGTGTCAGCCCACCGCCCACCGTCAGCCTCCAGGGCTGGGGCCGGGCTGGACGTGGCCGGATGCGTGGCACCTGGTACCTGGGCCAGCAGCCCTCACCCTGGGCTTCTGTGTCTCAGCCCAGACAGGATGTCGCTGGGCCTTGTTAAAGCTCGGGAGGCTGGGCCTGTAGGGCTGGGTGAGTGTGGGAGGACAGCCCTCCCCCTGGGGCCTCCGCCCGAGCCCCACTGGCCCACTGAGCCAGGGCCTCGTCCACACCACCACCTAATCGTGGCTCCCTCTCAGGGGGGCCAGGGAGGCCTGGCTTTGGGAAGGTCAAAGACACTCCGCTGACCATGTCCTGAGCCGCTTGTAGCATGGGGACTTTCTCCTCTCTTGAAGGTCATCCTTCCACTTGCACGTGTGTGAGCACATGCATGTGCACACGTGTGCATGTGTGTGTGCCCGTGTACACACGTGTGTAACTGCTTCCCTCCTCTAACCCCGCCCCCACACACCCCTCCGCCTGTGCCCGCAGCTGGTCCCTCCCACTCCCGTCGCCCCGCCTCTCTTGCTTTGCTTCCTGCAGGAGTAGTCTTCCCCCACTCTCAACTCTCCTCCACATGAGAGCCTGTTTCCCCCAAGTGTGTCCCCCCTCCTAATCCACGAGGCCAACGGCACCAGCCAGCGACTTCCTCTTGCCAGGTTCAGTGCTCGCCTTGCAATGCCACGAAGTCTTAAGCACGCCTTGATTTCTAACCATTTTATTACAGGAATAGGTTAACACAAACTGAAGCCAAGAGACCGTGAATCTCCAGGTACCACCCTACCGGTTTCAACCTTCCCACCCACTGCCTCTCTCTCCCCACTGCAGTTGTTTTTTAATTTAAAGAATTATTTAAGGATTTGTTTGAAAGAGAGAGAGGGAGGGAGAAAGAGGGAGGTCTTCCATCTGCTGGTTTACTCCCCAGATGGCTGCAACGGCTGGAGCTGAGCCAGGCAGAAGCCAGGAGCTTCCTGCGGGTCTCCCATGCGGGTGCAGGGGCCCAAGCACTCGGGCCATTCCCAACTGCATTTTCAGGTGCATTAGTAGGGAGCTGGATTAGAAGTGGAGCAGCTGGGACAGGAACCGGAGCCCATATGGGATGCCGGCATCTCAGGCAGCGGTTTTACCCGCTATGTCACAACACTGGCCTCTAATTTTTTTTTTTTTATTTGACAAGCAGAGTGGACAGTGAGAGAGAGAGAGAGAGAGAGAGAGAGAGAGAAAGGTCTTCCTTTACCGTTGGTTCACCCCTCAATGGCCACTGCAGCCGGTGCACCGCGTTGATCCGATGGCAGGAGCCAGGTGCTTCTCCTGGTCTCCCATGGGGTGCAGGGCCCAAGCACTTGGGCCATCCTCCACTGCACTCCCGGGCCACAGCAGAGAGCTGGCCTGGAAGAGGGGCAACCGGGACAGAATCCGGCGCCCCAACCGGGACTAGAACCCAGTGTGCCGGCGCCGCAGGCAGAGGATTAGCCTATTGAGCCGCGGCGCCAGCCTGGCCTCTAATTTATAAAATGTTGGTTTATTTGAGAAGCAGAGAGAGAGCGGGAGGGATCATCAGCTGGTTCTCTTCCCAAACGCCCTGGCTGGGAACTCGATCCGGGTCTCCCATGAGGGACCCAATCCCCTGAACCTTCACCTCCGCCCCGTCGGGCACACACCAGCAGGGAGCTGGCACCAGGAAGGCAGTTGGGAGGCAAGCAGGGTGTTCCAGGCAGCCAAACGCCTGCCCCCGTGGGAGAGTTTTAAAGCAAACTCGAGGCTTCGAGTCCTTTCACCTTTGAGTTCTCCACTGTGCGTTTCTAGTGGGTGCTTGTCGCGCTAGCCCAGGCTGCCAGCACCCGACATAAGCGGTAGCGCCTCACCATCTCCCGCGCCCAGCCCAGGCCACCCTTGTCCATTTGTGCCAGAGATGCCTTCGAGCAGCCGGCCCGCACTGTGCCTCTGCTTGTGTCTCTTCTGTGTTCGCCCTGTCCCGGCCCCGCAGCCCAGCACGCCCCACGTGGCTGGTGCTGCCTTGTGGGTCTTTGCACTTTTCTGCCCTGTGTTCACTGTCAAGTGTGGGGAGAACTGGGGCTCCCCCATTCCCTCTGGAGCCCCTCGTTTTCCTGCTTCTTTGCTGCTGTGCCGTCTCAGACTCACGTGTGGATTCTCCTTGCTGTTTTCTTTTTTTTATATATTTTTAAATTTTATTTTCATTTTGTTTGAGAGAGAGCATGTGCTCCCATCCGCTGGTTCACTCTCCAAATGCCCACAGCATCCAGGGCCAGGCCAGGCCCACTCCAGGAGCCAGGAATTCTGTCCAGGTCTCCCACGCGGGTGGCAGGGACTCAAGTATCTAAGCCACCACCTGCCGCCTCCCAGGGCTTGTGTCAGCCGGAAGCTGCATCAGAAGCTGAGCCAGACTTGAATCAGGAACTCTGACATGGGAGGAGGGCATCACGGTGGGGTCTTAACCAGTGTTCTAAATGCCCGTGGTCCTCTGTGTCTCTGCTCAGCCCTCGGCCCTCCTGCTCACCTGGGCTTCCTGCCTTCAAGGCAGCCCCGTGCTGTAAACAGTCCAGATGCTGAAGCTGACGGCTGCAGCCACTTCCTCCCCGTCCCCAGTGGCATCTCCACCTTGCCAGGAATGGCCCTCTTGGCATCTGCCCCCGGCTGGCTCGTCCTGCTGCGGCCCTCTCTACCCTACGGGCCACTGTGCGCTCGGTGGTCCAGGCTGAAGAACCGGGACTCAGACTTCCTCCCCTCCCTTCTCTCTCTCTCTCTCTTTTTTATTTTTTTGAAAGGCAGAGTGGACAGTGAGAGAGAGAGACAGAGAGAAAGGTCTTCCTTTGCCGTTGGTTCACCCTCCAATGGCTGCCGCGGCCGGCACACTGTGACCGGCGCACCGCACTGATCCGAAGCCAGGAGCCAGGTGCTTCTCCTGGTCTCCCATGTGGGTGCAGGGCCCAAGCACTTGGGCCATCCTCCACTGCACTCCCTGGCCACAGCAGAGAGCTGGCCTGGAAGGGGGGCAACCGGGACAGAATCCGGGGCCCCGACCGGGACTAGAACCCGGAGTGCCGGCGCCGCAAGGCGGAGGATTAGCCTAGTGAGCCGCGGCGCCGGCAACTGCACCCCACTTCTAACCCCTTTGGGAGTCTTTGTCCTGATTCCAGGCTCAGTGGCCTTTCTCATTCTTTGCCCCATCCTTGTCCAGGCCATGTGGTCTCTCTTCCACGCGCCTCCAACAGCGTCTCACCAGGGCTTGCTACTCCCACCTGCCCTGACCCTTGCTACAGGGATTGCCCCAGTACACACAGGGATGGGGCCCCCAGAGGCAGCTGGGGAGGGGCAAGCGGAGTCCTCGATTCCTGGCTAGGGAGCCTCAGCCTTAAAGAGTTATGGAGCTGGCTGCCCATTACCAATGTGCTTAATACCACTTAAAAATGGGGACCCTGCCAAATTTTATGTCTATTTTACCACAATAAACAACACTGAAGAAAACCACTGGGAGCTCAGTCACCTGCCAGAACCCTCCGATGGCTCCCCTGTGACTAGAGTAGAACCCGGAGCCGAAGTGCGGCCCCCTCAGAACCCACCTCCCCCTGCCCACACACACACAGGCTCTCTCCCCAACTCTGCCCTGTGAATGCAGTCACCCTGGATGGAGTTCTGGGCTCCCGGCTTCAGCCTGGCCCAGCCCTGGCTGTTGTGGGCATTCGGGGAATGAACTAGCAGAAGGATGTTTGACCTCTCTCTCTCTCTGCCTCGAAAATTAAAAAACAAGCAAACAAAAATCAGCCGGCGCCGTGGCTCAATTGGCTAATCCTCCGCCTGTGGCGCTGGCACTCTGGATTCTAGTCCCGGTTGCCCCTCTTCCAGTCCAGCTCTCTGCTGTGGCCCAGGAAGGCAGTGGAGGATGGCCCAAGTGCTTGGGCCCTGCACCCACATGGGAGACTAGGAGGAAGCACCTGGCTTCTGGCTTGGGATCAGCATAGCAGCCATTTTGGGGGTGAACCAATGGAAAAAGGAAGACCTCTCTCTCTCTCTCTCTTGCTGTCTAACTCTGCCTGTCAAAAACAAACAAACAAACAAAACCAAAAACTCATTTATTGTGCTTGGAATCTTGTACCCAAGCGGGTAGGTGGTGGTGAAAAGCGCTCTGGGCTGTGTGTCTGGAGGAAAGAGGAGACTGCTCACTTTTGTTGACAGTGGCTAAGAGGCCAGAAGTGGCCCCAGAGGCCTAGCAGGTGGCTCTCTGGCCCACACAGCACTCCTGCCTGCAGAGCAAGGTCATGCAGCCAGCTGGTGCCCGAGCCAGGTGTTTGTCACTGAGAGGCCTGAGCCAGTGACCTGCTGAGGGCTCCAGCTGTGTTCTGCCTGGGGCTAGGGTGGCTTTCCTGGCCCACCACAGTCACCTAACCCTGGCTCGCCCCTCAGGGCCCTGTGCGCCCCAGGGCAGGGGCTGTCTTCTCCTCCTGCCCCAGGCACGGCAGCCTTCGCTGAAGTTGTTTCTCACTGCGCCAAGGCCCAGCCTGGCTGCCAGGGCGCCTCCCTGATGCCCAGCCTCTCGCCCACCTCCCCCAGCGTCGTCAGGCACGGACCGCAGCCGGCCCAGGCTGCCGCTCCTTTTGGAGGCTTCTACCTGCCATTGGAGTCTTCTTAGGTCCAGCCCCTGGTCTAGGGCCATCACCTGCTCACTTGGGCTTCTACTGCCCAGGGAAGGCTGTCTCGGCGATGGCTCCCTGGGAAGCTTCCAGAACATTCTCACCTACTGCACAGCAGAGGCACCATCCCTCCCTGCCCCTCCAGCACCCCCGCCGCCCCTGCAGGCCTTCCCACCATGGGGTCAAGGGGCCAGGGAAGGCCTCGCAGCTGGGGTTCCCACGGGGGCAGCAGCGTGCCGTGAAGTGCTCCAGCCTGCTGGCTTCAGGAGCGCTTCTCTCAGGAGCGCTCACTCCTCCCAGGTAGGGCAGGGCGGGGCTGGGCTGGTCCAGAGGCAGAGGCACAGGCAGCAGAGGCTGGGAGGACTTGTTTATTCAAGGCACGGTCATAGCATTAGTAACAGGAAGGTTCGGCATTCTGGCACATTCCTTTAGTGGTGGTGGTCCAGGTCAGTCCACCCCCGCCAGGGCCCCCCAGGGACGCAATGCTGCTGATAGGCACTTTGCTTCCAGAGAGCAGCTGGGGGACTGGCAGGCAGGCACGGGGCTGCTCGAGGCCCAGGGGGGCCCCTCTCAGAGGCGCTAGGCCATGCCTGGTCCCCCCGGAGGCAGCTCCCTCCAGGAAGGATTAAGTGGATGGGTCGAAGGTGGGTGTGACAGGTGTGTGCTGAGAGCCGGCGGAGGGGGTGGCCAGGGACAGCCGGGTGTGAGGTTGCCCCTGGCCCCTGCCCTGGGTCTCCAGGAAGGGGACAGAAGCAAGGGAGTCTGGCACTTTCCCTACACTCACACCACCGCCTCTCAGAACCACACTGCACTTGACCCAAATGCAGAGGGGAAGCCCCCAGCCCTCCTGCCACGTGGTCTGTGGGCCCCTTCCTCTGTGCAGCTTCCTAGGCTACCGGGGTGGGAGGGGCGATGGCTGAGCCAGTGGTTACAGACCAGCAGGTCAGCAGGGGCGTGGTGCTGGCAGGGCCCCCACATCCCGCACTCACACCCTGCAGGGGCGGAGCAGCTCCTGGAGCTGGCGGCCACCACGGCCTGCCAGGCCTTGCCACACAGCCGTCAAAGGAGCCTCTTCCCATGGTTGGTTGGTGAAATTCCTGGGGGAGGAGGCCCCCTTATTCCAAACTGGACAAGGAATGGGAAAGACAGCTTCCCCAGCCCAAGCTCTCCGGAACAAGCCCCGTGCCCCGGGGTGGGTGGGGGGAGACGGTGACAAGATCTGCCCCTTGAGCACTGGTCCTCATCTGCGCTGGGGCTTGGAGCTGCTGGGCCTGGGCTGTAGCAAAGGCAGAGCAAGGATGAGGCCAGGGAGACCAGAGCTCAGGGAAGCCGCATGCCCGGCACCTGGTGGAGAAGCTCAGGGGGGCGTGAGCCAGCCCCGCCGGCTGCAGGGGGACAGCAGGGCCTCAGGCCTTAGGAAGGTGAGCTCGAGAGGGCTCTGAGCAGCAGAGCCACTGGGCCGGGCTCGCTGTAGCTCCCTGCTGGGCCGTGTGGTGGTCTCTATGGGAACTTGCTGGCGACGCAAAGGGGCTGAGTGTCGCCAGCACTGCTCAGGGTTGGGCTCCTTCCAGCAGCCCCGGGAGGGCAGCCTCGCTCCACCATGAAGGGCTTCTCCGTGGGGACTCGGCTCTCACCCTGCTCCTGGCAGGGCTGGGGTGAGTCGCCGCTGGATGCACCTGCAGCATCGGGAGCAGGGCCACACTGGAGGGCAGCTCCCGAGGCAGCGGAAGGGTCCTAACTGGGGGCTGGCTGATGCCACCGGTTCGAAGCCTGGATTTCTTACCCTTAGCCATTGCCCATCTTGGCCAGCTGGGGCCCAGGCACTTGGATGGGTATGAGGCAGAAGATGCTCTTGGCGGCTGTGTCCTTGGCTTTGGAGGTCTTCTCATCAGGTTCTGGGGCTTGGGGGAGTCTCTCTAGCTTCCCACCACCCAGAGTTTGGGGCCAGAAGACCCCTCCTCCTCTGTGAACTCTGCCTCTGCCCCGTCCGCCTCACATGAATGAGCAAGAACTAGCCGAATGTTCCTTCGTCAGAATGCACACAGGTCTCGTTTAATGGGCCCCGAGCAGCCAGGCTCCAGCTGCCCTCGCAAGAGTGGAACGGAGAAGGGCCCCGCCCCGCAGCTTCTGGGGAATCTTGAGGAGGGGCCGAGGACCAGGAAGGGGCCCAGTGGCCTCTCGTCACGCCTGTGGGCTCAGCTGCCCCTTGCATGGGGAGCAGAGACCGCCTACAGGCTCCCTGCGGGAACGCCTGTGACAAGGAACTCCCATGCCCTTCCTCCTCGGGGCGGCAGTGAGGAACAGCTGGCGCAGGGGTGACCCCAGAGAGCCTTCCCTCGGCTGCCTCCTGTCTTGCTCAGGCCTTCTGCAGCTTGACCCAGCATTTAGTCTCTGTGCCCCGGGCTTCAGCCGCCTCTCTCCATCCCTTCCCGACCCCAGGGCGGGGTGGGCCCTTGGCACCTCTGGTTCAAGTTGCTCAGCAGGTTGTGGCCTCCTGGTGGCCGTGGCTGGGGTGGCAGATGTCTCCATCGGGGGCTTCCCAAAGTCTGCAGGAGCTAGCGGGGAGGTCCGGGCCACCCTCCTTCCTCCCTCGGTCAGGCCGTCCCCTGGTCCCCCAACTGGAGTGGCCAGGTGGAGGCCTCGGGTCCTCATCAGTGGTACTGGCTCTGGCCCTCCAGTTCCAGCCCTTCCTGGAACTGGGCCGAGTCCAACTCCCCCGCAAAGCCCCTCAGCCCACTCTCTTCTTCTTCTTCTGGCTGACTGTTCATGGTACCATAGGTGTGCCGGGCTGGGGAGGAGGCGGGGGTCAAGTTCATTTCCGGCTCTTGCAGCACCGTGGCCACGTACAGCTGCTCGGGATAGAGAGGGGAGACAGGGGCAGGGTCACATCTGGAGCAGAGCCCTGGGCACACCCTCTCCGTTCATACTCACCCGGTCACCTGCCCCCTCCGAGCCACCAGCCCTTCTCCGCCCCCCGCAGCCGGAGTCCTGTCCATCCCGCCCCCCTCGCTGCTCTTGGTCGTTTCACAGCGCTCCTACATCCTAGCACACTGTTCCTCCTTAGTATGTGCCACTCATCCTGGGGTCAGCGTCAGGCTGGACCCCAGGGAGATGGCGGGTGACTCCCCCAAGCTGGGGTCTGGAGAGACCCCCATTCCTGAGACTGCACTTCCTAAGGTGTGCAGGCCCCGCCCTGGGGCGTGTCTCTAGTTGGCCTTCGAATCAGGACTTGACACTGAGACTGTGAGCTGTCAAACTCAGCGCTGGTCCCAGGAATGCAGCTGGCTAGGAACACACAGGGCATGCTAGGGGAGCGGGGAGCGGCTTTTAAACCGGCTCCTTGACTTCGAGACTGGTGTGATTATGGGATGGAATTGAACCTTTCCTATGGAGTTTCAGTGACACCACAGTCTCGGTTGGTGGGGAAGCAATTTCCCTACAAAAGAATCTTGACACCTGCGTGATGCCAAAGCAAGCCCCACAGGTGACTTTTTTGGTCAAAAAAGGGAAAATGGTCACTGAACCCTGGGAACGGTCAGCTGTCTCTGCCCTCCTCGTGGGGGGGGGGCACGGGAGTAAACAGGATGCTACGCATTTCCTGGCGTGAGGCACAGCACCATCTGTAATGTATTCGGGCTCCCACGTTGAACTTGAATCTGTCAAGCCTTCGAATAACTTCTAGTTTTCAGGGAATACAGGTGGCGGTGGAACCTGCTATAGGACATGATGAAGAAACAGCAAGAAGAATCCAGAAGGCGGCACATTCTGCAGGAACACTGGCTGGCTCTCGCCCGCAAGTCACAGCAACGGGACTGTGCTAAAGTTAAAGGGACCTGACCAGACGCACAGGTGCCAGATTGGTCCAGTGTCTGTGCCACACTGCATCTTGTCTTGGACAAGCTCTAACGGATATTTCTGGAATAATCAGGACAGTGGGAATGGGGACTGGGTATTGAAAGCCCCACAAATATATAAACGGGAACATGTAGACTGTTAACTGAAATGCAGGCTGCACAACAGTGTTTCATTTTAGCAAAAATGAAATTATGTGTGTACAACTCTATGTATTCCTAATTGCCTGGAGGAGGTACTTTCATAAACGTGTACCTATGTGTATACAAACACGGAGGTGTGAGGATATGCACTAAGGTATTAGTGGGCCTCTCTGGATGCTGGAATCTGAACTCTGTTTCCTTATCTTTGCTTGCTTTGTCTACAATGTCCATAAGCCAGTGTTACCATAATGATGTTCAAAAATAAACAGAGTTGAGAACCAGATGGACCCGGTACCAGCTTAGTTCTGCTACTCCTTGCTTAGCACCCTGGAGCCTCAATTGATTGACCTTTTGCGGCTCTGGGTAGGGGTGAAAGCCCCTCCTGGGGACGAGACACTCTTGCTAACCATATTCCCAAGGGCTGTCCTGGAAGGGCCCCAGGGAAGACAGACTTTGAGTTCCTGGTCTTCTCCCTGAGCCCTCTCCAAGGCCATCTGTCCCTCTCTGTAGGGTTTTCCCCCCAAGTCATGCAAACCCAGAGTTCTGATTCCTTCTTGCGTCTGCATACCGTGGAGACAGGTGGGCAGGCACGTCCACCCGCTGTCGCTTGTCTATGCTAGTCTGCACTTTTACCTGGGACCCAAGGAAGCCTTGTTCCCCACGGGGCTGACTGTCGTCAGTTCCCCGACGCTCCCCATCCTGCCTTCCAGGCCTTGGTGCAGGCCTTCCTCTTTCGTGAAGGTTCCTCCCCACACCCTGTCTCAACTGCAACCCCTCCTCCCACTCCTAGGGTCGGATTTGACGCTCCCTGCTCTGAGGGGCTCTCCCTGAGTCCCCAGGCTGGCTGGCGCCCTTCCTCAGTACTGCGCCGAGGTGCCCTGGCCTTGGGGCACAGGCCGCCAGGGACCAGCTCGGTGCACGCACAGGTGACTCTGCGTGTGCCCTGGTGGCAGGGATGCGGACAGCGGGCAGCCTGTGGCCCTCCAGGCCAAGCCACGGTGTGGGAGCCCGCGCCCAGCCTGCCGGGCCCCTGCACTGAGTCCGGCAGCCCCTGCCTTACCATTCGGTGCACACCGCCAATAGCTCCCTGTAGCTCTGTCTGCGCCGCTCTGCTCTGCCTGACGCCTGCACCCTGGAGGCAGCCTTGGATCCTGAGGCCGAGCCCCAGCACGTCCCTGTGTCTACACGACCGAGGTCTCTGAGGTCGGGGGCACCCTGACCGAGTACTTCCTCTCTGGGTGCCCCCTCTCTGGGTGCCTCCTCTCTGGGTGCCTCCTGTCTGAGGGCCTTCTGTCTGATTGACTTCTCTCTGAGAGACTTCTAGTGAAGCTTGAGTAAATGTTGGATCTTCTCCTGTCCCGATTCTTCAGCCAGGGCCACGGCAGCATTTGGACCTGGGCCAAGTCCTGCTGCGTCAGAAGAGGGAGCCCAGCGGGGCCCCTGTCTCCTCCCCAATATCCGGGGCGGGCACTGAACGCTGGGGCCGCCCACAAAGCCCCCCCCAGGAGGCCCCTCCCCGCCGGCCCCGCCCCCCTGACATCCCCCGAGGTGAAGGAGGTGGCTCACCAGGGAGGTGGGCGTGGACGAGGTGCTGCTCGGCTCCAAGTCAAACACAGTCTCCGTCTCCTCAGCCTGTGGCAGGGACGTGGGGCGTGGGTCACACACGCTGGGGCCTCTGCTTCCTGCCCAATCTCTCCCCACAACCAGAGGGCCCTGGACGCCACCCCTGGGCCTCTCCCCACCCTGCCTTTCCAGACCTTTGGCCCAGCTGGCAGTCGGGAAGCCTGCAGAGACACCGAGGTGGCTGGGATACTAGGGAATCCCTTCTGGAATGTTCTGTGCCCAAAGACTCTAGTGGAGGGGAGGGAGTCAGCAGAGTTGGGGGCGGGGTCACACGTGGGCCCGGTCCAGGGGCAGCCTGGACTTGGATGCTGTTTTCCTTCCTCCTGGCACCGCCCCTCCGCCTCTGGGAGCAGCCTTGACTGGCACGGTCTAGGTCCCCTGCCCCTCTCCTCTGGAGAGCTGCCTGGGCCACCAGATCAGGGGGCACTGCCGTATTAGGAAGACAGAACCAGAGCTCTGGCCTCTCACTGGTCTCCAGGCGGTGGAGGGGCAGGGCCAGGCAGCCAGGCAGGGGGCGCCTGTGCCCAGACCCCCGGGTATGGAGCCACCAGAAGCAAGAGAATCCTCTTCCAAGAACCCCCCACCCCACCCCCAGACTCAGCACGGTGCCAGCACTTCAGTCCACTTCCTTTTCTTATGTCAGTTCATTTAAAGAGGAAACAACACACTGGTACCAGCAGCAAACCTGTGCCCACTGCCATGAGCAGAGAGGTGACTGGGTCAGCACATAAATTTAAAACCATAAAAAATTAAAAAAAAAAAAATGAAAAGCTTGGGTCCACTGGAAGTGGCTCTCCAGAACCTCAGGACAGACTCCTGCCCCGGGCCACGCTGACCTAGAACACACAGGGCTCCGAGAGAGCTCAGGTGCACCCCCCTCCTCGCCTGCAGCCAACGCTTTGGCCAGGCCTCACTGCCAAAAAGCCAAGGGAGTCACGGCAGCGACTCCTCGACGTGACAACCTCAAGGTCAGCGGGTGAGGCGAGGCTAGCCCCCTCTCCCCAGGTCATCACCCGCCACCTGCCCCCTCGCGCCACGGCTCCATGATGTCTCTCTCAGGTCAGTGCCCAGCCCACACTTCCATTGCGGGAGGGCCAGCTCTGCACCCTGGGGTCTGGCGGCGGCGTCGGAGGCCAGCTGTCTTCACAGCCTGAGCCGGTGCCAGGCATGCGTGCACACACACTATGCTCACACAGCCCGCAGGCAGAGATGGGGCGACGCCTGCTGTGTCACGAGCGCCCCAGTCAGGAGAGGAGGGTCTGGGACCTGTGTCCCCGGGGCCAGGCAGGACCAAAGGAGGAAGGGCAGGCTGCAACGCACCTCGTAGTCGGTGTCTTTCCGAAGCTTCCCCAGGAAAATGCCGGAAAAGGCAATTATCATGGAAACGATCAGGGTGGCCAGGGAAAAGATGGTGATGGCGTGTAGTGACCCTGCCGAGGAGAGGAGAAGGTGTGGGCTGGAAGCCTGGCCCCACGGAGGGTGGGCAGGACTCTGCCCGGAGTCCACCTCTGCAGCTCTGCGGGGCTCGGAGCCTGGGGTGGACAGACCCCGGCCCCGACACGACAGCAGCCCCCTGCTCTCCCTGCCCACCTCAGAATTTGGCATCGTGTGGACTCCATGGTAGGGGGGAGCACTTACTTACGTATGCACGTAAGTGCTCACTGACACCCGTTTAGCAGAGGTGAGGTCTGTGCTGCGGCTGCCGCCACGGCCCGGCCAGCGTCTCCCGGGCGCGGGCTCTGCCCTTGCCTCTGCACACAGCTCTCAGCTCCTCTCCCCGGGAGTCCTCTGGAAGCGAGCAGGCTCGGCTTCCTGTGCTCACGGCCCCAAAAGGCAAACTGGAGCTCAAAGTCAGTTCCGTTTCCTCGGGGGATGTTTGGTGCCTTGAGAATGGCAGTTTTCTGAGGAGGTAAGTATTGAAAACTGCTCAGCCGGTACCACGGCTCACTAGGCTAATCCTCTGCCTGTGGCGCCGGAACCCCGGGTTCTAGTCCCGGGTGGCCAGTCCCGGTTGGGGCTCCGGATTCTGTCCCGGTTGCCCCTCTTCCAGTCCAGCTCTGCTGTGGACAGGGAGTGCAGTGGAGGATGGCCCAAGTGCTTGGGCCCTGCACCCCATGGGAGACCAGGATAAGCACCTGGCTCCTGCCTTCGCATCAGCGTGGTGCGCCGGCCATAGCGGCCATTTGGGGAGTGAACCAACGGAAGGAAGACCTTTCTCTCTGTCTCTCTCTCTCACTGTCTAACTCTATCTGTCAAAAAAAGAAAAAAAAGAAAAAGAAAAAGAAAACTGCCCACTGCAAGCAAAGCTACATAATGCTAACTGTGATGTTTCTATCATAGCAAAAAAAAAAAAAAAAAAAAAGAAGAGAAGACGTCCATAGCCAACTCGGAGGACTTGGCTATGACTGGGAGACGTCACCGCAGCCATGGAAAGGCCTGGGGTTCAGTCTTCTGGCAGGGGAAACGGCTCAGAACGCAACGTTCCTGAAAACAGGCTCCCGAGCTGGATGGCACCAGGGCACTTCCAACAGTTCATGGAAAATGGAGTGAGAGGACGCCAATCCGGGTGTGAAACTTCTTTGGACCTCCACGTCTAGCTTTTTCACAACACACATCTCCCATGAGGCTGTGTGGCTCTCTCCTGTAACACGGATGACCCTGATTCCAGCCCCCCACCCCACCCCGCCTCCGTCCCCCGAGAGAAGATGCACAAAAGGACATCTGGGAGCTGGGGCCGGCGCCGTGGTGTAGCTGGTGCAGCTGCCGCCTGAAGCGTCAGCATCCCATGTGGGCACCGGTTTGAGTCCCGGCTGCTCCACTTCCAACCCAGTTCTCTGCTATGGCCTGGGAAAGCAGCAGAAGATGGCCCAAGTGCTTGGGCCCCTGCACCCTCGTGGGAGACCCGGAAGAGGCTCCTGGCTCCTGACTTTAGATCAGCAGCCATTTGGGGAGTGAACTATCGGATGGATGACCTCTCTCTCTCCCTCTGCCTTTGCCTCTCTGTAGCTCTGCCTTCCCAATACAGAAATAAATCTTAAAAAAAAAAAAAAAAAAGAAAAGGACATATTGGAGCAAGAGACGTCCCGCTGAGGATGAGATTAGGGGAGACGCCAGCTGTAGCCTTCGTGAGTTCTTTCTATTTTTGATGCTGCACATGTGTCCTTCATCCTCAGTGCTGTGGGTTGAGGAGGGTTAATCGCCTCAAAACCCTGGCAGGTGCAGAAGCTCCGGTGTCTCCACGTGAACTTGGGCTACTGTTGATCTCATGGTGGGGCTGGCGGGAGGTATTCGGCTCACTGGGAGCGAGCCCCTTGGAAGGGGGCCTCGGGGAGAGGGTTGAGTCCATGCTTGCTCTAGTTTCTGTCTCTGCTTCCTAGCTCACCATGTAACTGTTCCTCTGCACCCCAACACTGGGCTACAGGAGCCCCCTAAGCCTGCACTGTCACCCCCAAAACACCTTTCCTTTCCCAAGAAGCTCCTTTTGCGAAGCAGACTAACACACTTAGAAAAGGGCTTTATGGAAAAAACTGAGTGCTGGGTGGCAGGGAGAGGCTGGTGGGATAAGAAATTTGGGATGTCCATGTGGGAGATCTGGAAGAAGCTCCTGGCTCCTGGCTTCAGCCTGGCTCTGCCCTGGCTGTTGTGGCCGTTCAGGGAATGAACCCAAAGATGGAAGATCTCTGTCTTTCTCTGTCTCTCCCTCTGTCTCTGTAAAATCTCTGAAAAAGATTTATTTATTTGAAAGGCAGAATTACACAGAGAGAGGGAGACACAGAGAAAGACAGAGAGAGTGAGCTTCCATCTGCTGGTTCTCTCGCCAAATGGCTGCAACAGCCAGGGTGGGGCCAGGCTGAAGCCAGGACCCAGGAGCTTCTTCCAGATCTCCCACGTGGGTAGCAGGGGCCCAAACACTCAGGCCATCGTCTTCCACTGCTTTCTCAGGTGCATTAGCAGGGAGCTGGATTGGAAGTGGAGCAGCCAGAACTTCAACTGGCGCCAATAAGGGTTGCTGGTGTTGCAGGCAGCAACTTAACTTGCTGTACCACAGTGCTGGCCCCAATAAATAAATCTTTAAAAGAAGAAATCAGAGGTGACAAGTGGATAAGCCACACAATTGCTGGAGCACTGATTATTTACAGATGCCACTGGAACAGGGAGAGAAAAGGTAACCCCGCCTCTTCCTCTTCTCTACTGAGAAGGTTAAGGTCGAGTGTCCTGAGAACAGTGGGTTGAAGGCATGGGTTCCTCAGAGGGGAGGAAGCCGAGGACGCCCGGGCTGTGGCCCATGGGGACTTGGTCTGTGTGGCTGTCCCTGAGCGCCCCTGGGTACAGACAGCAGCTCTGGGAGGCCAAAGTGTCCGGGAGAGGCTGCACCGTGCAGACTGGTGCATCCTCCTCCAGGCTTGCGGCCGCCCACAAGCCAGAGGTCCTACAGGATCCACGGAAATGCTGCGAGACTCGAGCCCCCCAGCTGCTAATGTTCCTGCCAGCCGTGAGTTAGGAAGTAGAACTATGATGTTCCTTCCCCGAGAGTGGAAACCCAAGTCCACACACTTCGGACTGCGCTGGTCCCAGCACTCACAGCTCTGCTGGGACTCAGGCGCACCCTTGGAGCCGCACAAGTCGCCAGACTTGGCCACTTCCCAAGAGCATCACCTGGCTCTCCCCGGCCTCTTCTCCCCACACAGGGCAGGGGCTGGGCCACCCACAGAGCAGGGGCACAGGCTGGGGACCCACCTAAGCGCAGGATGGAGAAGAAGAGCATCCAGAAGAGGCAGAGGAGCGGCGCGAAGATGGCCTGGTGGACGGCGGCCATGTGGATCTGCTCGTTCAGCTTGGTGGGCGCGTAGGAGTAGTACATGTTGTAGCGGTCCGTGAGGTGCTTCATGCCCAGGTAGAGGAGCCCTGGGGCCGGAAGACGGAGACACGCTCAGGGCTGCTGTGCAGCCCCAAGTCCTCCCTCCCAGGCGAGACAGGTAGGGGGAGCCCTGTGGTGGTGCGGAGCCTGGGACCAGCAGCTGCCCTGGAGCCCCCAGAACCCATCTGTCAGCTTGGTGAAGCCATGCGTGCGCGCGTTCACGCAACAAACATCCCACGTCAATAGCCACTCAACCTCAGTCCCTAGCTGGCCCTGACCATGGACTGTCCCAGGCTCCTGAGTGTGGAGTGTGACGGATGCTGTGGGGCTCGGTGCCTGCTCCCAGCCCGAGGGTGTGCAGCCCTGGGTGTGCCCCGGATGTGACTCACCAAAGGGGACAATGATAGGGCAAGTGATGCTGTACGCCATGACCACGCTGAAGACATTCAACATCCACGCGTACTCTCGCCCGTACTGGAAGTCTATGGCCTGGCTCTGGGGCAGAAGGCAAGGGTCATTCTGGGGTTGCCCAGCCTCCTCGGGTCTCCTGTCAGCCTCCTCAGTAGCTCGGCCTGCAGGCGACTTCCCTTCCAATCCTGGGCTCCAAGAAGCAGCTGCCCGTGTGCACCAGCCCTCCCACTACTGGCTCCCTCCTCAACCCCCTCTCGAGGGAAACTGAGGGTTGTGCTCGTGGAGGGGCCCGGCCCTTACTTTTGAAAAATAAACATGCTTGTTATTTAAGAAGGAGAGAGATGGGCAGAGAGGGCTCCATCCCCAAAAGCCCACCAAAGCCCCATGGGCTGGGACTGAAGCCAGGAGCCGAGAACGCCATCCAGGTCTCCCATGTGGGTGGCAGGAACCCAAGTACGTGGGCCATCACCTGCTGCCTCCCAGGGTGCACACTAGCAGGAAGCTGGAATAAGGCGCAGAGCCCGGATGCACACCCAGGCACTCCAATACCGGAGCAGGCGTCCCAGGCGGCGGCGTCTGAACCGCTGCATCACACGCCCGGCCCCTCCCCCACACCCCGGCCTCACCTTTCTGATGTGGGCTCTCTCGGGCTCCGATCTGGAAAAGAACAGGCGGGTGCAGTACAGGAAGAGGGAACCCATGCGCATCAGCTCCATGCCCGTGCCGAGCAGTGCGGCCGTGATCACGTAGTTGACGAAGAAGGCGCCGTTGTCTGGCAGGAACACACACCTGGGACGGGGGAGAGAGGCGGGGAGGCAGGGGAGAGAGAAGAAGAAAAGCCACAGAGGGAGTGGGCGTGGGGTTGGAGACACAGACAACGGGAATCAGCCTTCGGGGCAGTCAGGCACCTCGGAGCAGCGTTTTGGCCAGCAGCGGAGCGCACAGACGGGGTGGGCCCTCAGGATGTACCACCGCGGGATGCTGCAGCCGTCTGTTTGTGAGAACACGCTCCGTGCGTGCTGCCCGCACAGGGATGAGCTGCCCTGACCGCGCGTCTTTCAGCACGTGCTCCATCATAAAGCAACCGTGTGTGCAAGGAGGAGGGTGTTTTACAAGGCTCGTGGGAAATGGAACTAACAGATAAGCTTATTTTGGGGGCTGGTGTTGTGGTGCAGCGAGCTAAGCTGCTGCTTGTGATGCGGTATCCCATATCCAGTGTGGGTTCAAGTCCCAGCTGTCCCGCCTCTGATCCAGCTCCCTGCTGATGTGCTAGGGAAAGCACTGGAAGATGGCCCAAGTGCTTGGACCCCTGCCACTCACACGGGAGACCCATAGAGAGCCCCGGGCTCCTGGCCCTTGGCTTGGGCCAGCTCAGGTCATTGCCGCCATTTGGGGAGTGGACCAGCAGATAGAAGATTCTCTCTCTAGCTCACTCGCTCTCTTTAACTGCCTTTCAAATAAATATGTCTTTAAAAAATGAATTAATGAATGGCTAGAGATGGAGAGATAAAGATGCAGTTTAAAATAAATAAATAAATAGGAGCCAGCAGTGTTGCTCAGCAGGTTAAGGCTGCTTGCAGTGCCAGCATCCTACATGAGCGCACTCCAAGTCCCAGCTGCTCTGTTTCAGATCCAGCTCCCTGCGAATGTGCCTAGGAAAGCAGGGAAAATGACCCAAGTGCTTGGGTCTCTGCTATCCACATGGGAAACTGGATGGAGTTCTGGGCTGCTGCTTTGGCCTGGCCCACTCTTAGCCATTGTGGCCATGTGAGGAGTGAACTAGTGGATGGAAGATCCTCTCTCCATATATGTGTGTGTGTGTGTTATACACACACACACAAATCTCCTTTTCTGTCTGTAACTCTGCCTTTCAAATAAACGAAATTTTAAAAAGTTCTTTAAACAAATAATAATTACAGACTCTTTAACAAAAGCTTTTATTTATTTTTAAAAGATTTATTTATGTGAAAGGCAGAGTTACAGAGATAGAAGGAGACACACACACACACACACAGATATCTTCAATCCACTGGTTCATTCCCCAGATGGCTGCAATGAAGCCAGGAGCCAGGAGCTTCATCCGGGTCTCCCACATGGGTGGCAGGGGCACAAGCACTTGGCCCTCGTCAGCTGCTTTCCCAGGGAGCTGGATCAGAAGTGGAGCAGCCAGGACTCAAACTGTCGCCTATGCGGGATGCCAGCGCTGCAGGCTGCAGCTTCACCTGCCGTGCCACACAGCGCTGGCCCTGATTCTTTCTTTTTAAAAAATAGTTATTTTCATTTGCTTGAAAGGTAGGAGAGGGAGACGGGGAGAGGCGGAGAGCTTTTTCTTCCACTGCTGCTTTGCTCCAGGAGTCTGGAGCGCCATGCGGTGGCGGTGGCCCAAGCACTCACTGCCTCCCAGGATGCATCAGTGGGAAGCAGAACAGGGAGCAGAGGAGGCGGGACAGGAGCCAGGCCCTCCGGTATGAGACGCGGATGTCGATGTCCCCCGCGGTGGTTTAACCCCTGGCACCGCAATGCCCTCCCCCAAAGCTGCTGCTTCTTGATGGCACCAAATTTGCTTCCTGGACCCACAGATCTTTCCTGTTATGTGTATAAGCCGTGTCGGGATACTGGCCTAGCCAATGTTCACTCACACACACACACACACACACACACAAACACACTTATGACAATGCAGTGTAACTTGAAGCCCCGTGGATTGTACTGGTGTCAGCTTCTTGGTTTCGATACTGTATAAAGCTACGCAAAATGTTATTGGGGGAACCAGATGAAGGGAACATAGTCCCCCCCACATATCCTGTGCATTTGAAGAAGGCAACTTCCTGTTTCAAATCGACAATTATTTCAGAAGCATCATTCTGAGATGGGGACCCAGGCGTGTGCCAGATTGCCAAAGGGGTACGAGGACATGAGGGTACCCAGAGCGAGTGTTCGCCCGCGTTCATCTATACCCTGGGAGCAATGCAGGGCTGGACTCAGCAAAGGGTATGTGGAGCCCCCGGTGTGAACCCACAGGGGCCCTGGGGTCCCCGGGTGTGTACTCACTGGAACCTGATGGATGCCTGCTCCAGGTAGTAGATGTCAAAGAGCCAGCGGAAGAAGACATCCAGACTGGAAGCAAGAAGACAGCCAGCCCTTTCGTTAACACGCCGTGAGCTGAGGCCCAGGGTTCACTCCTTCCAAACCCCCAGCCCCAGGGCTCAGTGCTCTGGCTTGGCTCCATGGCCACCTAGAGCCTGTTACCCTGCTCCTCTCTCTGCTTCCTGCTGGGCCCCCACTCCACTCAAGGCCATTCCTGCTGGCAAATCTCTGCCAGCCCCTTCTCCAGGGCTCCCTCCTCTTCTGACTTCCCACCCTCTGAGGGCAAGGCACACGGCTGGCACACGAGAGCTGGCGTGACCCTGGCTCATGCTGTGTGCACGGCCGGCCAGGGCGCATCTTGTGAGGAGTGGACTTGCAGCAACCACAGGTCAGCCTACAGTGTCTGGAAGGGGACTCCACGCTAGGGTGAGCCTGGCTAGTGGGGGAGGGGTGATTGGAAGTAAGGTACCTGGTCAGCCCCATCGAGGGCAGAATGACTACCATGAAGACCAGAAAGATGTAGCACTTGTGCACTATGATCAGGTTCTGACTCGATCTGGAAGGAAAGAGATTTCATCACTGTGTGAGACGCGACAAGAACCGGAGGTCTAAGAGAGAGACACACACACACACAACTAGGTGGGCCAGGAAATCAATCAGTGCACACAATACCAGCTACACAGAGCACTATCCACTGTGCCACATCTGGGTGCAGCAGGGGAGAATTGTAGGATCAATTAGTGATGTCTGTCTTGGACACAGGAAGGGGAGGGAGGGCACATATGTGTCACCCTTGACATAGCTGTGTGAGACACATTACCATTGATGCTGGGAATCCCTGCAGGTGTCAGCAATCAATGTAAGAGGACAGACCACCAAGGACTTGTGTTGGGACAAACCTCCTGCTTACTCCTGGTAGAATGGTAGGAACTTTCACATTTTTTTTTAAAGACTCATTTATTTATTTCGAAAGGCAGAGTTACAGAGAGAAAGAGGGACAAAGAGAGATCTTCCATCTGCTGTTGTTCTCCCCAGGGAGCCACAACGGTCAGTGCTGGGCCAGGTCGAAGCCAGGAGCCAGGAGCTTCTTCTGGGCCTCCCACGTGAGTGCAGGGGCCCAAGCACGTTAGCCATCCTTCACTACTTTTCCAGGCCACTAACAGAGAGCTGGATCTGAAATGGAGCAGCTGGGACTTGAACCAGTGCCCATATGGGATGCCGGTGTTGCAGGTGGTGGCTTTACATGCTACGCTACAACACAGCCCCTAGGAGCTTTTGAGAACCACACAGACCTCAGGCCACGGCACTGCCATCTGCTTAGGATGCTGCAAATCTTTCCTACCCAATTTACTACAGCCACAGACCCACTGGGGCTAACAAGGGGAGAGTCTCCTGTTTGGTGAGCACGTCAGCACTGTGTCAACCAGACGTGTCCACAGTCAGACTGAGCTCATGGCCCAGACAAGCCCTCTCACCCTGTGCCTTCCAATGTGACTCAGCACAGCTGAGCTCATGCCTGCAGCTCCACGCCCTCAGTATATGGCTGAGGGCTGACGAGAGCCCGTGGAGGGCTTGGTTTGGCCCCACACACCTCAGAGGGTGGCTCTGACTCAGCATCACTGAGCCCAGGGCCCAGAGACAACCCCGCACCTCTTTCCAAAGAGGAAACACCTGTTGGTGGGCTGGCATCCTGGAGCAGTGGATTAAGCTGCCTCTTGGAACACTGGCACCCCCTATAGGAGCAAAGGTTCTGGCCACTCAGCTTCTGCTCTGGCTCCTGGTTAATGAAGGCAGCAGAGGATGGCCCGAGAACTTGGGCTGCTCCACCCACATGGGAGACCCGGATGAAGTTCTGGGCTCCTGGCTTCAGCCTGGCCCAGCCCTAGCCCACTGCAGCCATTTGGGGAGTGAACCAGAGGATGGAAGCGCTCGCTCTCTCTCTCTCTCTCTCTCTCTCTTCTCTCTCTCTGCCTTTCAAATAAATAAAAACATCTTAAAAGAAAAAAAATACAAACAAACATTGGGATGGTTCCAGGTATCAAAGCCATCTCAGGTCAACTCCATTCCTCCAGCCAGACGGCAGGCCCAAGCACCAGGCTGGCGGGGTAAGGAAGGGGCAGAGGCCCTGCTCACCTGGTCCAGTGGGCCTCGAGGAAGGCAGAGAGGTAGACGATCAGAGGCATTATCACCGTGAAGGCCCAGAGCATCAGGGAGGGGAAGAACTGGGTCACGATGGGGCTCTGCAGGGCAGAACGGAGGGGGCAGGAGCGGCATCAGTGCAAGAAGCCCCTCCCCCGGCAGGTGACCCCTGACCTCCCCTGTGGCCCCAGCCTCTCTCCCTCAAGCTCAACCCGGAGGAGGCTGTGCAGCAGGCCTGGCCTGTGTGGCCAGGAGTCTGCTCGGCTGGAGGGAGGCAGATGTGACAACCAAGGTTAAGTGGAGTTCCCATGAGGCCACAGGAGGACCCCCATGATCTTCTATGCTGAGGCCACTGGAGGGTCAGCCCTGGTCCTCCCTGGAGACTTCAGCCTCACGCCAAGGTTAGTGGCTCTACCAGGTCTCAGAGCAGAGGCCAGGCGCCACTGACTTGACAGTCGGGTCGTGTGAGTGGCTGGGGGGGGCCAGTGAAGGAGGAAGCCCCAGGCAGATGGATGGGACCTGGGGCCTACTAGGAGGCTGACGAAGGGGGCCAGTGTGCACAGCAGTGGCGTGGCCTGACTCGTGTGTGGGTGTGTGTGCGTGTGCGCTCATGTGTGCTTGTGCTTGTGTGCATGTGTGCACGGGCACATGGGTGAATTGCTGGGAAGAGGGATGGCGGCAACATGGAAGGACAGGCCTTCCAGACCCCATAGAGGAGCCCTGATTACACAATCGGGACCTGGGCCAGCGCTGCCCTGGAACCAGACTCTCAGCAGGGGCCATCCTCCAACTTCAGCCAGAGGGCTCCCACCTGGAGGGCAGGTGAGGGAGTGCAGCAGATGTGAGGACCCGCTCCTGACGCCTGTGTTGGGCTGTAGGTCTCCCTTCCTCACCTCCACCCTACCAGGAACTCTGCCCCAGAGAACTCGGGGACAACAAGGCTGCTGCACCTGCTGCCCTTTGCACACCCCCAGCTCTCCCAAGCTAATGGAACCCACCTGGACCGGACTGCCCCCAAGTTCCCCCCAGCACCTGCCTGCGGCTCTCCCCCTCCCCTTACCTCTCCAGTCCCAGGCACTGAGGCAGGAACGACTCACATTCTCCCCTTTCAGAACGAAGGGCTCCCTACTCTGCCCTTGACACCACTCCACTCTGCCACGTTGGCAACGCCTGGACTTCAGAGCCCTGTCCCGGTGGGCCCCCATCCCCTCCTCGCCTGAGTTCTTCCTTGATCTCCCTGGGACCCCCAGGCCTGGCCTGAGCCGAGGAGGCACCTGCAGCTTCTCGATGGGGCGGGTGACGTTGTACATGTCGATGGTGTTGATGATGATGGCAGGCGTGGTGAGGAAGAAGAAAAGGAAGAAGAGGAAGGTGTTGATTGCGATAAAGCGGGCCCACCAATAGAAGCGTCGGACAGACAGGTGCTTCCTGGGGACAGAGGGGAGGAGGGGGCGTGCTCAGGACCCTGGATCCCAGCCAGCTGTGGGCCCAGCTGCGCTGGTCTAATTCAGCCTCCTGCCTGCTAAGGGACCGCCCCTCCATCACACCATCGCGCACACGAGCCAAAAACGGATCTAGTTTTCTTCCACAGGAAAACCCTTCCAGGCTTGGAACGGGGTGAGTTTGGGGGTGGGCAGAGGCCATCATGCTAGGGAAGGATAGTGCTGGTCTCGGCCCCTGGGGAGTTTCTGTTGGGTGACAAGGACCCATCCTGTCACTCAGGAGAGGGGAGGGGCGGAGCCGGCTTACCAGATAATGTCTCTAGGGTGCGGGGCCTGGGTGACCCTCCACTGGTAGGATCTGACGGTGTTGGTCACGGAGGACTGCTGGGGGGCCACGGCACACTGCACGTACTTGTAATCTTCCAAGACGCTGTGGAGACGGCAGGGAGGTGGAGTCAAAGGCCTGGAGGTGGGAGGGCAGCTTCGGGAGGGTCTCGGGCCAGGCTCCCAGGGCCACTATGACAGACCCCCTTCCTGGAGAGTCTGGAGGCCTCGGCTGTGTCTCCTAGGACCTCAGAGGCAGACACTTCCTATGTGTAGCATCTGGAGGAAGGGGGCACTTGGGGGCACCCAGGATGCCCAGCAGGAGGTGGGTGACCACGTGGTCCCCAGTGGCCTCCTCCGCTGTCAACAGCAGTGGCGGCACATGGGTGGTCTTTCTCTGAGGTTCAAAGGGAGGTGTTAATTTTAGTCTCATCTTAATACCAATAGCTACCAATTATTGAGTTCTTTCTGTGAGCCTGGCACTGGGTGTATGGGTAATTAGCTGGTAATTAATCATCTCCATTGCACAGCTTCCTAACGTGGTACTCACAGATGCAACCAAAGAGGGGCTGGATGTGGGCACTTGGAGCTGCCCTGTCTTGGGCTTCCTAATTCAGATTCTACTGTAATTAAGCCTTGGCCGTGGCTCAGAGAACGAACAGTATTGTTGTACACAGGTGGACTGCTTTATACAACATACTCACTGCACAGCACACGCGTCCCAGCGGGGGTGAACAGGGAAGAGGTAGCAAGCCAAGCAGGACAGGTAAGTCTGAGGGTAAATGACTTGCAAACTGGCACACAGTTCTTTGCAACTCGTGTCTTGGCTGCTTTGTAGGACTGGGGTGGGTGCAGACACAGTGCTGTGCACAACCAGGCTCCCCCGGGAGCAGGGGTTGCCTGCAGAGATTCATACTGGAGCTCCCATCTGTTTGGCCCAGGCTGAAAGATCCTTCTGGAACATCCCAGAGTGGCTCAAAGTCACTCCCTATGGAGGAGGCGCTGGGGTGGAGGGCTCTAAGTCAGGGGGGCCTGAAGCCCGAGAGGGTCAGGCCAAGCAGGGCTTCTGCTCCTGATTCTCACTACGGTGAGGGAGAGCGGGGACGTGACATCACCCTCGTCAGCGTCCGGGACAGGAGCCGCGGTCAAAGGCTGCTCCGACCACTTCCGTGCCCAAACAAGGGCAGAGCAGGGAGCCCAGGGCCTCCCTGGAGATAAGCAGAGCCGGGCAGCCATGGCCTGGAAAGCAAGGTGGCAGCCGCCTGGATGGAGTGTGTGGTTCAGGGGCGGTGGGAACACGGTTCTCGGGAGGGAAGCACTCCCCCTCGTCCCTGGCAGGAGTGGGGAGAAGGGCTGGTGACAGAGCAGGGGGGCCGCTCTCACCGCTTGGCCATCCTGAAGTCATGGAAGGTGACGAAGATCAAGTCCAGCCGCTTCAGCCGGACGCGGTTGAGCTCGGCATTGAACTCGTCCGTCAGCTGCTCCTCCAGCTCGCTGTAGTACTGCTCTGCATCTACCTGGGGCGAGAGGCGGCCCTCAGGGCTGGAGAGGCCCCAGGGAGGCCCTGCCGGCCGCTAGCGCCTCTCAGCTCGGCAGCCCGGGAGTGGAGGGGTGTGTATGTGGCCGGCTTCAAGCCACCTCCAGATGGTCTGAAGAAGAGGCTCTCTCTGCAATTGGCTCCCTGCCCTGAGACCCGGAAGGTGAGGCACACGGGACAAAGGGAGGACCCAGAGAAGGGACGGAGTGGGCGGGCAGCATTGTCAGAAGAGAGGGACAATTCCTTTTCTGGCCTAGCTGGAGTTCAGCCCTGCCCCGAGGCAGGTGTCCAAGTCTTGGGGCCCCTTCCAGCCACAGTGGGCGGAGGAAAGCTGGAACCTGGAGCCTTGGGAGCCTGAGACCTGGCAGCTGACGATAGCCCGCTGTGGTCTCCCCGGCCTTTCTCTTTGGTCTTTTCTCCCGAAACCAGAGGGAGAGAAGGGCAAGGCTCTCTGGGCTGCTCTGGAGGTGGCCCCCAGGCAGACCCTCCCTCCTCCAGCTGCTCAGTGGCCAGGTACCAGTGCCAGGGCCGCCCCGCCGCCCGTGCCAGTTACCTCTTTGAAGCAGGTGCAGCACTTGCAGAAGCACAGGCGGGAGCAGGGGTGGATGCGGATCATCACCTTCCCGGTCTTCTTGGCCTTGGCCGTGTAGTAGAGCCGGCCCCGCATGGCGTGGCGCCTGTCAGTGGCAGGCATGGGACAGGGATCTCCCAGTGAGGGGCTGGCGGAGCCCTGTGCTCTCCCTCTCCCCGGCCCTCTCAGGTCCCAACAAGCCCCGCTGTGGCCTCACCTCTGATCGTCCAAGTCAATGAGCGTCCTGACGTCGTAGCAGAAGTGGACTCTGGTCACCACGCACCCTGGATAGGCCTCACTGCAGCCACAGACGTGGGGGCTTGGTGGGCTTGGGAGCGGGGTGGTGCCGCCCCCACCCCTGCCACTGCCCTGCTTGCAGGCCTGTGTGGCTCAGCTGCCTGGGGTTCCCAGTTCTCAGCCTTGCTCCTAAGGCTGCGCCTGCTTCAGGACTTGGACTCTGAGAGCTGCCACATTCTCACTAGATGGGCCAGGGACAGGGCCAGCAGGCAGAGCCCAGCCCCAGGGACCCAGGAGAGAGTGGCCCGCGGAGAGAGAACTGGCTCCATGGACAGTGTCCCTGGTGCTAGGAGCCGGGGTCCCGAGAGAAGTCTCAAGGCGATCTGCCCTGCATAGTGTGGGGCAGGGGTTCCCCCGGCTTGGGAGCGGGAACAACGGGGGGAAAGGGATGTGACCACCATCCGCACCTCACCCAGCCCACGCAGGAAGCCCCAGCCTCAGGAACCTCCTCCAGCTCCCATGGCCCTTCACACTGGGAAAAGCTTATCTAGAACAGAACCCTCGGGAGCCCCCACCGGGACGCCCCCGGCCCCACCATCCCGGGCCAAGTCCCGCCTACAGGAGGACCCAGGCTGGGTTCCGGGAAGACGCAGCCAAGGACCCACTTACTGGAAGTGCTTAATGATGATCTCGGGGTCCTGGATGTCCGTGGGCACGTAGGTGATCATCAGCGTCCTTGTGGCCTGGTGGGAGGGTAATAGAGAGAGAAGCCTGTTTTTGCACAGGAATCCAGAGACACAGGTCTTTGGAGCCCCAGGAAAGCAGGGCCTCCCTGCTGAGTACACCAGGCGCCAGCTTCCTTGCACTTGTCCCCACTGAGCCCTGCAGCCCTGAAGTCAGCAACTGGGAGCCCCCACTGTGGACAGGGCGGGGGTGGGGGCAGTGAGCAAGGCTCTGGAGAGAGGCTGGGGGAGGCTCTGATCATGTTTCCCCGGGCGGGAATGTCTTCCCGAGCCAACATCTTCAACAAGACATGGGGGTCTCGCAGGAGCTTCCGGTGACAGCAAAGCTGCCGAGGGAGTGGTCAGGGGCGTCCAGGCTCACGGGCCTGGCAGGCTGCAGCATGCTGGGTAACTTGTCAGGGCATGTGGGCTGCACCGTGGGCGGGTTACTGCGCATCAGGCCTCAGCATGGGCGGCCTTCGTGCTGATACCACGCCTCGGAATCTTTGCAAGGCTGAAGCTGGGCACCAAGGACGTGCCTCCTCGCTGCTGCCCTCCCCACCAGAGCTGCACAGCCTAAGGGCTCCTCCCCTTGTGCCTGGCGCTGAGCTGGACAGGTGGCAGTGCCAGTGCTCACCCAAGGCCCCTCGGCGTTCACCTCTGCACACCAAAGGTTGCACCCTCCTGGCCTTAGAAGTGAGTTGGGCTTGTGCGCGGGCAAAAAGTGGAGAGGGGTTCAAGCCCCCAAACACAGCTCTCAACCAGTCGTGGACAGGGAGTTGGTGGAAAGACACCTGGCTGCTCCCGTCGGGGTCCGTGTGTTCTACTCCCGCTCCCACTGTCCCCGGGGGAGCTAAGCACTGCACACTGCTCACTCCTCACTCCCCTAGCGGCTTCCCCTGTGATCGCCTCCTGGACAACAGTCCTCAGGGCTGCTCAGGAGGGGCAGGGGGTGGGCAGTCACCCCGGAGTCCTGCCATGCTCTCACCACTCAGACCCAAGGGCATTGCTAACCCTTTAGCTGCTGGATGGTGAGGTGGGGTGCAGGAGGAGCAGGTGATTATCTACCAGGGCTAAGAGGAGGCAGCTGGGCTCTGCTCCGGTGAGACCCTAGCCCCCAGGTCGGGCCCAGTTGGGATATCCCTGAGGCTGGGGGAGTGGCCTGGGGAGCTTGTCGCTTACTCACCTTTTGGCTTGCCCTGGGTACAAACCCCATGCAGTGACGAGCCATGAACACGAAGTTGAGGATGAAATACAGGAAAGCGAAGAGGCTGTGCAGCCAGAGGAGCTTGCTCCTGCCAGGAGGAGAGTGTGCGTGGGCCGTGCTGCCGGCTTCCCGGGCCCCCGGCCGTCTCCACCGCACCGGGCTCCCTGGACCCCTCCTCGCCATCACTGCCCCCGGGGCCACACAGGGGGCTTCTGTGATCATCCTCACTGCCCTGGGGACAAGTGACCTGCCCAAGGTCACTCGGAGTGGTTGCAGTACTGGGAGGGTGCCCCGAGTGTCCCTGCTGCCATGAGGTTCTACACCCGCCGTGGCTCAGGCCCCGCAGCTGCCCCGCAGGCCCAGGAGCAGGGACACGGGTCGCATGTGGGCCCAGAGGGAGGAGGACCAATGGGTTTGCTTGCCTCTCCTGGGCTGAAGGGGCAGTGGCTCGGGCCCTACCTGCCATCCCTGCTTGCAGTTCTGGGATAAGCCCATGGCATCTGGCCAGAATTACTGTTCAGAAACACAGTCCCCGGTACTGGTGTGGTTTGAGGAGAGAAAGGCCACCTTGCTTCAAAGCACCTTTTTTCTGAGTGGGCGTTTGGTGGAGAGGTTAAGACACCACTTGGGAAACTCGCATCCCCTATCAGAGTGCCGGGGGGCAAGTCTCGGCTCCCCTTCTGATGCAGCTCCCTGCTAGGGCTGCCTGGGAGGCAGCAGGTGACGGCTCCAGAGCTTAGGTTCCTGCCCCCACATGGGAGAGCTGGCTCCAGCTCTGGGCTCCTGGCTTCAGCCTGGCTCAGCTCTGGCTGTTGCAGGTGTTTGGGGAGTGAACCAATGGATGGAAGATCTCCCTCTATCTGTCTCTGTCTCTCTGCTTTGCAAATAAGTGAAAACAAAACAAAAACGAAAAACCAAATACCTTCTCCACCCCGTCCCAGTGCCTGACTCACACTTGCCATTCTGCACGGCTAGAAGCTCAGCCCTAGTTTCCAGAGAGAGGCGAGGGTGCGTGATCTCTAAAGAACACTCCAGCCCTCTGCTGTAGGGAGCCAGGGATGCCAAAGGGTCACAGTGCCGCTACGAGGACTGACTTCTTGTTGGGAATGTGTAGCCACTCTTAGCCTGGGACAGAAGTTGGATGCTCTGCTCTGGTTAGCAGCTGGGGGGAGGGTGTAGGAGAGGAGGTAAGAGGGTGTCATGGCCCGATCAGCTGCTTGGACAGTTTGGCCTAACCTGGCCTGTCCCCAGGTGTGTGGCAGGAGCATGAAGGGCATAGGGACGGGGTGTTCAGGGGGAGGGATGGGAGGCGAATGTGTGAAGTCCCACTACTGTTTCTGTAGCCTTCCCGGCAGGTAGGCCAAGACAACCGGTGGGTCTCAGCATGACCCAGTAGGGCCACATGTGGCTCAGTACACACTGATTGGGCCCGTGGTCAGGGTGGCTGAGGTTAAAACCCCCAGGATCCTGGACTGTGAGGGGAAGGGCTTAGTGGTTGGGTCCAGCACCACTTCCTCCAACACAAAAGAGGACGGAAGCTTGAAGGTGACAGGTGCACTGCCCCACATCCAGGGATGGTGAATGGCAGAGGCGAGGCACGGACCTAGGTCACGTGATTCCTACCTCCTCTTCCCTCCCACACTATGGGAACCAGGGGGAGGACTGTCAAGTCCACGGTTCACACATGGAGGGCTGACTGGGACCTCCCCTCACTCCAGGGTCCTAATATCTTAGGAGCTGGACGTCCTAAGCAAATAGGACAATTTCTCCACGCAGTCTGGGTGGTGCCACTCATGGCAGAAGGGGATGCCCCACCAAGAGAACGCATTCCCCTCCGATTCTGGCTTCCCAGGGATTCCAGGCCTTTCTGATCCTGATCAGCAAGTGGTGCTCACCCCGCAGCCCCCCTCGCCCCAGTCAGTAGGATGGAAGGTGAGGTCAGGTACCTACTCTGTGGGCACATTGACAATGGTGGTCCGGCCAAAGTGACTATTCCAGTCTGAAAGAGAAGAAAGTTGCTGACCTTGAGGCCTGGCTGTTTGATAGCCCCAGGGCACCAGAATTTAAGGTTCATAAATGAACACTTGGGGTCTATGCCCTGCTCTTTCTTCGGGTCCCCCAGAGCTCGCCCCCAACTTCCAACAAAAACATCATTCTCCCTGGGATCGCCGATGGGGCTCTCGGCCACCGAGTGAGACAAGTCTCTGCGAGGTGTCCCCAGGGCCCAGGAGTATTACTGAAGGAGCTGGCCATGAGCAGATGATGCAATTAGCAATGCCAAGGCCACTGGCAACTGTCATTACAAGAGTCCCAAACTCCAGATCATGTGAGGCTGCCTCATTCAAACCGAGAGAGTCCTGGCTAAGTGCACTAGTAGCTCAGACAGTTCCGGGTTTCGTAAATCCTGCCTGTGTTATCACTGCCGACAGCCTGGCTCTCAGGAGAGAAAGGGACTCAGAGGTGATCCACTGTGGCAGCAGGACTGGGTGGCACGGATACCCCCTGTGCTACACTGAATTAATTACAGTCTGCATCTGGCCAAGGTGAAGTCGGTAGTGAAACCAGGAGTCACGGTGAAGGGCCCTGCCAGCTGGGCCACCTCGGGTGCTGTCTGATGCCATCCAGAGGTGCAAGCCTCACACAGGCCGTCTCGTGAGTGGGACTCACTGCTGCTGCGCATTAGCACCTACGGTGCGTCTGGCTCTGTGCTGGGCACCCGACACGTTCGTTATCTCACAGTCCCCAAGACAGCTGAGGAAACCAAGGCCTGGGGGGACTGATCTGCCAAACAGCAGATCAATTCATCTGTTAGCTTGGACAAAGGCATTTCCTGGGGCACAGAAGTGGGCAAAAGTCGTGGAGTCAAGATTTCTCCTGTCTTTGAAGTCAGGCCTTCAGCCACGATACTTTTCGGTCAAGAGGACTCACTCTGTTACAAGTGCAGGAGAAGTCCTGAGAAACAGATCCTGCACTGCAGGTGTGAGGCCCAGTGGGTGAGCCGGAGGTCGGGATGCCTGCATCCCATGAGGCTCTGCTCCTGCTTCCAGCTTCCTGCCACTGCACACCCCGGAGGCACTGGGTGATGGTTCGAGTGACTGGGGCCCTGCCACCCGTGTGGGGGACCTGCATTGCATTCCCAGTGCCAAGCTTCAGCCTGGCCCAGCCCCAGCTGTTGTGAGCATTTGGGGAGTGAACCAGCGGATGGAGGATCTCTGTCTCTCAAATAAACTAATACAATTTAAAAATTAGTCAATCCATCCTGCACTTACAGTGCTGCACCCATCAGTGTGGGGACAGGGAGAAATCCAGTTCAAGGGTGTTGGCAGTGGGTCACAGCTCCTAAAAGGGCTTCCATGAACACCTGGCCAGGTTTGGTGTGGGGCTAAGAATGAACAGTCAGTCCCAGATGGAATTAATACTATGGGTCTGCTATGTGCCAGCTCCTGCCTGGGTCAAACTCTGACAAAGCAAGTGTTGTCTCTGATCTCTACATGGCTTGGCTTTGGGTCACAACTAACTTCCAGAGGTGAAATTCAAATCCAGACTTCTATACTCCCAGGCCACCCCTTAGGTCTACCGTCCCAGGCCCAGGCTCCCCAAACTCCGCCTACCCAGAACATTTCCACTGTAGTTGATGGGCAAAATGACTCCCAGTGAGGGGATACAGAGAATGAGCATGTAGACGATGAGGTGGTACTGGAACGTGATGTAGATGCGGGCGTCGTCCCCACACTTGCTGATCAGATCCCGGTCCCTGGAGAAGACACAAACAGGAACATTCTTCAGGAGCCAGTGTGGCCACAGTCCCAGGCAGGGGGAGGCAGAGGAAAGGCAGAGGTTACTGTCCACCCTCAAATAACACTCCTGCTTTGGCAGAACCGTCTCCTCCATTGCCTCTCTCGTGCCTCCAGTGTTTTTGCCTGAATCCCACACCCATATCAAAGGCAGATCTGTGAGACAAACACTGAGCAGCCCAGAAGCACTCTTGATATCCAGCACTCCTCAGTCCTTTTGTTACTCTTCAAAGCATTGTGAGCGCTTGCATTGGACAAAAGAGACTAGTAATATCGGCCGGCACCGCGGCTCACTAGGCTAATCCTCTGCCTGTGGCGCCGGCACCCCGGGTTCTAGTCCCGGTTGGGGCGCCGGATTCTGTCCCGGTTGCCCCTCTTCCAGGCCAGCTCTCTGCTGTGGCCTGGGAGTGCAGTGGGGGATGGCCCAAGTGCTTGGGCCCTGCACCCCATGGGAGACCAGGAGGAAGCACTCGGCTCTTGGCTTTGGATCGGCGCGCGCACCAGCCGTAGCGCCCATTTTGGGGGGTGAACCAACGGAAAAAAGACTAGCAATATTGACATGCACCCTGCTAAGGAACGAGCTGTGTAATTCCTTACATCAAAAAGGAACATTAGAAACCACAATGAGGTAACTACACTGCCAGTCGGGCCAACCTTAGAAAGGCGGGCCACACCGCGTGCTGGGCATGGGAACATCTTACACTCATGAGTCCATACACTGGCACAGCCTGCTGGAGAAGAGTCGGCCATGCCTATGAAAGTGAATATGGGCACAACCCAGACCTGGCAGCTCCACTCCTAGATTTATACGCAGAAGAAACGTGGCCTGTGCATCAAGACAACTGCTTAAGAATCTCATAGACAAATTATTTCTAATCTCCCCAAACTGGAAATAACCTAAATGTCTACCACAGGTGAAATGGACGCAGAATCGTGATCTGTGTAATGCAACAGTATACAGTGATAAAAATGAATGAGCCAGGGCTGCACCTTGCAACCACAATGCTATGAAACACACTCGGCACAAACAACACCTTCTGTATGACTCCATATATAAAGTTCAAAAATAGGCCAGATTGAGTTTTAGAGTTAGGAATCAGAACCCTGACTACTTTTGGAGAATGGGGGAGGGGAGGAGACTGGAGAGAGTGAGGGAGGGCTCATGGGTATTGATGGTGTCGTAATTCCCAATCAGGATGGTGGCGGCATAGGTTTTGAGTTGAGAGCTGAGCTGCACGCTTCTCTGTACAGGTGTCACACTTCACTTGTAAGATTTCCAAGCACACGTCCTTGTAACACTTAGGAAAATACAAACAAGAAGAAAATGAATTGCCCACAATCTCATCATAGAAGCTGACGATGATTATGCATTCTGGCTACTTCCCGTCCGTCAGCTTCTTGGTGTGCTGGTTGGGCTTGGTGACTGCAGGTAGGAGCAGCGTGTGAGGCAGGGCTCTCTCCCACGGCCTCCAATCAGGTGGGGAATGCAGAGGGCTAGGCGGGATGCAAGAATTTGCCTCCTGGGGGTGGTGTGAGACCAGGACATTAAGATACCAATTGGGATACCCACCTCCCACCTGGAAGTACCTGAGTTGGATCCCTGCCTTTGGTTTGGTTCTGGTTTCCCACCAGGGCAGACCCTGGGAGTCTCAAGTAGTTGGGTCCCTGCAACCTATGTGGGACATCTGGATTGAGCTACCAGCCTCTGGCTTTGGCCTAGTCCAGCCTGGCCACTGAAAGTATTTGGACAGTGAACCAGCAGACGGGAGCTATTCCTCTTTCTCTCTCTTTCTCTCCCTCCCTCTCTCTCTCTCTCTGCCTCTCACGTAAATAAATTTTTTTAGTTAAAAAAGGAGGGGGGTGGAATTTGCTTCCTGGGCCAGGACTTGCACTGGGGTATCTCCTCTTTCCCTCCACCATGGCCTTCCACCCAATCACCCTGCCACTCACCATCATTTTCTGTCTGCTCTAATCTCTTCCCTCCCCTCCTCCTCTTTCTAGAGAATTTTTGTATGTATTGTCTTTTCTTTCTCATCTCCTTTTAAAATTTTTCAAAGAAATTTATCTGAGAGAAAGAGAGAGAGAGAGAGAAAAAAAAAAAACTCCCAGCCACTGATTCCCTCCCCAAATACCCACAATGACCAGGCTGGGACAGGCTGAAGCCAGGAGCCACATATACAGTACAGGTCTTCCATGTACGTGGCAGGGACCCAAGTATTTGAGCCATCACCTGCTGCCTCCCAGGGTCTGAATTAGCAGGAAGCTGGAGTCCGGAATCAGAGCTGGGCATCAAACTCAGGTAGTCTACAGCCGGCGCCGCGGCTCAACAGGCTCCCTGCTAATGCTGCAGGGAAAGCAGCAGAAGATGGCCCAGGTGCTTGGCACCCTGCCACCCACATGGAAGACCCAGATGGAGTTCTAGGCTCCTGGTCTCGGACTGATCTGGCTCCCACCATTGCAACTGTTTGGGGGAGTGAACCAGCAGATGGAAGATCTTTCTCTCTCTCTCTGCCTTTCAAATAAATAAATAAATCTTAAAAAAAAAAAAAAAAAAAAAAAAAGACGGTTTCTATGACAGCGCTGTCAGGGGCTGCGGAGTGCATGGTGCAATGCTGCACTTCCTGTCGTCAGACAATGCACTCCCCATGGCAGGGTCTCTGAGACAGGAACTTTTTGGTGGGCGTCGGGGGGGGGGGGGACGGACACACACATGGTTGTGCACACTGACCTGCAGGCCCAGGCATGCACACACCAACAGCTGCACACGAACAGGCGCCAACATAGGACCTGGATCTTACTCCACACTCCCAGGTGCACATGGACACACCTCCCACCTGGGTTCTGTCCTACACTCAGCACGCGCTCCACCGCCCACATCACACTCGCTCTCACCCTGTGCACACTTCCACGGATGCATGAGCCGCTGTGGAGGAAATCTGCAGAGGCAGCCTCAAACTGCCCCCAGGGATGCCTTTCCTTCCACACCTGAGGGGAGCCCCCTCGCCCCAATTTCCATCTCCTCTGGTCCATGCAAGGGCTTTGCACCATGCCCCTGACTGTCATTCAGGGATCTGCCAGCCCCCAGGAAGTGACAGGCAGCGGCTGCAGCCCCCGAGGGCTCCACAGTGCTTTACACAGGCTGCAGTGCTAATACACATCATTGGTTACCTTAAAAACTACAACAATAATCACTTATAGGAGGTAAAATTCCCCGGGAGCCGTGGCACCCTCCATGGAAAGTGGAAGGGTGGCACAGGGAGGGGCGTGAGAGACCGGAGGTGGACTTCATGTTTCTCAGTGAAAGTGGATTTACCCTGATTTAACCCACGTTCGAGCAAAGCCGGAGAAGCCAAGGAGCGGTCACCCCTCTCCACACCCACATCCGGCTGTGAGTAAGGAGGCCAATTCTACAACCACGCAAAGTAGTCGCGTCACTTCCTGCAGACTCTGATGGATGCGGAAGCCCCGGAGTCTAGAGCCACAGGAGCCCCCATCAGGGGGTCCACAGTCAAATACTAGAAGCCGCAGTTCTAGGCCCGGCTTGGGAGCCCCAGGGCCTTGACTGGGTGCCTGACGCCTGCCAGAGCCACAGACCCTTGGGCGGGTCTCAGAAAACATGCTCTGGTGGCTCCTGGGGGTGGGGTGGAGTCTTATGGCCAAGAGAGGAACTCAGCAGAGCTGACCACTGGTGGTGGGTGTGGAGGCACCTAGAGGAAGAAGTCCCATGAGCCTCTGCCAAAAGAAGACCCACCCAGGCCAACTGTGCACATGCCTCTGAGCAGGTGTTACAAGACAGGAGAGGAAGCTGGGAGGAGGGGAACAAAGGATGAACCAGGCGAGACAGATGCAGGACACTCAGCGAGAGCCCAGGAGCATGCAGGGTTGGATAGCCCTGCACATACAGGTGTATGTGTGTACATGTGTGCAAGTATGAGCACACGTGCACACACACAAGCAGTGGAGGCACAGAGTCCTGGTGAGTGCTGGGCAGGAGTGTCTGGTGGGTGTTGTGGAACCGGGAGAAAACAGATGAGTGGGGTCTGTGTCCTTGCCACCTGGGGTCTGGCATTAAGAAATCCAGAAGGCGGGGGGTGGGGAGCCGTCCCTCTGTTACCCAAGTGCAGAGGCTGAGAGAGTTCTCAGAAGTATTTGTATAAGCAGGGCTTAATTGCTGCTTGGGACACGCCCCCCCATCCCGTATTGCTTGTGTCTTTCCAGAGAATGTGGGACAGCCCATTTGGGTACCAGCCAGAAACATCAAGCCTGCAACTGACAGTCAATCAGAACCAGCTGAACAAGACTGAGAGTCCGCCTTGTTAGCAGATGCACCTGCCCTATCATCCTACCCTGAGGAACTGCCCACAGCCACATCCGTTACTGTTTTATACCTCACTAGCTCTGGTCAGCCACTCGAACGGCCCATAGCCTGCATGCGGTCACGTCATTCCTGATTACCATTGTTTCTCATTCCCATCCCCATCTGAGCAAGTGCTCCTGTGGTCTCCCGTTTGACTGGTAAGATCCCCTGGGGGACAACCTAAGACAGGCACAGCTGTGTACGGAGACCACATGGAAACGGGGTCAACAATGGTGTGGTCAAGAATCATGCCTCCCTCCCGTTGCTCAAAAATAAACGAAAAGGGGGAAATGTGGTGGAATGAGAAGGCCATGCCAAGATGGCCGCTGGCAAACGAGCGTCATTACTCAGGTATGCCTTTGAAACCCACCTGGCAACGGAGCCTGCCTGACAACAGGCTGTGATTGGATGGCTTTGGAAACCACATGGCAAACGGAGCCTGCCTGGCAACAGGCTGTGATCGGTTAGGGCATAAACCGCCCCTTGACCAGATTGGCTGCTTTGGCTATTTAAGCTGCTGTACCAACTGAAATAAACGAGTCTTCGGGCTGCTTGCCTCTGGCCCACTTTCACCCTACTCTCGGGGTCTGTGTGGTGACTCCGTGCCTCTTGCCCCCACCACGCTCCTCCTCTCAGGACGAATCAACCTCAACACCGTATCAGAAAGTCCGAGTTCAAATCACTACTCCACTTCTGATGCAGCCCCTGGGAGGCAGCAGGTGTGGCTCAGGTAGCTGAGTCCCTGCCACCCGCAAGGGAGACCCAGATGCAGTTCAGACTCCTGGCTTGGGTCTGGCCCAGCCCCGCTGTTGCCAGCTTTTGGAAAGTGGACCAGCAGATGGAAGATATCTGTCTCTGCCTTCCAAATAGAAACAAATAACTAAACACGGTCCTTCTCTGGATTACGGGAGGTTCCCAGCTCACCAGCCGTAACCCTGTAAAGCATGCACCGGGTCAAGGGGCAGGGGTGCAGAGCTCAGGCCCCGTCACCCTGGGCTGGGGGCTGCCAGCTCCTGCAGCAGGCGCCCCCTCCCCCAGCCACACTGTCACGGGCTCACAGAGCTCAGGCACTTACTTCATGGTGATGCTGTTGAAGAACCAGGAACAGAAGCCCTGCGGGAAAACGAGAGGCGCGTGAGAAATTCCGGCAGCGGAGGGACAGGGTGAGGGTGGGGGTTGGAGGCAGCTACCCCCGCGTCCACAGGGCCTCCTTCCCAGGAAAGACCCCAAGGCTCAGTCTGCTGTCAGCTCAGGCGCTGTCTCCCGCCCTCCTGTTACCAGAAACCGGCCCCTGAAGGCGGGCCTTGTGCTGCAGGGAGGGAGGGACTCCTTCCAGGGGCCCATGCGCTGCTTCCTGCTGGGAAAAGCCCCTCCCAGAGGCATGTGGTCTGTCCATCGGGCAGGGCGGTGCTTCCACCATCAGACGGACAAGGAGAACTTGCCTCAAACTGAGTCCGTAACGGTTCTCGTGTGTGTGTGTGGGTGGGGGGGGGGGCAGGGTGGGATTGCCTAGCAGTTCAGATGTCACCTGGGATGGTCACATCCCATATGGGAGAGCCTGGGCTTGGTCCCGGCTCTGCTCCTGATCCCAGCTTCCCGCCAATGCACCCCCTGGGAGGCGGCAGTGATGGTCTAAGTAGTGGAGTCCCTGCCAGCCACGTGAGACACCTGGGTGGCGTTCCCAGCTCCTGGCTGCTGTGGGCATTCGGGAAACAAGCCCGACGGGCACTCTTTCTGTGTATCTGTCCCTCTGTGTGTGTCTGTGGGCCTCTCAAATAAAATAGATTTAAAGTTCTCTCAAGGGGACGGATGTGGGCGTGGGCAGACAGAGGGCCCGTCTCCCTCTGAGTTCCGGCTCCTTGGCAACAGCATGAAGCCTGCAGTGGCCACACGCAGGGGCGTCTCTGAGAAAAACATGCAGCTCGGAGCAGAGGGTCAGAGAGGGGTCCCGGTGGCATTACTGAACTCCCTGGATCAAGCCGTGCCTGCAGCCACTTAAGTTCTCCACACTTAAGCCAAAAGTGATGCTTTGCTTTGTGAACCGCAGGGAGCTGGGCGTCTTCTCTTGTCTCCGCGAGTCCTGTCCTGATGAGGCGCCTTCCTCTCGGGCGTCTAGAGTTTCTGGGTGAGGGAAAGTCAGCCTCCGCCACGGGGAGACTGGAGGGGGCTACAGAGGGAGGTGGTCTGGGCAGGCGTCCGGGGGTGGGCTGGGGCCAGGGACTCTGAAATCCGCCCCCTCTGGTGGCTGGTTAAGTGACTGCACACGCTTGCTTCTGGCATCCCAGAGGGCTTATGGACGGGGGAGCAGCTCCTGGTGGGCCCCCTGTGGGTGATGTGCACTTGAGGGAGCCGGGCGGGCCCACGTGGTCCACAGTCACATGGAACCCCAAGGACTGGGGAAGGCATGTTTCCCAAAAGGAGGCCACGAGGAAACCAGGAAATGCCTCACTGCGTCGGCACAGGGGCCACCTCGGAAGTCCCCTTCCTGTGTCAGGGTGACTGAGGGCAGGAAGGGTGCCCACTGCAGGGACACCATTTCCCCAGCTGTGCCCTCGGGGAGCGGGGATAGAGACAGCCAGCCAGGGGTGGGTCAGAGCAGGGGAGGGGCTGGCACAGTGGGGACATGGGCCGTCGGGAGAGTCCCCATCTGCTAGACAAAGCTGGGCTCGGAGGTTTTGTCTCCCCTTCCTGGGGATGCATTTCCACCTCTTCCAAGACAGATGCACGGGGGTATCCAACACGTGGGCAAGCAGGCATCACCCACTAAAGGGCAGAGGTCATGAGTGGAAGTGTGGCTGGTGTGCCCGTGAAAAGTGCACAGATGTGGGAGCCTGTGTTGACCCATCTGCCCCCTCCCGTGTGTGTGTGTGTGTGTATGTGTGTGTGCCTGTGTGTATGTGTGTGCCCATGTGTGTGTGTGTGCCCCATCCCCTGTGTGTACATGTGTATGTGTGTATGCCTGTGTGTATGTGTGTACCCATGTGTGTGTGCCCATGTGTGTGTGCATACGTGTGTACCCATGTGTGTGTGCGTATGTGTGTGTATCCATGTGTGTGTGTGCCCATGTGTGCCCGTGTGTGTGTGTGTGTGCCCGTGTGTGTGTGTGTGACCTGAAAGGTTTGGGGACAGAGGCTGGACAGGAAGGTAAGATACCAACCCACCAGGCCATGGTGAGGCACCTGCAGCTTCCAGCAAGGGCTTTAGCAAGACGTGGAAGGTTTGTGCAGGGGACTGCGTGTCCCCACTTTGGGCACAGCTGAAGCTGCGTGCGGCAAGTGGACAGGGCAGGAGCAAGTGGGCATCTGAGGAGGTCAGTCTGAGGTTCTGCAGCCATCCTTGCAAAGCCTGCTGGAGGCCTGTCATGGCGGAGGCTGCACAACTTGGGAATGGCGCGGCCATGCTCAGGGGGCTGGGTAAGCGTGAGGGAGGCGCACAAGACAGACAGTGGCAGAGTCTAGGGCCCAGAGCAGGTGGAGCGGTGCCGCGGCAGGCTTTGGGCATACTGAATCCAAGAATGCCTTGGCAACACCATGTGTGGATAATTTGGAGGCCACTGGGTAATGGGACTGGAGCTCAGGGACAAGATCAGCTGGACACTCAACAGTGGCTGTGTAGACTCAGAGAATGAAGCTGTGAGTGTGACCGACACTGCGTGGGAAGAGGGTTTAGCATCACCTGGGGTGACACTAGATGGACAGCAGGGGCCTGCAAAGGAGGCAGAGGAGCAGAATGAGGCAGAAGGAAAACCCACAAGCGGCTCCTCATGGAAGCAATTAGAAGCCCCGGTCAACAAGGACAGCTGGTCTGTAGGTTTCGGAGAGAACAGGTGAGACGGGAACGGAGGGAAGCCCATTGGACTGGGGGACAGGGGACTGCAGACCATCCTCAGGGCAATCTGGGTGGGGCTGGAGGGGGGTTGCATGGGCCCCGCATCTGGAGTTCAGCTAGGACAAGGCAGAGGGAGACAGGCAGTTGTGGGGGGCGTGAGAGGGTAATGGCCTTTCTGATGCCTGCCACCCTGCCCCTAGCCCTTCTCTGCAATCAGCTCTTTGCTCAAATGTCCCCGCCTGCCCAGGACGGGCCCTGAGCATCACCCCCTCGCAGCTGCCCCCGGGGCTGCCCAGTGCCTTCCTCATGCCTTTCCTCGTCATCATCTCCATGCACCTGCCAGCTGTCTCCCCACCCTGGAAGAAAGCAGCAGGAGGCGGGACTTGGTCTGCTTGGTCCCGGGCCAGGGGCTAGCACACAGCGGGTGCCCCAAAGCCCCCGGCTGGACGAATGGACCAGTGCATGCAGGGAAAACAGGCATTCAACGGCAAAGAGAAGGAGGCAGAGGGCTGAGCTCCATCAGGGGGCCTGGAGAGCAGGAGGTGGTGCCTGGGATCACCCACGTGCAATGGGAGATTAGTCCCAGGCTCTGAGCAAGGCGGCGGGAGGAGGGGAGGGCTGGAGCTGGGGGGAGGGCTGGAGATTTGAGAAGACAAACTCACTTACAAGGACAGGATGATCTGCTGGCACCTAGGGAGGCAGGTGTGGTTAAGCCCTCCATCTTTCAGACGGGGAACCTGAGTCTGGGGCAGGCTAAGGGACTTGCCTGGGGTCGCACCGCTGGAGGAGGTGGCATCGGGCTGGCGGCAGAGCCTCCGCATGGGAGCCGGGCTTCTTCCTGTGCACACCTGGCCGGCTGCCCCAGCCCCAGACGCTTGGGGACTTGGACTGCTCCCCACACTCACCTTGTCCTTGCGTTCCATCTCCAAGGAGATCTCCGAGGGAGAAGACTTCTCGCTCTGCTCCCCATAGATTAGCGAGGTCAGGCTGGCCGCCGGGAAAGAGAGCAGGGAGGTGGCGAGGAGAGAGAGGAGAGAGAGGTGAGAGAGGCGTCAGGCGTATGCCTTCAGCCTCCCTGCTCCCCGGGTTGAGGACGCCCAGCAGCAAGGTCTCGGCTTCCCTGCTGGGCTCTGGGTCCAGACAGCCATCGCCCCTGCGCCAGGTGCACCACACACCTTGGGAACCCAGCCACGGGAGCTAGAAAGTTCGAGTCCAGAGGTAAAAGGGGTCTTGTGCCCGGAGGGGGCTGCCCTCGAGTGCCCCTCCTGTGGGGGGCAGTGGGGAGGTGCCACCTGCTGAGACACCTGCTGCAGCGGGGCCCGGGCAGGGTCCCCGGCAGGTAGCCCATCCCCCTCCCGGGGCACACGCAGCGCCCAGCCGTAGCCGCCTCTCCTCACCTGTCATTGTGGATCAGCAGAGCCAGGCGCCCGTAGTCCCACGCGGCTTTCCGAAGGAAGGAGTACACCACAATGACGAGCTGCCGGCCAGGAAAAGCAAGACGGGGCAGGAGGGCTCAGCCCCTGCTCTCCCACGGGGCAGACCCTGTCCCGAGGTCCCCAGGAGACCCTCTGCCCCGCTCCTCTCCCCCCAGCATGGTGGGCTCTGTCAGGGAAGGGGGCATCCCCTTCAACTGGGGATTCCCAGCACCCAGGAGCTTCCTGGCACAGAGTAGATGAAGGAGCCCATGGCGAGTTTAGAGCTGGAGGCAAGAGCGCCTCTCGGAAACACCAGCAGGGGGCAGGAGTGGGGAGGCCCGAGGGCAGCAGCCACAAGGATTTTGGGACAATGGAGCACAGAAAGGAATCCCAGGGGGTCTGTCTGTTCCGCCAGCCCCTTCTCCTACGAGGCTCACCCACTGGGCGACCCTGGGGTGAGACTAACATTTGGGTGGTTCACAGCACTGTGGCTGGGGTCCATTTGGACTATGGAGTTCTACCCCCCGGCCCTACTGTGTCACTGTGGAAGGTCTCCTGTCCTCCCCCTCCATCAGCTGGGGGCTCGGTGCCTGCCACAGGGCGCCCAGGACTCACCAGCCACGAGACGATGTTGATGAGCAGCACGGTGGGGATGCCCCCGAAGGGCTGCCCCTGGAGGACGGTGCTGCGAGACTGGAAGCAGTCGTCCACCGTCATGTTGTGCAGCCGTCTCTCCATGCTCAGGTTGTCCGGGGAGGCAGACATCCTGGGAGTCTCCCTGGTGAACAGAGTGGCGTCCAGGTCCGCCATCAGGACGCCCTCTCACTTTGCAAAACACAGAAGCCTGCGGAGGGGTTTGGGGGCACGAGAGGTGAGTGCATTTGCCAGGTGGAGTCTGGGGCACATGAGACCCAAGGTCAAGGGCCGGGCTCATAGCTGTCGTCAAGGCAGGGAGCCAGCCCAAGGCAGGCAGGAGAGCTGTCTCCAACCCAGGGCTACAACGATGGAAAGGCAGAGTCCCTGGGACAGTTCTTACTCTACACACCACTGACCTCTTTTAAAAAAAAATTATTTACTTATTTATTTGAAAGTCATAGTTATAGAGAGAGAGAGAGGGAGAGAGAGAATCTTCCATCTGCTGGTTCACGCCCCAAATGGCTGCCACAGCCGGGGCTGGGCCAAGCTGAAGCCAGGAAGCTGGAAATCCATCTAGATCTCCCACATGGGTAGCAGGGGCCCAAGCACTTGGGCCGTCTCCCATGCTTTCCTAGGCACATTAGCAGGAGCTGGATCAGAAGTGGCGCAGTGAAGACTCGAGCCGGCACTCAGGTGGGATGCCGGTGTCACAGGCAGGGACTTTGACCTGCTGCACCACAGCGCCAGCACCACCACCCATCCCTTTTAAGGAGAGTCGTTGGGGTGGGCGTTTGGAATAGTGGTCAAGATGCCAGTTAAGACACCTGCGGCCCACATCAGAGTGTCTGGCTTAGATACCCAGCTCCTCACTCCAGCTTCTCCGGGGATGCACACCCTGGGAGGTCAGTAACCTCTTCCAGGACAAAGGGCCATGGCCGATGACTGTCAGGAAGCGGGAACGCGGGATCTCGGGCAGACCCCCGCACGGCCAGGGAGGGACCAAGAAGAGTAGAAAATTGCAGAGAGGCACAAGAAAGGCATCTTTGCAGCCCCAGGCCAGCAACCCTGGGGGCGACAGGCACCGGCTGTGAGCCGGTGATAAGGAGGTGGTCTCAGCTTTCAGTACTGGGCTGGGGAGGGTCCCAGGAGCTCGGGGAGTTTCTGAATCCCAGCTCCATCACTTCCTTGCCAGGGGACCTTGGGCAAGGCACCCAAGGTCTCCAGGCCTCTTTTTACTTATCAAATGGAGATGGCAACAGCCACTAGTACCCACTTTCAGGACTGTTAAGAGTGGTGAGTGGGCCGGCGCTGTGGCATAGTGGGTAAAGCCGCCGCCTGCAGTGCCAGCATCCCATATGGGCAAAAGTTCGAGTCCTAGCTGCTCCACTTCCCATCCAGCTCTCTGCTATGGCCTGGGAAAGCAGTAGAAGGTGGCCCAAGTCCTTGGGCCCCTGCACCCACGTGGGAGACCGTAAGAATTCCCTGGCTCCTGGCTTCGAATTGGCTCAGCTCCAGCCATTGCAGTCAACTAGGGGGTGAACCAGCAGATGGAAGACTTCTCTCTCTCTCTCTCTCTGCCTCTCCTTCTTTCTCTGTGTAACTCTGACTTTCAAGTAAATAAATAAATCTTAAAAAAAAAGAATAGAGAGTTAAGATTTGCCAGTTGTAGGACCAGCGCTGTGGTGTAGTGAGTAAAGCCGCCGCCTGCAGTGCCAACATCCCATATGGGTGCCAGTTCAAGTCCCAGCTGCTCCTCTTCCAATCTAGCTCTCTGCTATGGTCTAGGAAAGCAGGAGATGATGGCCCAAGTCCTTGGACCCTTGCATCCACGTGGGAGACTCTGAAGAGGCTCCTGGTTCCAGGTTTCGGATTGGCCCAGCTCCAGCCATTGTGGCTATTTGGGAAGTGTACCAGAGAATGGAGGATCTCCCTACTCCACGCCCCCTCCCATAACTCTGCTTTTCAAAGAAATAAAAAAAAATCTTAAAAAAAAAAAAGATTGGCCAATTGTGTAGAACCATCCCGGTACACAGGAAGCATCACATAAATACTTGTAAAATGAGAAGTAGGTGTGGACTTCCAGGGACACCACGGAGTGCAGAGGTTTGGTGATGGGGATGGAAAAGGGAATGAAGACAGAGGATGGGCGTGGAGGAGATGAGGGGTGGCCTGGGAGTCTGGGGCCTCTCAGGCTCACTCACACAAACAGGGGGTTCAATGAAGTTACCCTGGAAGAGGAGGGAGGGCACAAGACCTTCTCCCACTCCAACCCTCTGGATTACAGAGTCTTGTCTTCCTAACTGTCCTTACTTTCTGGTCCCTTCTGTTTGCGTAGGCTGCCCATGGCTTATGCCTCCACCCCAGGTCACTGATGCATGAAGTCGCAAACTTGAAATGGATCACATGGGCCACGGTGCACCTGAACAGCAAGCATCAGTGCAGCGGCAGCACCATCTCTGGGGGTCCTGGACAGCACAGGCACCTGTGCCATGTCGGGCGCAGGGTCAGCTGTGGCAAGAAGCTACAGTGCTGCATGCAGGTGGCCAGTAGGGGGAGTCTGGGCCCAGGAAGTGGTGGATGGTGAACCTGCCTCATTAAGGAGATTTCTTACCCAAGTCAGTTCTTGGAAGGTTCCAGCCAGGCTCCACTCAGTGACCGGGTTGCTGTAAAAGAAGGAATGCGGTGAACAGACCACAAGGCTCAGGGTCCCGGGACCCTCTGAGCCTCAGGGCCCCTTCTGTCCTCTCAGGTTCACACTCACATCCTTTATCAGGTTGTTTTGTAAGGAGTCCCTCCCAGCCTACTGCTCCTCACTTATCCGTGGTTAAGCACAAAAGTTTTCCATTTAAAAATTTTTGTTTATTTGTTTGAGAAGCAGAGAGATCAAAGAAGCTTCCATCTGCTGGTTCTCTCTCTACATGCCTGCAGACAGTTGGGCAGCCTGGGCCAGGGCTGGAGCTAGGAGCCAGGAGCCAGAAGCCAGGAGCCAGGAACTCAATCCAGTCTCCCACATGGGTGTCAGGAACCCCAACTCAGGCCATCACCTGTTGCCTCCAAAGGTGTGCATTAACAGGAAGCTGGAGCCAAGAGCCAGAGTCAAATATCAAAACCCAGATACTCCAATATGGAAAGCAGGTGTCTTAACTGGAATCTTTTTTTTTTTTACAGGCAGAGTGGACAGTGAGAGAGAGAGACAGAGAGAAAGGTCTTCCTTTGCCATTGGTTCACCCTCCAATGGCCGCTGAGGCCGGCGCGCTGTGGCCAGTGCACCGTGCTGATCCGAAGCCAGGAGCCAGGTGCTTCTCCTGGTCTCCCATGCAGGTGCAGGGCCCAAGCACTTGGGCCATCCTCCACTGCACTCCCTGGCCACAGCAGAGAGCTGGCCTGGAAGAGGGGCAACCAGGACAGAATCCGGCGCCCCGACCAGGACTAGAACCCGGGGTGCCGGTGCCGCTAGGCGGAGGATTAGACTATTGAGCCGCGGTGCCAGCCTTAACTGGAGTCTTAACCACTAGGCTGAATGCCTGCCCTTGATATTCCAGACTTTGACAAAATGACCCTCAAGCCGAGCTGTAAAGGAGGTGCAAGAACAAGCAGCGTGCAGGGGCAGTGTGGGCAGAGAGGGCCATGTTGTCCAAGCCCCGAGGGAAGAGAGCGTAGCCTTCTGAAGAATGAAAATGCATCGTCATGGCAGGAGTGTAGAATAGATCACTGGTTTGTTCATCCATCCGTCCATCCGTCCACCCACGCACTCAGTCATCCATCCATCCACCCACGCACCACCCACCCATCCATCCATCCACCCACCCACCCACTCACCCATCCATCCATCCATCCACCCACACAGCCAGCCAGCCAGCCAACAAGAATTCACTGAGTAGCAGGTTGACCGGGTACAGGCTTTCCTGTTCAACCTGACCAACGAGACTCAGGGCAGGGGAGGTAGGAAAAAGGCAGAAGAAACAATCCGCACCCTCTCCCACCTCCCCACCTTCCTAAGCTCTCCTAGGCAGCAGTGACGGAAGGCTGTTGCCATGGAAACCTAGAGCAGCTCCAGGCTTCCCCTCTGCCTCCCCCCACCTTCAGCATCTCCAGACTTTCTTTCTGGAGGGGGAGAGTTGGCTCTTGGCTGTGAAGGAGAGAGCCAAAAAGCCCAGACTTTGCATCAGCCCTGGAAAGGATGAAGTTTGAAGCCCAAGGGCGCTAACCTGAGGGTGCTAAAGGAACCCTCAGCAGGGGAACCAGCCTGGGGCAAGAGAGCATCAAGGAATGTGTCGCTCTGAATATTACACGCACAGCAGAGGACAAATAACCTGTTTGGGGCAGCAAGGAGAATCAGGCTTTCTGAATCCAGACTGTTCGGACTTAAATCCCAGACCCACTCTTGCTGTGTGACGGATTGACCCTCAGTTTCCATACCTGGAAAATGGGGATAACCACAGGGGTTCCTGCCAAGATGAAGTGAGCTGATTCACACAAAGCCCTTTGCACAATGCTTGAGAAACACACATGTGCTCACCGTTAGCCAGTGCCATCACCACCATCACCAGTGCTTTTTTTTATTATTTATTTTATTTATTTATTTATTTATTGACAGGTAGAGTGGACAGTGAGAGAGAGAGACAGAGAGAAAGGTCTTCCTTTTGCCGTTGGTTCACCCTCCAATGGCCGCCGCGGCCGGCGCACTGCGGCCGGCGCACCACGCTGATCCGATGCCAGAAGCCAGGTGCTTCTCCTGGTCTCCCATGGGGTGCAGGGCCCAAGCACTTGGGCCATCCCCCACTGCACTCCCGGGCCACAGCAGAGAGCTGGCCTGGAAGAGGGGCAACCGGGACAGAATCCGGCGCCCCGACTGGGACTAGAACCCGGTGTGCCGGCGCTGCAAGGCGGAGGATTAGCCTAGTGAGCCGCAGCGCCGGCCACCAGTGCTTTTGGGAGATGGTGGTGAGGGGCCCAGATTGGGTGCTTCCTAGTCTCTTTCCATCTACTCTGTGTTGGGATGGACAAGAGGAGTGATGTGGGGACGGCAAGGACCACCCACACCTCTCACATTACAGCTGGTGGGTGGCTGTTGCCTCTGCTCTTCCTGGGTGTAGAAAGCCAAGGCCAGCCTTGCCTTGGGGTCAAGGACAGGCAGTGGGAGAAGACGCTGGTGGGTGAGTCGGAATTCTCAGGTCACCCCACCCATAGCTGCACAAATTATTCTGATAGGAGAGTATGTGGCCCTCTTCCTATCCCATTCCTCCCTGCGCCCAAATCTGGCATCTCAGGTAAAGTTTTGTTGTCAAGTGAGCACCACTCACCCATTGCTCAGTCCTGGCTTGCAAACCAGGCCTGGTTTCTCCTACTGCTCTCCTAACCATCCAGGCAAATATGGTTCTCTCCGCCTTCCTTCCAGATGAGCCAGACACCTCCAGGCCAAGTCCTCTGTGTGGGGCGCCCAAGTGCCATGGATGTCCTCAGAGTTAGGAAGGTCCAGAGGGCATAACAAAGGGGAGATCTTATTAATAGCAACCATTTACTCAACATTTGCTATGGGCTAAAAAATTACAATTGAAGAATTAGCTCACTTCATTCTCACAAGCACCTAAGGGCATGAGAACCATCCCTCGAAAATTAAGGCCCAGGGAGGTTAAACAACTTGTCCAGGGTCTAGGCACTAGTAAGTGGCAGAGTTTATCTTAAATCCAGGCAGTTCACAACCTCTGTGCTTTGCTGTCACCTGGGCAATACTGGACAGGGCACAGAGGAAGGGGATGTCTTTGCCCAGGCTTAGTCCAAGAGTTAGCCTTCTCTGGGCTCTCAGGGTAATGCAGCAGGAAGCACAGTGGACTGAGCCAGGAAGCCAACTGGCCCCTGGAGTCACTCAGCCTGCACTTGGTCTGCTCACAGGCCCTGCATGGTGACGGGGTGACAGAATCCCTGTAGCCATAAGCTGTGTCCTAGGAGCAGATGCTGCAGGTGGGAAGCCACCCCACCTCCTCCTCCAGCCCCATCACTGCCAGTACACAAAGCCACAGCTCCTGCCCTGCCCCCTTGCCATCTGGCCTTCTCAGTCTCCGCAATAATTCATCACCTTTTTTGCTAACAAAAGGAAAGATTATCTCTCATGGTTCTGGACCTAAACAAGCAAACCAGGATTCCCCTCCCCTTCTTCTCTGGGTGTCCTCCCAAGGGCAGCAACACCTTTCCAGGAAGTCAGCTCAGTAGCTTCATCCCACACTCCCTGCTAGGGAGCCAGGGACCCTATAGGGGAAGGGGTGTTGCTGGAATGAGGGGTTCTGATGTATGTCCTTCCCCACCCACCTTATCTGTTGGCCACAAATCTCCCGCCGCCCCCAGTATCCTGAGCTCTTCATTGCTCTGAACTTTCCATCTTCCCAATAAAGGAGGTTTGTCCAACTTTACACATCAGGAGACCAAATCTTCGGCAGACTGAAGGCTGGGGAAAGTAGTGGATTCGGGATGCGAACTTGGATATTCTGCCTCCCCATTCAGTGCTCTCCGTGACACTTGGGGGCAGGCCTTGGAATCACCTGCAAGGTGTTGCAGACCCAAATACCCACACCCCACCCAAGACGTTACAAAATGAGAATCCTTGGTTGAGTCTGTGCAGCTGAGATAGAGAACCATTGCCTAAGACTTCCAGGGTTCTCTGCATCTAGACAAGGTGTCCTTAAAGAGCCAGAGTTTCTTGTCTCCCCCAGATAAGAAGGAGCTGTGAGGACAAACAGTGGTAGCCTGGTGCCCTGAGTCATGTTGCAGTAGGGAAGCTCAGGAGACTAGTGCCGCCTCCACCTCCTGTGTGACCCCGTCATTCCCTTCCCGCTGGCCTTGAGATTCTGGAGAGCTGCTAGGATGTGCAGAGCCCCACACTGCCTCTGCACCAGGAACTCTGAGCTCTGGCTTGTCTCCCATTAGTCCTACATCTTGCTGGAGTCTCAGAGCCCTTGCCCCACCCTTCAGTCACATCCCTCTGGGCTCAGTGGCAGCTCATCAGCACTTCCAGGTCCTGAGCACAGCTCATATCCTGTTTTCTGGGGCCTCCTTTCAGATGGCCAGCCTGGTCAACACCTTTTCCCCACACTCTACATAGCTGGCCTTTGCTACGACTGCCTGGAACTGTGCTCTCATTTCCCATGGACATGAGCAGTAAGGTCTCCAACAGATCTGTGGCATCTGTGACAGCAGGGCCACATCCTTTATTTTACTGTCCGTGGTTTTCCACTGTGACCGGCAAGTAGTAGACTTCAATGAAAGACAGATGACTCTTCATCCGGAGCCCCACGCAGGGGTAGGAATGAATAAGATGTGAGTGATTTGCAAATATTTGCATACTGTGATAGACTACTTGAGTCCTGGGATTTTGCACGCTCACAGCACTCTACTGGTTACCAAGTCTCCTTCCCCAAGTCATAGCACGGAGTAGAGAAAGCCTGAGGTTGTGGGTTGGGACACTGGGGGTGAATGTGGCTCTAATATTTATTATCTTCCACTTAACTTCTTGCTTCTCAGCTTCTCCTACACAAAATGAATATCAGCATGTCTGTCCTGCCAATGCCAGGGCGTTATGAGGGTTCACTAAGGGAGATATGCATGGAGGCTTTTTGTAAACCAAGTGACAAAAATGGCTTCCTGTGCTACCCTCTTCCTCGAATCCAGGCCAAGCCTCCCTGAGAAGCCCTCGAGCCACCTCTGAAGCAGCATGGAACGAGTGGATTAGGCCCCTGCCCGCTGTGGTGCCCACTCTGCAAGCTGTGTGATAATAAGGAGCCAGCAGCTGGGGCCAGCAGGGTTTCAGCACCGTGGACAGCACCACGCAGCGCACACACTTCTGCTGCGGCTTCTCTTAGGCAGGGCCAGGCAGAGCTCACAGGTGCTCTGGTCCAGTAATGAAAGTAACAGCTCCCGTGTACCGAGTGAGCGCTATGTCAAGCACTGTGCCAAGTCCCTTCATGCGCAGCCTGGGTTAACAAATCTATTGGGCTGCCTGTCCCACACGGCTGATGGCCCTCAGCATCTACTCCCACCTCTTTCTAGGGTGCCTTCCTACATCACAGAGGCTAGAAAGCTGAGAAGCACATTTCCAACACTCACTCACACCTGGGGTTCTGGATATAAAGTAGGCTCCACTGAGTAGATGCCCTGGAGGCAGAGGGAGGACAAAGCCACCGTCCCGGGGCTTGGGCTGTGTTTCACTCACAAGTCACGCTGGGGTAAGGAAAGGTTCTCTCCCTCTGACTCCCAGGAAGGGGGATGGAAGAGGCAGCTGTGGCACAGGCTGCACAGGTCTCCTGAGCCTGGACTGCAGGTGAGGTGACATGAGCTCACTGGTGCCGGGGAGGGTCCCCCAACTGTGGAGGAGAAGTGGGCTGTCTAGTGGCTAGCTCTGCTCTCTTCTGAAGACCCAGATTCTAGCCCTTCCCATGATTCTGAAAGCATATAATTCCTTCTTTGAAATTCTGTGGTGCAGCAGGTTAAGCCGCCGTAAGCCACCATATGCAGCACTGAGGACTTGCCCTGATCAGTTAGTGGCACTGGAGTTGGGCACCCCACAGCATCCTCCCGCTCATCTGGCTGGTGCCTCCTCCAGGCACTGAAGCCAGGCTCAAGACAGAAGTTACTGGAGAGAAAGAAGTGCTGATGGTGAACACGGGGCCATACTCCGGGCTTGAGAAAGCCTCAGAGGAAGGGAGAAGGGGAAGGTGCCAATGTGGGTGATGGGCCAGGCATGGTACATGTTAACACTGTTTATTCCTCACAGGCAGTCCAAGAGGTAGAAGCCTAAGAAGTAGGAGCTGATACCACCATTTCACAGTTAGAGAAACTGGGGTTCAAAGAGGTTAAGCAACTGGCCTAAAGTCACGACCTGGAGAGACAGTCAGAGCTGGAAACTGAGTGTCTGTGACTGCACTGCATCAGTGGCACAACTGAGAAGACAGCGGCCTTGTCTGTCCCGGGAAGACGGCCCCAGACCCTCACTGCATCCGTGGGACCCTCGGCTAAAGGCGAGGAGCAACTGCAGGTGTGAGAGGGAGCTGGGATGCAGTGGGGAAAAGGTGGCCACCTGGAGCAGGCCAGAAGCTGGGCGAGTCACTTCCTCCCCCCATCGCAGCCCCAGGACCTCCACAGGGCGCCTCTCCTTGCCAGAAGGTGCCATCCCTTCACTTCCTGCCCATGGTCCCAGGCCAGTGAGCAGCCATGACTGGACCCAAGTGGGGGGAGCTGTGGGGACTTCACAGACACCCAGGGCCCTGGTAGCCCAGCAGCAATGCAGGGAGACAGGGAGCAGGAGAAGGGGTGACGGAATACGAAGTAAAAACAGCAGGTATGATGCTGTTGAACTAAATGATCTCGATTCTAAAAGATTAAAAAAAGAAAAATGAAAGCAAAATTTAAAATGAAAATTACACCATGTTCTTTAAATGCTCTTTTAAAATTTGTAATGCTTTTGAGAAACTCTTTACTTGCAGAATTATTCATAATTAGAATGTTTTAAAGCAAAGGTTGGTATTTCCAGGCACACAGATGGCCAGCTTTGGCTCCTCTTCCTGCCTCAGCTCCATCTCCCTTGTCCCTCAAGTGCCCTCATTTTGACCAACTCCTACTCACACCTGTCCATGGGGAGGGGAGCAGGGCACGTGGCCTGGAGCCCCAGCACAGGCCCCCTGTGCAGAAGGCAGAGCAGGGGCAGGCTTGGCCCAATGGTGGAGACGGCTGCATCCCACACCGGAGGGCCCGGCTTGAGTTCTAGCTCTGCTCCCAGTTCCAGCTTCCTGCTAGAGCACACCCCGCAAGGCAGTGGTGATGGCCCAAGTGGTTGAGTCCCTGCCATCCCCGTGGACTGAACTCCCAGGTCCTGGCTTCAGTTCCCTGCTGGCACCATTGCAGGCATTTAGGGAGTGAACTCTCTCCCTCTTCCTCTCTTTGAGGGTCTCTCTGCCTCTCAAATAAACAAATCCGTTTAATTTTTTTTTTAACTAGGGGCTGGTGTTGTGTTAAGCCACCCTTTCCAACACCAGCATCCCATATCAGAGTGCTGCGTTGAGTCCCAGTTGCTCCATTGTGCTCATCCAGCTTCCTGCTAACGCACCTGGGAAGGCAACAGAAAACAGCCTAAGTTACTTTGGCCCCTGCCACCCATGTGGGAGACCAGAACGGAGTTCCTGGCTCCTGGTTTCAGCCATTTTTTCAGTAAGGCAGTAGACAGAAGATTCTCTCTCTCTCTCTCTCTTCTCTATCTCTATTTCTATCTCTATCTCTCTCCCTCTTTCTCTGTTGTACTGCCTTTCACATAAATAAATTAGAGAAAAAAATGAAGAAAGGAATAGAGCAGGTCAAGGTCTGAACTGTGTGCCATCTCCTCTCCATCCCCCTCAGGGCCTGGCTGGGTCAGGAACACGAAGAGCAAGGCTTGACCCCAAACCATCCAGGCCAAGGTGACCACCGGGCCCCTGGGGGGTCTGCCTGGAAGCCAGAGGCAAGCCCTTGTCACCAACTGCCCTCCCCCCACCCAATCAGTGACTCCTCCCGGCAGCCACAGCACAGGGCTGACTACAGCATAAGACAGTGTGACGATGGGAAGGGGTTCAGAGGCCTGCCCAGCGCGGCTCTGCCTAGGGTCAGCCTGCCCTGCCTCCAGCTCAGCCCCTCCCCCCTCCCCCCTTGCCCCAAGGTTGAATGGAGATGTAAATAGCACCTGCCTCACGAGGTAGCTGTGAGGATCAAGGGAACCAATTCACAGGAAACACTGAGAGCGCAGCCCAGCACCCAGTGCTGGCTCAGTCCACGTGCTTGGTACCTAGAATGGGCCACTCCTCTCAGGATGACACAGCAGATACCACCCCCCCCCCCCAAAGGCTAGGGGCCTTGACGGCAGGGCCTGGGCTGCACTACTGGTCATTTTCTCTGCTGCACCGGGCAGGCCTGAGTGCATGACAACTATCTGGTGAAGAAAGGAGACAGGCAGCCGTGCAGAGGTGGGGCTCACTGGCCCCTCACCCTCCAACAGAGTGTTTTGGCTGGAGGGGATCTCCCAGCTCCTCTGCCTTAACCCTGTCTTTCCACAGACGGGCGCGGAAGGGCTGGCTAACATGGCCCTGGATGCCCAGTCTCTGAGGAGCTGAGCAGCCCTCAAAGCCTACGGATAGAGGGCATGGCAAAATCTTGGACTGGGACTTCCGTTTCTGTCTTGGTTTACCAAAAAATGTGGCACATCTATCTCATTTCTGAGCAAACACACTCACCACCACTGGGAGAAGCAGCACGCCCCAGCCCGACCCTGAGCCATGCTGGCTGTGATTCTCGTCTCCATGGCAACAAGTCTCCGCGTGGCCTCCAGCCAGCGAGACTGAGCAATGCTCCCCTGGACTGCCATCAGCGGGCCCCTGGGCGAAGAGGCTGGCAGCATGGCTCTCTCCCCAGCCTCTGCCCTGACTGATTCCTCTGCAGGAGGCCAGAGGGGGTCGGGAGGGAGGAGAGAAGGCGTGGGAGGGGCTCACAGGGATGCAGCGTGGTAGAGGCCCTGATGGCAGAGTCGGCCCCAGCTGGAGCCAGGATGAAGGCTGCCAGTGCACAACAGGAGCAAATAGGCAGGCCACTGCTGGGTGCCTTCCAGCCCACCACCTGCTGCTGCCAGGACAGGCTCTGATCGACAGGGGCTCTGCAGCTGGGAGGCCGAGCCCTCGTCCCACTCAGACCCAACCAGCTGTTGATGACTCACGGATGTCCACACAGAGCCAGCCTTCACCAAACACCTCCTCTGTTGCACCATGCTAGGAACGAGGGTGGGGGAGGGGAGGCAAGGATCTCAGAGGGCACATAGTGGGGTGACGGAGACCCCGAGCAGACAGAAATGGATGATCAGATTCACTGCCAAGTGCAAGCACAAGATGCTGACCACACATGGTGCGTGCATCTTGCTGTGTGTGTGCGCCACCATGGGTCTAGACTTCTCTGGAAGGATTCACAAGAAGTCATTGGCATTGGCTGCTCTCTGGGAGAGGAATGAGGCAGCCACAGAAGCAGAGTGGGGGAGACTTCTTACTACATCCTCCCCTTGCTATGTGAGGTTTGTACTGTACACACATCTAACCATTTCAAACAAAACCCAGCAGCGAAACCCAAATGAAAAGCAGCTGACATGGAGGGGCTCTTGGCTCCCTTGGGGCTCTCAGAGGCCTTGTCTGCAAGGCGTGTGTGTGTTGTGTGTGCGTGTGCAGCTCTCTGCCTTCGGATCTGTGTGTTTGGGGACGTGTGGGTCTTCTGGGTTGAATGACGTCCCTCTAAAATACAGGTCCACTTGGGATCACGTTTGTTGGATGTAACTTGGTTGGAGATAGTCTTTGCAGATGTGATTAGTTTAAAAGACGATACATAATATTAGGGTGGTCCCTAAATTCAGCAACTGGGGTCCTAATAAGGCAGGCGCTGGAGTGACACGGTTACAAGCCAATGACCAGCAAGCATTGCTGGCAGCCACAAGGGGTAGGGGGAGGATCCTTCCCCGGAGCCTGCAGAGGGTGCCTGGCCCTGCCCACACCTTGACTCCAGACTTCCAGCCTCCGCTTCAGTTGCCTCAAGCCACTCAGTCTGCGTGAGTTAGTTCCAGCTACCCTAGAAAATGAGCACATGTTCACCCAACCGTGGCCTGCCTGTTTGCTCCTGTGTTGGCACAATGGGTTAAGTCGCCGCCTGTGCCACTGGCAACTCTTCCTAGAGTGCCAGTTCAAGTCCTGGCTGCCCTGTTTCTGATTCAGCTCCCTGCTAATGTGCTTAAGAAAGCAGTGGAAGAAGCCGCCCACATGGGAGACCTGGTGAGAGTTCCTGCTGCCTTGCCTGGCTTCTGCCTGCCCTGCCCTGGCTATTGTGCCAGTTGGGGAGTGAACCGGCAGACGGAAAATCTCTCTCTCTCTCTGCCACTCTGCCTTTCGACAAATAGAAGAAATGGTAAAAGATGAAGAAAACAAACATAGTGGGTCTATGCATTTGTGTGTGTGTGCTTTGAGGTATGTTGATGTGTGTGTGCATCTGTGAGGGTTTCGGGGGTATTTGGATGTGCTGGGGGATGTGTTGGTGACTATAGCTTGGGTCTGGGTGCTCGTGTGTGCTTTGAAGGGCTTGCATGTCTACGCATTTGTCCATGTGCGTGGTGAGTGGTGTCTAGCACTGGTGTGCGTGTGGATTTGTGTGTTTCATGGGGTGTGAGCCTACATGTCTGCAGCCCTAGCCTTCCAGAAGTCTGCCTCAGAGAGGATGCCAGCCAGTGGCACCGGGCATAAGGCAGGCTCCAGGCAGGTGGGGGCAGCGCCCTCTCTGATCTGGGGCCTGCCTGGGGAGGAGGGAGAATCTAGTGTATCTGTGTGGGGGTGTCCCCATCACCCCTGCCTGGCCTGCACGATGGTCTCAAACTCAGGGTGCAAGTCCTCTGAGAGCCAGGACCCAGGAGCCCAGAACAGAGACCCCCCCCCCTTCCCTTTGGGGTTGGTTTAAGGGAAAATGCATCTGAGTTACTTTGAAACAGGAGAGCACAGGACCTCAAACTCAAGTGGGTCAGCATCCCCCACAGGGCTGGTCACCTGCAGATGGCTGGGCCCCACCCCAGAGGCTCCGCTGCAGCAGGGTGGGGTGCAGCCCAAGAATCTGAATCTCTGACAAGCTCCTGGGTGACACCACACTGCTGGGACAGGACCCCTGCTCTAAATCACTGACGTAGCCCATGAAGCAGGAGATGGGGGTTCCTCCCCAGTCCCCAACCAACCCCCAGACCCCAGTGTGGGCAGCCTGGTATTTTAAGATACGCCCTGGAAAAGTCAGCTCTGGCAGGCTCAATCCTGTCTCCCACATGCCACCTGTCACTCACAAAATCATTCCTGCGCTCAGGGTGCCTACAGCCGGGGCACAGGATTCGAGAGGGCATGGAGATCCCAAAGAGATTTCACGGGGCTGCATAAGTTTAAAGCAGGCTGGAAGCATAGAGGAGCACCTGGAGTCCAGAAAGGCTGCCTGGGGGAGGGGCTGACCCGGGCAGCTCTGCAAAGATGGTCAACACTGGCACACGTTTGCTGAGGGCTTACTGCCTGCCAGGGTCTGTGCAAAACCTCTCGACAACCCCAACTGGAGACACCGGCTGCAGCGTAAGATGTGGCCTGGACTGTCTGCCCAGACGGCTGCTCCCAGCTGGAGCACATACGGGCCTCCTCCCACAGAGAGGTCAGGGCAGGACTGCCTAGCGGGAGGCCAGACGTGCACCAGAGCACAGAGGGCAACAGGGGCAGGGCAGGGCAAGTCCTGGGTCCTGGGGGAGTTCAGAGCCCCCGAGAGAACGGCACACCCTTGGGGGCAGCAGAGGTAGGAGGAAGGCCGGGCTGAAGCCTGCCCCCCAGAGCCCAGCCCATCTGTCCAAACTGGGTGGCAGCCACGCTGGCTGCCTTGGGGCTCCCCGGTCACAGCTGTTCCTGCGGCGGGTGGCAGTGACATGGCGGAGGCTGCCTCCCGTGGCCTGACAAGGCCTGAGGGAGACACAGAGATCTGGAACATGAGGGGCCTGAGAAACACCTGCTACCGCGCTGGGAACTCGGTTTGAGGATTTGTTCATGACAAGGTTAGCCCTGGAGGGGGGCTGAGGTGCAGGGCGAGGCTGGCGTGACCTCCATGACTTACAGTGGTCCCGCTCCTGAGCCCCCAGACAGTCCCCGAGTGGCTCTGGGGGTCCTGACCTCCTTAAGCGGAGCACAAGCCTCAGGCCCGAGGTCACCTCCTGACCTTGCTCCTGCCCCTGCGGTGGAGGTCAGGAAAGCCAGTGTGACCCAGGCCAAGGGAGAGCTGAACAGAGACCTGAATCCAGAGTATGGAACCAGAGAAAGGGAGGCCCAGCCGCAGCAAGAGGTGTTCTGGTTAGACACCAGGAGGCACTGGCGGGGATGCTGAAGGGAGCAGGTGTTCCGAGGAAGAACAGAAAGCCACCCTCTGTCTGTGACAATCTGCCTGTGGGAAAAAAATACAGCAGGGACCCCTGCCTCCCCTGCCTTCACTGGCTTCTCTACCACCCCTCACCTCCGTCCTCCTCTCTCCTCTCCTGCTCACTCCAGCATATGCCTCTATCATCGGCTTGGGCCGGGTCCCAGCTGCCAGCGGTCACCTGGCTTGTTCCAGTGTCGCCGGACAGGGCAAGATGGGGCAGATTTGAGCTTGGACACAATCCAGCCAGTGTCTGAAGAGCCCTAGACCTGCTGGAGGTGAAGGAGCCCGGGCTCTGCCCCCGGCGCTTCCAGCCAGGTACAAGGATCAGACAGCAAAACCGACACCCAAGCCCAAGGAGAGGAAGAGCAGTGGGAGCGGCACGAGCCAAGGTGCTGGGCTCAGAGACCACAGCCCGGGCAGTCAGGGAAGGCTCCTAGGAGGTGGCATTTGGAGGGCACATGGGTTTCCACTTGGACAGAAACCAGTGGGGACAGGGGCAGTGTGGGCGCAGGGGACACATGAGTAGAGGAGAGGAGCAGAGCGTGGAAGGTTCAGGCAGACGGGCTGGGCTGCAGAGGTGGGGAGAAGGGTCTAGTGAGCTATCAGGCAGGTTGGGGCCAATGCAGGAGGCCCTGCCTCTCAGGGCGATGATTTAAGTGGTCAGGCAGTGGGGAGTTACTGACGGTTTCTGAGGAAGGGCATGCCAATACTGGGGCTGGGACCAGAGGGGCTGCTGGAGTTTGCTCCTGTCCCAGGATCTCATGAAAGACCCTAATCCTGAGTGCCAGCCTCCCAGGGACTCTGAGAGGAGTAAATCATCTGTGTGGCCCAAACGTTACCCCCCTCGGTGAGGGGCTTCCCCACCCGGCTCCTCTGGTGCTCCCCATACCTGTCCCCACTCTGCTCTTCCTGGTCCTGCGCCTGCCCCTCCCACCACACTGCCGAACCCTTCCTTCTGACTATGGCCCCTGCCCCCACCAGAACAGAGGCCCCACGCAGCACGGGCTGAGTCTGTCTCCCAGCCGCTGAATACCCAGGGTCGAGCCCAGTTTCTGGATTCCTAGCAAATTCATTCATTTTTCAATTTTTAATTTATTTTTTCATTTATTTGAAAGGCAGAGGAAAAACTGACAGTGATCTTCCATGCACAGGTTCATTCTCTAAGTGCCTGCAACAGCCGAGGCTGTGCCAGGTCAAACCTGGGAGTCTGGAACTCCATCTGGGTCTCCCATGGAGGTAGCAGGGACGCGAGTGCTGTTGGCTGCTGCCTCCCACAGCGCACATTAGCAGGAACCTGGAATCAAGAGCGGAGCCAGGACTCTAACCCAGACAGCACAGCCCAATATGGGACACAGGCATCCAAGCTGCCTCTCAACTCCTGTGCCAAACGCCTGACCTGACATTTGTTGAATGAATAAGGAGAAAGCAAACACCAGCCTGCGGGAACCAGCACAGCCTGTGTGATCCCCTCTCTGTCACCTCACTCCTGGCTTCCCGGGCTCGATGGGACCCCAAGGCTCTCAGTGGAAAAGCCTCTGAGACAGCCCCCCCCCCCCCACAGCCTAGAAGAACAACTTTGCTGTCTGATCAGAACACTTGCACTTGACCATGTGCTGCGCCGTGCAGGCGCTGTCCCCACACTCTGCACATTTTGTTCTATGTGTGCCTTGCATTCACCTTATAAAGCAGGTAATAGGGGCTGGCATTATGGTGTGGTGGGTTAAGCTGCCGCCTACAATGCTGGCATCCTATACGGACGCCGGTTCAAATTCTGGCTGCTCCACTTCCGATCCAGCTCCCTGCTAGAGTGGGCAAAGATGGCCCAGGAGTTTGGGCCCCTGCCACCCAAGTGTGCGATCTGGATGAAGCTCCTGGCTCCTGGTTCTGGGCTGGCTCAGCCCTGGCTGCTGTGGCCATTTGGAGAGTGAAGCAGAAAGGATGGAAGATCTTTCTCTGTCTCTTCCTCTCTTTCTGTAACTCTGACCTTCAAATAGATAAATAAATCTTTTCAAAGAAAGTGGCCAGTAGCTTCCTCATTTCACAGATGGAAACACAAGGGCCCAGAGGAGCTCCCTGACACAGCCAAGGTCTCCCCGTCAGATGAAGAGCCGTTCCTACACCAAACCCGCGCTCCTCCCTCTGCAGTACCCGGACCCTCTTCTGCCGGAGAATCACTGAGACGCACAGTGGGGGAGGGGGAGCTTGCCGAGCGCTCTGCCCAAGGCCCAGGCTGGGGCAGTTTCTGCTGGTCTCGGGCTTCCCCCCTGGGCTGCAGGAGTCCAGGTTTTGGCCACTTCCCAGCGATGACCAAGGACAGTGTCGTCTCATCTGACCCGATCAGAGCGCGTGCACAGCTGTGGCCGCCGCCTGTCCTGGGTGAGGGCCAGGTATCCTCCCCTTCACTCTGATGCGGCCCAGGGCTGCAGTCCAAAGCAGGGCTCACTACATTTGCAGTTCCAGCAGATCCCGGGAAAACACAGCTACCCCGTGTGCCCATCTGGCACCCCATCCCCAGGAGTGCCGGCAGCCAGGCTGTGGTTGGATCCGAGCCGCAGCTGCACGGCTGTAGATGCCTGCACTTCCACTCCTTAGGAACCCAGTTTATCCACCTTGAGGGTGAGACCCTCCCTCTCCAGAGACCTTGCTGACTCATAATTATGTGCAATGCAAACATTCTGCAGTGTCTGCCTCCAAGGCCCTTCACCAGCAAGTTAAAGCGCAGCCGTGGAACAGGCAGTGGGGAGCCACGGATGACTGTGGAGCAGGGGAGCGAGGTGACTGCTCTGCGCTTTGGAGAGGTTAAGCAGGCAGGCAGCAGAGTGTGCCCGGGAGAGAGCGAGCTCCTGTTATGCTCAGAGCTAATGTGCTAAGCGCTTACTGGGACTTAGGTGTTTCCAGCACTTCACAGAGATGAACTTATTTCTTGTTCACAGGCACCCAGGGGTGCCACTGTTACCCCCATTTTAAGTGCACAGAGCTGAGCAGGCTCATGGGTGGTGGAACTGGGTCCAGAGCCTGGGTTTGTTCAGCGCTGACTCTCACAGCCTCTGGACAGGGGCCTGGGCAGTGGGCACGGCCAGGAGCTGGGAGTGAACGACAGCCTATGGCTAAGGCTCCTAGCCCAGGGCGCTATCCCAGGCAGGGAACAGGGCAGCTCAGAGAGACCTGCCCACCGAGCACTGTGCACGGAGAACCGCATCTCAGATTCCTTTTATTGATAACAGCGGCAATCGCAATGTTCCTGGCCAACGGCCCGTCCAGAATAACTTCCTGCTTCACATCAAAGAGATCTGAGACACACTCAGAAGGAGAAATCTTGTCTCAGCTCTGGCTTCCTCCAGAAAAAGCCTCCTGCACTATCGCGTCCTTTGTTGCAAAGATTTATTTATCAACTTATTTAATTACTTAAACAGGGAAGAAAGCCACGTGTGGACGCCAACCTGGCTTTAACACATCCAAGCTGGGGATGTCAGTCACAGTCAAGGCCCCTTTTGCAAGGGGGGATAAAATGCTAGAGGTGACCGAGCAGGGGAAGGCAAGGAGAAGGAGTCAGAGAGAGAGAGAGAGAGAGAGAGAGAGAGAGCGCTCTCTCACCCGCTGGCTCACTCCCTAAAAGGCTGCAATGGTCCTGGGCTAAGGGTGGAAGCTGGGAGCAGCGAGCTCAATCCAGGTCTCCCAAGAGGGTGGCAGGGACCCAATGACTTGAGCCATCAGCTGCTGCCTCCAGGGTGCACTGGAATCAGAAGTAGAGCTAGGAACTGAACCACGTGGCCCAGCATGGGGCCCAGGTGTCTCAGCCACTAGACCAGCGCCTGCCCCTCCTGTACAGTTTTGACGAGATGACTCCTTATTCCCGAGATGTTCACCTGTGATGTCCAAAAGACCGCGCCTGATGTTACATCAGCGTTGGTTACATGAGGCTATGTGCAGTGTTTGAGAGGGAGGGAACAGGGACCATGGCTGGAGCTGTCACCAGAGGCCCTCGCAGCTCCAGCATGCAGTGGAGACACCATCTGTCCCAATCCTCACCCAGTGAAAGTGTCCAGTCAGGGACCCCTCCAAACGCCGTGTCCCCAAGCCAGGGTCAGCTGCGGCTGGGTGGAGCCACTCAGGGGACTCAGCTAGAAGCTCAGCCGGGGCGAGGCATCTCCGAGGGCTGAGGGCATCCTAACCAGCGAGTCTACCGGGGTCACCCTGGACAGCGCCCTTTGGAGATGGGCTGCCCACTCCCGCCAGGCTGTGGCTTAGAAAGGTCTGGGAAGGTCTTTCACCTAGTGGTGACGAGAGAGCCACGGGCCAGGGGAGCAGCCAGGACAGCCACGTTCCCTGGACTTCCCAAGGGGCTGGTGCTCTCGGGCTTACCCGATGGCCAGGATGACGGCAGGGGCACCTACCTGGTGCAGCAGGTGCGGCCGGGGCTCGGACTGATGGGCGGTCACCAGGCCTTCCTCCTCTTGATCAGGCCCCAGGAAACGCTGCCTCTGAGTGGCCCAGCTGTGTCTCCACTCAATTCCCGGCCACAAGGGTGGCTGCTCCAAAGCTCTGTAGCACAGGGACAAGGGAACACCGTCAGGGCGGGCAGGCCTGCATCCCAGTCCTCCCTGCGGCTCCTCCCCAAGCCCAGGCCCCTCCCAGACCTTCCCACAGGTGCTGCTGCCCCAGGGGAGCTCTGCGAAGTTCTCCAAACCCAGGTCAGCAAGTGAGCACCCCGGGGTGGGTGAGCCGGAAGGTATCACTTATCTTAGCTGAGCACAGGCCTGGGAGGGGACCACGGGCCGACTTCTGCAGCGGCAGTGGAAGCAGTGGCTTTGTCCCCTCCACCCTCACCCCAGTGAGTTCTGGCAGCCACATGCCACAGATGCTGCCACCAGGGCCGGGCTGAGAGAGGTCAGGGGCGCCGGCAGCCACCTCCTTCTGAGAATCATCTGATGGGGGTACTGCTAAAACGCAGCTTTGGGGCCCTACCCCATCCAGTGGGTCTGAATCCCCAGGAAGGCGCCTGGGCATGCGCACTTTAACAAGGTCCCCTTGTGGATTCGGCGGAATGTAGGGAAAGTGCAGACGGGTCCAAAGGGGTGCTCAGGCTGCGCACATAGGGGGTCGTAAGACCCCGCCTCCGCAGACAGCATAACCAGGGACCCTGAGACGCGTGCTGCGGCCCCTCCAGGGCTCCCTCTCCTCACAGACAGACAGACTGGGGATGACCTCCTGGGCCCTGCCCGATTAAAGTTATGCCTGCAAGAAGAGGCGAACCAGCTGAGAAACCAAATGGAAAAGCAGCCCAGGGTGAGGCGTTTCATTCAGGATTCTCCTTTGATCATCGGCTTCTTCCTCAAGATTTTAAAAATCTGGGGCCAGCACTGTGGCCCAGCCAGCATCCCGTGTGGGCGCCTGTTTGAATCCTGGCTGCTTCTGTTCCGATCCAGCTCCCTGCTAATGGCCTGGGAAAGCAGCGGATGATGTCCAAGTGCTTGGGCCCCTGTACCCACGTGGGAGACCCGCACACTCTTGGATCCAGCCTGGCCAGGCCCTGGCTGTGGCAGCCATCTGGGCAGTGAACCAACAGATAGAAGGTCTCTCTCTCCCTCTCCCTCTCTTTCAAATAAATAAAATAAGTCCTATTTTTTAAAAATTCTGAGAATAACATGCTTGTGGGAAAGAATCAAACCCTTCTACAAAATACACAATGAAATCTAGGCTGTCTGCCCCTGTCAGCCCACACCTCTGACCCACCCCAAACACAAACATTATGTTTCCTGTTTACATTTTCTTCTAGAATTTTTCCAAAAACATGGACAAAATACATATGGACCAAAAGTACCCATGTCTGCATGTTCGCTTTAAATGTCCCTGAGCCAGGAAACTTTCCCCAGGGCCCTGCCCTTGCACACAGAGCAACACAGGCCGTCCCTTCACCGGTCAGTGGCTCAGCGCCTCGCACCGAACAGACTATCCTGTGACGTGCGCGAACCCAGCCGTCCCAATCCACCTGTGTGCTGCACACATCGCCAACACCGTCTCGAATGATGTCTCTCTGAGCATGCGCAAGACGGTAGTCACGTGATCCACCCCTCCGCTGCAGGTCACGTGCCTGTAAACTTCCGCCAAACGTCGCCCAGGGTTCCCTCTGCAAGCGGTGGGCCCGTTTGCTCTGGCACGCAGGACTGCTCGTCCCTTACCATCCTCTGCAACACACGACACGGTGCAGTAGCAACTCTTTAGACGTTGCAGCGCGAGAACTGACAGATGATATCTTGTTTCCATTTGTAATTCTTGAATTGCCACAGGGAGCAGCCCTGTTAGCCTGTGTACAGATTGGTTGGCGTCTGCGTGTATTTTGATGTTCCTTTCTCATTTATCTTCCTGATTTTTAGGGCAATTAACTTTTTGTCATGTGTACTGCAGACTGCCATTTCAGTTTTTTAATTTTAATTTTTTTAAGATTTATTATTGGGGCCTGGTGCTGTGGCACAGCAGGTTAAAGCCCTGGCCTGCAGCTCCAGCATCCCATATGGGTGCCAGTTCGAGTCCTGGGTGCTCCACTTCAGATCCAGCTTCCTGCTGATGGGCCTGGGGGAGCAGCAGAGGATGGCCCAAGTTCTTGGGCCCCTGCACCCATGTGGGAGACCCGAAAGAAGCTCCTGACTCCTGGCTTTGGATCAGCTCAGCCCCAGCCTTTGCGGCCATTTGGGGACTGAAATAGTGGATGGAGGACCTTCCTAACTCTCTGTGTCTCTACCTCTCTCTGCAACTGTCTTTCAAATACATAATATAAATCTTTCAGATTTGAAAGAGTTACATAAAGTGAGAAGGAGTGGAAGAGAGAGAGAGGTCTTCCATCCACTGGTTCACTCCCCAATTGGCTGCAATGGCCAGAGCTGTGCTGATCTGAAGCCAGGAGCCAGGAGCTTCTTCCCAGTATTCCACGTGAGTGCAGAGACCCAAGGACTTGGGCCATCTTCTACGGCTTTCCCAGGTCATAGCAGAGAGCTGGATCGGAAATGGAGCAGCCAGAACTCAAATGGTGCCCATATGGGATGCCAGCACTGAAGGCAGTGGCTTTACTCACTATGACACAGCACTGACACCTACAATAAATATTTTTAAAAAATTTTATTATTGGGGCCAGCACTGTGGCTTAAAAGGCCTCTGCTTGCAGTGCCGGCATCCTGTATGGGCACTGGTTGGAGTCCCAGCTGCTCCACTTATGTTCCAGCTCCCTGCTAATGCAGCTGGGAAAGCAGTGGAAGATGGCCCCAGAGCTTGGGCCCCTGCACCTACATGGGAAGCCTGGAGGAAGCTCCCAGCTCCTGGCTTTGGCTTAACCCAGCCCCAATGTTGCAGGCATTTAAGGAATGAATCAGTGGGTGGAAGACCTCTCTCTCTCTCTCTCTCTCTCTCTCTCTCTCTGCATCTCTGCCTTTCAAATAAACAAATAAATCTTAAACAAATTTTATTATTAATTTACTTGAAAGGCAGAACAACATACAACTTCTGAGTTTCAGATTTGTCTAAAAGCTTTCGCTTCTGAGGGTCATAAACATATTTGTCCATATTTCCCGCCAGTCCGGTTAGGGTTTTCATCCAGTCTTTGCCTCATCTAGGACTTACTGTGGTGTTAAGGACAACAGCAGGGCCCAGTTCCATAGCTTCCCTCAAAAGGCTAGCCAGACAGTCGTCCTGAGGTCACGCTGGAATCGTCCATTTTCTGTCCGTCCCCACCTTCCTCCTAGATCTAAAATCCCAGTTTAACTGTGTAATAGGATGGGTACAAAGAACATAAACTCAAGACCCTGGCTCAAATCCCAGCTCTACCGGATCAAGGATAAGTGACTTTCCGTGCCTCAGTTTCCTTGTCTAGCGATGCGGATAACCATAGCACTCTCTGCGTAGGGTTCTCACAGGAATGAAACGAGTCAGTTTCCTTGTCTAGCGATGCGGATAACCATAGCGCTCTCTGCGTAGGGTTCTCACAGGAATGAAATGAGTCAGTTTCCTTGTCTAGCGATGCGGATAACCATAGCGCTCTCTGCGTAGGGTTCTCGCAGGAATGAAACGAGTTCTTACATTCTTGTCAAAGCGTACCGCTCTCCAGCGTCTCACCTTACACACGGACACGCCAAGCTGGAAGTGAAAGGGTGCACCAGAGGCCTCCCGCACACAGTAACTACCAGACTGTGTCCCCAGAACTCATGTGCTGGGACTTAATCCCCATGCAACAGCGCTGAGAGATGGGACGTTTAAGAATCTTCTGTGGGAGACCCAGATTGCACCTGGCTCCTGACTTGGGATCTGCTCAGCTCCAGCCGTTGTGGCCATTTGGGGAGTGAACCAGCAGATGGATGGCCTTTCTCTCTATTTCTTCCTCTCTCTGTAACTCTATTTCTCAAATAAATAAATAAAATAGTTTTAAAAAAAGAGGTGATTAGATAATGAGGATTCTCCCATTAATGGGTTAGTGCTGCTGTCACAGGAGTGAATGCTACAATAGTTTGGCCTCCTTTGCTCTCTTGAGCATGTCCTCTGCCGTATGACGCTTTCCATCCTGTTATCTTGCAGCAAAAAGCCCTCCCCAGATGCCAGCCCCTTGATCTCGGACGTTCCAGCCTCCACAACTATGAGTCAGGCAATGCCTGTTCTTTACCACTGAACTCCTCTCAGATATCATTACCGCAGCACAGATGATGGTGAGCGAGTACTGCCAGGGGTGGCCACAGTCACACAAATAAGCCAACATCTGCTACGAGAGACAAAGAGGGACATTCTATAATGATAAAGAGTTAACTCATCAGGAGGATATAACAATTATAACTATAGGGGCCGGCGCTGTGGCATAACGGGTAAAGCCGCTGCCTGCAGTGCCGGCATCCCAAATGGGTGCCAGTCCGATTCCCAGCTGCTCCACTTCCGATCCAGCTCTCTGCTATGGCCTGGGAAAGCAGGAGAGGATGGCCCAAGTCCTCAGGCCCCTGCACCCACGTGGGAGACCGGAGGAAGCTCCTGGCTCCTGCCTTTGGAATGCCGCAGCTCTGGCCGTTGCAGCCAATTGGGGAATGAACCAGCAGATGGAAGACCTCTCTCTGTGTGTCTTTCTCTGCCTCTCCTCTCTCTGTGTTAACTCTGCCTTTCAAATAAATAAAAATAAATCTTAAAAAAACAATTATAACTATAGATGTACCTAACAACAAAGCACCCAACTGTATAAAAGGAAACATGGAATTGAAGGGGGAAATAGCAACACAATAGCAGTAGGAGATTTCAATACCTCACGTTCAGTAATGAATGGAACCATTAAAAAAAAAAAGGTCAATAAGGAAACAAAGGGGCTGGTGTTGAGGTGCAACAGTAAAGCTTCCACTCATACAGGTGCCGATTCGTATTCCGGCTGCCCCACTTCCCACCCAGCTCCCTGCTAATAGCCTGGGAAAAGCAGCGGAAGATGGCCCAAGTGTTTGGACTCCTGCCACCCATGTGAGAGACCTGGATGAGGCTCCTGGCTCCTGGCTTCAGCCTGGCCCAGCGCCGGCCATTGCAGCTCTGCAGAGTGAAGCAGTGATGAAGAGCTCTGTGTCCCTCCCCCACCCCCTCTCTCTGTAACCCTGACTTTCAATAGAGTCTTTAAATAAAGAAATAAGGAAACAAAGGACTTGAACAACACTATAGACCAACTGGATCTAATATATAGATATACAGAACACTTCACCCAACAGCAGGACACACATTCTTCTCAAGCTCACGTGGAACATCCTCCAGGTAGACAGGTGAAGAACAGGCCAGATCAGGAACACAAGCAGGAACCACTAGACGCTGGTGATTCCTATCACTGTTACTGCATATTAAGTGTGCTTTGTTCCACTGATATTCAACAGATATCTACCACTTTGTGTCAGGTCCTGTCCCAAGTGCCAGGGAACTAACAGTGTATTCTTTCAAGATTTTTTTAAATAAAGATTTATTAATTTAGAGGCAGAGTTACAGACAGACAGACAGACACAGATGGACAGACATACAGACAGAGAGAAAGGTCTTCCATCTGGGGGTTCACTCCCAAAACGGCTGCAATGGCCAGCGCGGGGCCAGGTTGAAGCCAGGAGCCAGGAGCTTCTCCCAGGTCTCCCAGGCGGGTGCAGGGCCCAAGCACTTGGACTGTCCTCTGCTGCCCTCCCAGGCCATGAACAGAGAGCTGGACTGGAAGTGGAGCAGATGGGACTTGAACTGGCGCCCATATGGATGCTGGAGAGCAGGCAGAGGCTTAGCCCACTACTCCACAGCCCCAGACCCTCTTTCATGATTCTAATAGTTTTTTCAGTTGACCAACTTGTTCTTTTTTTTTCCCCCAGGTGGTCAATCTTTTGATAAATTTGTCTCTTTTACAATTTCTATTTTCAAAATTTATATTGGCTTGTACTTCTAGAGCAATGTTGAAGATTCAAGGTAATAACAATAATTCTTTCCTTGTCTTTTTTCCTCTGTGTGTGTGCACACACACACACACAACCATGTTAAGCAAAGCCCATTCTTCCTATTAAATAAGAGTTAAAATCAAGGGCTTTTTAAATTTAATCTATTTTATGTCAGCATTTTTAAAATTTAATGTCAGTATTTAAGGAGTTTTTTTTTTTTTTTTTTTTTTGTCTCGCCTGAACTATTAGTTTATTCAATTGTATTAACAGTTTTAAAAATATCCAATCTGGGGGCTGCTACCCCACATAGGCACCAGTTCGTGTCCTGGCTGCTCCACTTCTGATCCAGCTCCCTGATAGTGCACCTGGGAAAGCAGTAGAATATGGCCACGTCCTTGGGCCCCTGCACCCACGTGGGAGATCTGGGGGAAGCTCCTGATTCCTAGCTTCAGCCTGGCCCAGCCCTGGCTATTGCAGACATTTGGAACCAGGGGATAGCAGTCCTCTCTCTGTCTCTTCCTTTTTCTCTATAGCTGCTTTTCAAATAAATAAATAAATCCTTTTAAAAATATATCCAATCTGTGTTTCTTAACCAAACTTTCTTGTGGTATATTTATTTTTTAGTATAATGCTACATGATTTTACTTATTGCTATTTATGAATTTTGCACTGATATTTATACATGAGATTTTTAAGTAACTTTTTTTTGCTGTCATCAAGCTGTTATGTCAGTGCTGTTCTGGTTTCATAGAATAATTTGGGATCTTTGCTTCTCTGTGACCTGGTATAGTTGGTGCAGTTTAGATAACACTGGAAGTAGCTGTTCTCTGGGGAATGAACCAACAGATAGAAGACTCCTCTCTCTCTCTCTCTCTCTCTCTCTCACTCTCTGCCTCTACCTCTCTTTAGGTCTGCTTTTCAAATAATAAATAAATAAATCTTTAAAAAAAATTTAGAGGTAGAGTTACAGACAGAGAGAAGGAGAGACAGAGAGAAAGGTCTTCCATCTGCTGGTTCACTTCCCAAATGGCTGCAATGGCTATTGGGAAGAAATTAGACTAAACCTGGGGTATTTTGGGAGGAGAATTTTATAAAAATTCGGTTCCATCTTGATCTGTTTGGGTTTTCCAATTCTCCTGGCATCAAACTGATGATTTAATTTTCCTAGGAAACTGTCATTTCTGCTGGCTTTCACCTGAATTTGCGTATGGTCGGAGACAGTGTGCTGCAAGAATTCGGTTGCCTCTGGATCAGTGGCTACTTGCCACTTTTAATGTCCAGTTGTATATACTGGCCTGCTTCTTCCCTCGACCTTCAGTATATCAGCTAGACTTAAAAAAAAAATAAAATAAAATTACACACGGTTCCCCCAGGATGCGACTTCCTGTCTACATAGCCTGGGAGCAGAGGTGCTAAATCAGAAGGTGCGAGAGAGGGTGGCTAGACAAATGCAAGTCACCAGCAAGCATTTCAGAAGCACAAACAGCCTGCTGGCCAGGACACTCCAGCCCCCCTCTCCTGGCTCCCCCACCCCCCATCAACCCTGCTGTCCCTTCCTCCTGTACCCTTACCCAAGGGCCCAGGGAGACGTCGGTGCCTCTCCTCCCACATCTGATTACTGCTCTGAATTTTGAAAACTGGACACAAAAACGGTGGCCAGAATAAAACCAGAATAAAGTTAACTGAACAAAGACATGTTAGCATCCTGCCACTTTTGTTTCAGATCCTTTTAAGTAAATTATCTCTGCAAAATTAAAAGTCCCAGGCTGGCACTGTGACATAGTAAGCAAAGCTACACCTGCAGGGCTGGCATCCCATATCGGCGCCAGTTTGAGTCCCGGCTGCTCCACTACTGATCCAGCTCTCTGCCATGGCCTGGGAAATCAGTGGAAGATGGCCCAAGTCCTTGGGCCCCTGCACCCACATGAGAGACCCGGAAGAAGCTCCTGGCTCCTGGCTTCAGATCAGCACAACTCTGGCCATTGCAGCCAACTGAGGAGTGAACCAGCAGACGGAAGACTTCCTTCCTTCCTTCCTTCCTTCCTTCCTTCCTTCCTTCCTCTCTCTCTCCCCTCCTCTCCCTCCCTCCTTCCCTCCACCTCTCTCTAACCCTGCCTTTCAAATAAATAAATAAATCTTAAAAAAAAAAAAAAGGAATGAGGCACTTAGTCTATTTACAAAAAATAAAAGTCCCTCCTTCTCCCTTCCAGCCCCAGATGCCTCCCCATTCATGAACTTGCCTGGCCTTGCCTTGCCTTCCTTTTATTAAAATTAAATGATCACTAATGGCATTGTTTGAAATTCCCTTTTTTTTTTTGCAACACTGCTTTTGAGATTTATTCATATTAATACAGAATGTGTGTGTGAACATAACACTTCATCGAGGTATAATGTATATAAAATATATATAAAATTTATATAAAATAAATGTCCCCAGTGATGTGTGCTTTAAGGGCGGCAGAACATCACAACTGCGGTCATTCACTCCATCATCGCAGATAGCAGAGAGATGGAGGCCGAGACCTCTCTCGCACACCGCCGCCAGCCGGGCTGCCCTAGATCTGCTTGCACGTGACTCCTCACCCACAGGTGTACTCTCCCTAGACAGAGAGCACCTGGAGGTGAACCTGTGACCCCGCCGGGCGCAGAGTGTGGCTTCCGCTTTCCCAGCTCTGGTCAGGGTGCCCCGGCACTGCGCACTGCCTCCACAATAGCACATCATTATTATGACAGAATTATTATTCTCAGCTGCTGGCGCTATCCACTCCCTTGCCTCCCTGCCCTCTCCCCCGTGAGTTACGGGAGGCCGTGTATGTGTGTGACTGGCACTCAGCGAACCCTGGATAAGTCACAGGATGAGCTCACTGTCTAGCAGAAGTGACGAATTCCACGTGCTAAGTGCATTTAAGACTTCTGAGACCTCTTCTTGCTGAGACCCAGAGGGCTTCATGGTGGAGGTGGCGCTGAAAGGACGGGGAGATGAGGACAAGGATGGGGACGGGAGGAGAAGGTGGGTAGGACAGTCCCTTCCCCTGCCCCAGCTGAGCCCCTCGGAGCCCCTCCCAGTGGGGGTGCCGTGGGAATCCTGTCCTCCGGTCCCTGGTGTCATGACAGGAGCTGGGCAGAGGGGAAGGGGAGACACGCACGACCTTCACTTCCAAGTCCTTGGTCTTGAGCAGCTTCAGCAAAACCACCAGCAGCAGCAGCAGAGGTGAGCATGGGATGTGCCAGCTGCACTGGGGACAGCTCCAGACGCCCGAGGGAAGCAGGTCAGCGAGGGGTATCACGCACTCTGTCCCTCCATCCCAGCCTCTCAGAGCCTCAGCCTGCCCCCCATCCAGTGGGGCTCACACCCTCTGTGTCTCCTTCCCAGGCAAGGCGAAGACTCAAATGTAGTGACAGGGCACATGAGGCAGTGGGGTGACACAGGGCCCCCAGCCGGGCTCTGGGTTCAGGCTGTGGCTTGCTGGTGCCTGCGTTCCCAGGCTGGGGTGCAGGAGGCCTCGGCCCAAGGGATCCCCTGCGAGTAGTAGCACACGGATTGTCCTGGAGGCCAGTCCCTCAGTCCAACTACACCCCCTTTGGTTCTGAAATGGCCCCTCCCTTGCCAGGTCTACAAGGATCCAAAGCTTTGGAAGGGCGGAGCTCAGTCCTAAACACGCCCATTTCCAGACCCCGTGTGGTGCTGCCAAAGCGGTCTCAGGCATCCCTGAGCAGCCGGCTGCTCGGCAGGTGGAGAGGCGAGCAAGCGGAAAGAGGGCTCACAGCTGCCAAGCAGTGCACCTGGTACCTCCCCGCTCCCCCACTCATCCTCCCAGCGGCCCCACGGCATGGGGCTAGTTCACCATACTGCCGATGGAAGACCCCCAGAAGTGACCCGAGCAGGTAATGGCAGCAGAGGGAACCCAGCTCCCAAATGCCCCTGCCCTGGGCAGTGGGCCTGCATGTGATGGACCCTCCATGTGTGCATGCCATCATCAAAGCTCATTTCCCCCAGGGCCCTGCGGGGTGGTCCAGTTGTGGACCAGGGGCTGCAGCCTTCGGCCAAGCCACGGCCACTCGGATGCCCTGGGGTGATGAGGCCTCAAGCCCAAAACCCAGCAAGCAGCTCCTCCTCGGGGAATTGGCCACACGTCCTTCCTGCTCCCTGGTAAGCCCGGAGACCTTAGGGTCCCCTGTTCTTTTCCCAGGATCCCATGGCCTGAAACCACAGGCCCTCTGGCTGGGCACAATTCTTAGAAGATGCAAACAGACTGAAGAGAAGCCTCCTGTCCCCAGGGCCACCTCCTGTGGCAAGGACACTCAGGGATGGCGAGGGGACAGCCTGGCCTCTCTGCCTCTGATGCTCTGAGGGCACTGGAGGCCCTGACTTGGCAGGAGTGAAGGCCAGCAGGCACAGGACTGTGGCCCCTGCATCCACCCCCAGCCCAGCCCAGCCCTGCCAGTCTCACCCTGGGGGTGCTGGTGTCGAACAGCAGAGTGGAAGGGCAGGGAAGGCAGCAGGGGGAGCCCAGGACACTGGCGTCCTGGTCTTGGTTTTCTAAGTAGATGCATGTTGCACTTTGCATTCTGGGGACAAGACTAATGACCAGGAGGTGACTGGGGTGCACCTGTCCCCTCTTGCCCTGTCCCCCTGTACTTGTCTCAGTCCCAGGACAGGGGTGGAAGCATGGCAGCTCGGGTGCGAATCCTGCCCTGGAAACCCAGGATGTGGAGCTCTGGCTGCCGCAGGGTGCTTGTCTTCACAGCCACCCTCGGTGGGCCCCGAGCAACGAAGACAGACCCAGCACCAGGACACGTCATACTTCCTGAGTGTCCCACGTTCTTACCTCATGGCTCACACCTCACCTCAGCCCTGCCTCCAACCCTGCCTCGCAGGTGCGGAGCCAGCCAACTCCTGGAAAAGCACGTGGGGTCCCACTGACACCACCCATGCTGGTGTGTGAGGTGTGAGCTGCAAACCCAGGGCCCCCACTCAGCAAGACAGGGCGGTAAGAGCTGCTGTCGCCACTCAAAGCCCAGCACTTCCCCTAAGCACTTCCATTACGGCCCTTTCCAGTGCCAGGCTGCCGGGGCCTGAATGCCCTGTGGATTCCAGCACCCTGGACATTGTGTGCAAAGAGCTCCCAGCACTTTAGGCCCATTAGCATGATGGTTCTTCCACCAGCTGCTGCCCAGGAAGAACCAGAGCAGAGAGGTCGCAGCACGTGAAGGCTGGTGGGCAGGATGCAGGCCGACTGGAGGGTCACCTGCATGCCATGGGGTGGAGGCCCTGCTAAATATGTCACAGAGCACAGGAAGCTGGGGGAGAGGGGACGGCCCCCCGGGCCTACACACAGCTTGGAGGAGTTCGGGGAGGGCCAGCCTGCCTTCCCAGCCTAGCTTTAGCCTGGCCACACAAAGCACATAATCCATTGTGGCAACAAGCCCACGTCCCACCATGGCAGGAGACACGCGGCTCCCATCTAGACCACAGTCTAGAGTAACACTAAGTTTCCAGAGCTCCCCCAGCCACGTGGAGAAGGCGTGCCCATGCACGGCTGTCAGGTAGGGAAACTGACAGGCAGAATGCCAGCCCACAGGGGCTCTTGGTCCAGAATCAGGCTCCCTGCTGTGCAAGTCTGGGTTGTCTTCCATCACTGGGTGGGTGGGTGGGGCTCTCTCCAACGGCAGACCCTGCCTCTGCTGGCCAGCAGGGACACAGAGCCCCTGGGGACCTGAAGAAGAAGGCTGCAGCGCAGGAGCCACAAACACAATCTTGCTCCAGTGTGGGGCTGCGCTCTTCTCTGTGTTGTCTCCTTACAAGCCGCCGGCTCCATCTGGTTTTCAAGACAGACCCATCTCTTCCCCTACCTGTCAGTACAGCTCTTCCTGGTGGCCATCACAAAGCCGGGTTCAGGGGCGCTGTGCTCAGGGGTGTGTCTGAAAAGCAGGCACACGGTAGCTGCTTTCCACTGGGGTCGCAGGCTGGCCACAGCCTCCCAGGCTGCGATGTTGTCCGAGTGATAATGGAAGCACCTCTGCCATGATCCCCGCTGCCCCGCTGCGCCCACGGCTGCTGGCACGAGGGGATCTCTGCTCTCTGGCTTGTACGGGCTCGGGGCAACTCTGCCTCCCCAGCTTCCTGCTGATATGCACCCCGGGGGGCAGCTGATGATGGCTTGAGTAACTGGGGCCACTTGGGTACCCACTTGGGAGACCTAGGTTGCATCCCAGGCTCCTGGCTTTGACCTGGCCCAGCCCCAGCTGTCGTGGGCATGTGTGGAGTGAACCAGCAGATGGGAAATCTCCCTGTATGAGTCTCTCTACCTTCCAAATAAATAAAATTTAGAAAAGTGAGGGGAGGAAGAGCCACGCGGAGGTAAGAGGCCTGGAGCGATCCGCAGCACCGAAGTGCCTCAGTTTCCTCATCTGCACAGTGGCGATAGCTGGCTTCCTGCTTGATTTCCCCACAGAGCAGGGCCTTAGCCTCAGGGGGAAGAGGACCGGGTGACTGGAGAAGTGCACCTCTGACGACACCAGACCCCTGCATCGCTCCTGGGCACAGGGTCCGGGAGCGCAGGGGTAAGGCGCTCACAGAGGTAGGAGATGGAAGGGAAGGCAGACTCCCCGCCCCTGCTCCTGAACCCGCCTTCCTGGAGCCTCAGGGTGTGAGAACAGCCAGTCTGTCTCCTGTCCCCCTCCCAGGCTCCCCCCACCCCGGCCTCCCCGACTCCCGCTCTCATTCTTGCCCTGCAGGAACAGGGGCAGCACAGACTCCATGCCCCCTTCTGCCCCTCGTAGTTCTCCTGAGCAGTTTTCTCCTGGCCCCAGACATTTCTGACTCCAGGGCTGTTCACACCCCTGCCACCCGGAACCTCTGGTCTTGACTCCTCCATCCCCTGGGAGGAAGAAAGGGGCCCCTGGACTGGGGGTGGGGTCCACCCCCACGACCCTGGGGTCTAGAGAGCAAGAGAGACCCTCGGCCCTCCAGAGAGCAGGGGAGGACGCGGTGCCTGGAGGCAGCGCCTAAGTGACTTCGGTGGCGTGGCGTGGCGTGGCGCGCCAGCAGCCCTGGGCCTATCTCTCCAGGGCCTTCATCCCAATCCAAAGTTTCTCTCTCCAAGACAAGGCAAGGATGGCGGCGAGACCCTTTCTTTGGGAACACACGGATCAGGCGAAAGGTAGCATCCAGTGCTGGACCGGACAGGACCCCCACCCGGCGGCAGCGCGGCAGTGACGTGGGCATAGCCCATAACGGCGCAGGGGGCGGCCCCCAACCACCCCGGCCGAGTGCGTGGGCGGCACAGCCCCGGGGAATCCCGGCTGTGTGTTGGGGGGGGGGGACGGCTTATCCAGAGAAGACACTCCCACCTGCTGTCAGGCTGGAGTCCGGGGACCCCCGGGCAAGCCTCTGGGCCGTCTCCACCCCCCACCCAGTGAGGACGGGTCTACCCAGCCGCGGTCCTCCCGCAGGCGGCCCAGGCCACCTCCGCGGGGCCAGGTACTGTGGCGCAGTCTCCCCCACCCCCATCCTTCCAGGTCCGAGGTCCCGGGGAGCCTGGGAGCGATCGGCGCTTCCCCGCCCCCGCCCTGGAGCCGGATTCCGCGCCCTCTCTCTCCTGGCCCCATCACCTCCGGGCCCCGGCCCTGCGCGCTCACTGGGGTACATCTCCGGCTGCCGAGCTCGCTGCCGGGCCCCACGCGCCCTACCTGGGAGGAGATGGTCGGCCGGTCCCCTCCTCCGCGCCAGCCTGGCACAGCCGGCCCCGTCGCCCAGGGACTGTCGGCAAATTCCCCTCCGCATCACCGCGGGAGCGGCGTTCCGGCTCCTCCCCAGCCGGAGCCAAGCTCGGCCCCGCCCCAAGGCTGTTCAGACAGCGGGGGAACCCGGGCTGTATCAGCCTCTGCAAAGATCCAGGCTCCGCCTCGGAGACCCTGGCGCCGCCAGGAACCATCTGCAAATTACCATCGCCAACGCACACGGGCTTGCAGGTCCTTCGCAGCAGGTTGTTCCAGCACCCGAGGATGCGCTGGACTGACAGCCGCCTCGCCCACCCGCCCCTCTCCGCAGACTCTCCTCCGAGGCGTGTCCCCTTCCAAGCCCACCCAGTCCAGCGGGCCAGAAGCAAGCAAAGACACACAAGCCCACAAAGGCAGCGCGCTGCCCCGCCCAAGGACCAGCGCCTGGCACCAGCCCAGTGGCTGCTCCCCAGTTCTGGCCTCTTCTACCTCAGCAGGAGAAAGATCGACACATTGGCCACAGCTCCACACGGGAGCCCCAGGGAGTGGGCTGTCCCATTTTCAGTTTGTGGTGGGCAACACACCTTGTGGAGGCGGGGTCTCCAGCTCCATCAAAGACCCGATTCGATTCTACTGCTCCACGTGGCGGGTGTCGACCCTGGGGGCACGCACCCGTCTTTGCACCCCCAAAGATCATGTGCAAAGCGGGGCCCAGAAGCAAACAGCCTGCCTCTCCCAGACCCACACGTAGGGACATTTATCTAATGGGCATTATCCAGCATTCGCAGTACTATAATTAGTGGGACAGGGGCCTCTGCTGAAGAACCAGTGACTCCCTCCCAACAGTTTGCAATGGTAAGATATTGTTAGAGTTGGCAGCACTGTGACGAGAAGGCCGGGGGTCGGGGAGCAGCTGTGCTTTCATTCCCCCACAACCAGCCACCCAGTGATCTTCCCATGCACCCCCTGGCCTGGTGCACCCTGCCTGCACCTGCTCCCCACCCCCCACTCCCAACTCCTGGTGCTTGTGACCCAGGGACCCCAGGAAAACCCAAGGAGAACCATTAAGTGGGGCCTTTCCATTTCCATTTTCACTCACCCGCTTATTTGTATTCTTTCATGAGTCAGGAAGACTTTTGCCCCTATTTGATGCAGGTTCCTTTTTTTTTTTTCTTTTGATAGGCAGAGTTAGAGAGAGAGAGACAGAGAGAAAGGTCTTCCTTCTGTTGGTTCACCCCCCAAATGGCACGCTGCACCGATCTGAAGCCAGGAGCCAGGTGCTTCTCCTGGTCTCCCGTGGGGTGCAGGGCCCAAGCACTTGGGCCATCCTCCACTGCACTCCCAGGCCACAGCAGAGAGCTGGACTGGAAGAGGGGCAACCGGGACAGAATCTGGCACCCCAACTGGGACTAGAACCCGGTGTGCCAGCGCCACAGGCGGAGGATTAGCCAAGTAAGCCACGGCGCCAACCTTGATGCAGGTTCTTGCCCTTGCTCTAGCTGTCACCCTGTTATGCAATCTTGGGTAGGTCCCTTGATTCTTTTTTTTTCCCATCTCTCCTGTACCACTGAAGGCTGGGCTAGTTGAGGAATAAGGCCCCTGGGGCCCCACACTTTATCACCCTCTTCTGGGATGGAGGTTGATGGGTACAAAGACAAGCCAGACAAACACACCAAGAGTGCTGCCTGGGTCTGAGCCTCAGCCGAGCAACCTGAATTTGGGACTTCAGTTTTTGGGCTTCATTTTTTGCTTAGGCAGATGTGGGAAGTAATTACACTAACCTTAGGGGGAGGCTGTGAGGCTTAGATGAGACCACCTGCAAAGCGCGTGCTCTGGAAACATCAGATGCTGTGCTGTCCGTCTGGTCTCTGCCGCCGGCTGGGAGAGGGTGAAACCGGGACGAGAGCGGGCCTCCTCGCGTCCTCTGCGTCCCTATCACGGAACCTGTTGTTGAGCCTGTGCACAGGTGGAGGAGACACCTGGCGGGCCTCAAGGATGAGCCACAGAAAGGGAGGGAGGTGAAGCTGTGGAAAGGCCATGTGGGCTGCTTGATGGTCAAAGACGACCTCGATGTCCAAACCAACCACGAGCAGCCACCTCACGGGAGGCGTGGAGAAGCTTTCTCAGTGAAGGGGTGTGGGGACCACGGCTGTGGCTTCTGAAGGAAAGGCCCTCTGGGCTGTGGCGCTGAGAGCACTTCTCCTGTTCTCCCTCGGGCGGGCCAGGTGGGAGTGCCCTGGCCCGGGCTATCATCTCTGAAAGACTACACCTCGCATCACCTCCATGGCTGCGCGGTTAGCTTCCAGGGTCTTTGTCTGGAAACATCCTCCAGAACATGACAGAGTAAACAAAAGGAGTCTGAGTAACCCAAACAGACGGGACCATCTGAGGGAGCCAGGTGCTTCCTCTGAGTGCGCCTTCATTCCCTCCACACGCCATTTCAACAGGTCCGGGTGGCAGAGCCTGCCACAGCCCCCTTAGGTCCCTTCTTCCCTGCTGCCCTCGGCAGTAGTGCTCCTAAGTGTCATCCTGGGTTCAGGGCCCCTCTGCAGAGACCACATAGCCCCCTTGCAGCCAGGTGCAGCTATGAACTAAGTCCTAGCCAGTGGGATGTGAGTGGAGTGGTGTGTTTAACTTCCGGGTCACATCCTTAAAAAGAAGTGCCTGCTCTCCACTTCCTCCTCTTCCGTCTTCGTGAAGCCTGGGACATGGACATGGAGGTGGAAGGGAGTGATTGGTGATACTTCGCAGGACAAATCTCTAGGGCTGGCCAAGCAACAAGACAGAAAGAACTTGATTCATATCCTAACCTGGAGAAAAGCCCTGGAATGCCAGCCACCTTGAACTTCTCTATGAGACAGCAATAGACCTTATGAAGCCAGATCTCTGTGTAACAGGTGCACCAATAGCCTAAGAGATGAGCCTTTTCTGATTACCAAACCCACAGCAGGTGAGCCAGGTGAGCAGGAACATCCTGGAAGGACTGAGACTTTAGAAAAATGCAAACATGGGCCGGCGCTGCGGCTACTTGGCTAATCCTCCACCTGTGGCGCCGGCACACCGGGTACTAGTCCCGGATGGGGTGCCAGATTCTGTCCCAGTTGCTCCTCTTCCAGTCCAGCTCTCTGCTGTGGCCCGGGAGTGCAGTGGAGGATGGCGCAAGTGCTTGGGCCCTGCACCTGCATGGGAGACCAGGAGAAGCACCTGGCTCCTGGCTTTGGATCGGTGCAGCGTACCGGCCACAGCGGCCATTGGGGGGTGAACCAACGGAAGGAAGACCTTTCTCTCTATCTCTCTCTCTCTCATTGTCTAACTCTGCCTGTCAAAAAAAAAATGCAAACATGATGGGGATGTCAAAAGTCAAGAGCAACAGAGGCGATCAAGCAACTATAAAACAAACTCAGAAGTTTGGAGTCATTTGGTGCAGGTCATTCCAAGAGGCCTTGAGGACATCCTTGTGTCATGGGATCATCTTAGAAATGTGCTTGGAACAACAATGATGCATCATTAAGAGAAGGTTGGGGCCTGCGCTGTGGCATAGTGGGCTAAGCCTCTGCCTGTGGCACCAGCATCCCATATGGGTACCTGTTCAAGTCCTAGCTGCTCCTCTTCCTATCCAGCTCTCTGCTGTGGCCTGGGAAAGCAGTGGAAGATGGCTCAAGTTCTTGGACCCCTGTACCCATGTGGGAGACCTGGAAGAAACACCTGGCTCCTGGCTTTGGCTTGGCCCAGATCCAGCCATTTCAACCATTTGCGAAGTGAACCAACAGATAAAAGACCTTTCTCTCTGTCTGTCCCTCTCTCTGTAACTTTACCTCTCAAATAAATAAATAAAATATTTTTTCAAAAGAAAAGATAATGTTGAGACCAGTGCAGTGGTGGTGGGTTAAGCTGCCGTCTACAGCACTGGCATCCCATATGGGCGCTGGTTTGAATTCTGGTTGCTCCACTTCACATCCAGCTCCCTGCTAATGTGCCTGGGAAAGCAGCAAAGGATGACCCAAGTGCTTGGGCCCCTGCACCCATATGAGAGACCCAGAAGAAGCTCCTGGCTCCTGGCTTCAGCCTGGCCCAGCCCTGGCCTTTTAAGCAGTGAACCAGAGGATGGAAGATATCTCTCTCTCTGTCTCTCTCTCTCTGTCTCTCTCTCTCTCTCATCTCTCCTCTTCCATTTATGCTGACTTTCAAATAAGTAAATAAATCTTTTTTTTTTTAAAGAGAAGGTTATGTCATTGACCAAAGAGTTTGTTTTTAAAAGGAAGCAATTCTATTATATATTTAGAAAGCATTCCTAGGCCAGCGCCGCAGCTCAATAGGCTAATCCTCTGCCTGCGGCGCTGGCACACCGGGTTCTAGTCCTGGTCGGGGCGCTGGATTCTGTCCCGGTTGCCCCTCTTCCAGGCCAGCTCTCTGCTGTGGCCAGGGAGTGCAGTGGAGGATGGCCCAAGTGCTTGGCCTGCACCTGCATGGGAGATCAGGAGAAGCACCTGGCTCCCGGCTTCGGATCAGTGCGGTGTGCCGGCCGCAGCGGCCATTGGAAGGTGAACCAACGGTAAAGGAAGACCTTTCTCTTTCTGTCTCTCTCTCTGACTGTCCACTCTGCCTGTCAAAAATAAAAAATAAAAAAATAAAAAAGAAAGCATTCCTAATAAAATGGTTAAAATAAAATAAAGTTTGCATATTAGGAGGAGAAGCCTTCAACATTCAGAAAACCCAGTCAATCCAAAATGACAGCTTTCCTCAAAGACTAGAGAGCAAAGATTTTGATTAATTTACCTTCTCCCTCCCTGAATATAAATCCTTTAGAGATCTGATTATGTCTCCTTTTTCTTTTTAATTTTCTTTTTTTAAGACTTATTTATTTGAAAGGCAGAGTTACAGAAAGACAGAGTCAGAGACACAGAGAGAGGTCTTCCATCTGCTGGTTCACTTCCCAAATGGTCACAATGGCTGGAGCTGAACCAATCTGAAGCCAGGAGCCAGGAGCTTCCTTTGGGTCTCCCACCCGGGTGCAGGAGCCCAAGGACTTGGGTCATCTTCCACTGCCTTCCCTGGCCATAGCAGAGAGCTGGATCAGAGGTGGAGCAGCTGGGACTCAAACTGGTGCCCATATGGGATGCTGGCACTGCAGGCGGCAGTTTTACCAGCTACACCATAGTGCCAGCCCCTCTTTAATTTTCATTCATTTATTTGAGAAAGCAAGAGACAGAGACAGACACAGAGAGAGTGACCATCTGCAGTTCCCTTCCCAAATGCCTGCAATGGCTGGGTCTCCCATGTGGGTGGCAGGAACCTAATTACTTGAGCCATCACCTGCTGCCTCTCAGGGTCTGCATTAGCAGGATGCTGGAGTCAGGAGCTGGAGCCAGGAATTGAACCAGGTACTCTGAAGCGGGAAGCAAGCCTCCAAGCCTCTTAGCCACTCGGCTAAACATCTGCTCCCCCCTCCCCACTTCTTTGTATTTTTGCTATCTAGCACAGTAGCCTGCATCGTAAATACCTTTTACTGGCTGTCATGGTGAAATCTATGTTACCTTAGATGATGGTGCTTAGGCCTACCCCACTAGCTGATTCAAAATATTGATCAGTGATTCATTGGCTATTGCCTGAGGTCCCGTGCAAAGCCAGAGGCACAGCCTCATAAGACAAGAGTGTCTAGAAATTAATCACAAAGACCAGCATGCACAAGGACACTCATTGCAGTCATTTGTTGTCAGAAACAGATGTCAGCACACCCAACCCATGCAACTGTACAAGGCCTGTCCTCACGGCGCAGATGAGATGTTCGGGAAAACTCAAAACGAGAGGGGGAAAGGGTGGGAGGGGGAAAGGGTGTGCTCCCTGCCTGGGCCTCAGCCATTTGATGCCTGCGGTGTTGGGTCCCGAGGCAGGGGAGCTACACACCAGTGTCCCTGTCACCCCAGTGCCGGGTGCCGGGTGCTGGGTGAGACTCCGAGGCAGGAAGTGTGCAGGAGGCAGTGAACCTGAAGGTGCTGACAGTCAGACTCTACAGATTTTGCTATAGGGTCCAGAATATGAACGCACGCCCCGAGAGGAACCGTGTCTTCAAGGCAGAACCAAGGTGGCACCTCAAGTGACAGTCGAGAGACTTTAGGGCGTCCCCTGTCTCTAACAGCCAGCAAAGACCCCACCAAGAAAGTGGACCTACTTTGGGAGATGGGCCTTCTCTCTGGGGCCCTTTCTGCATGGGAGAGAAAATGATTTCCTGGACAGAAGGCAGAGGGGTATCATAGTGGGAGGGAAGCCCACTCCTCCGGTGTCCTGTGTCGAATCAGACTTGGGGTTGTGGATTTCTGGACACACAAAGGTCTCAGTCTCAGGTCTAGACACACAGCACTGCCACTCATGGGAAGCTTGGTGGAGCCAGAGTGGAGACACTGGGCCCTATAACCTCCCTGCCCTCTCTTACCCACCACCCCAGGCTGGGCCCCACTCACCACAGCCCCACAGGCAAGCGCTCAAGGCCAGCAGCAGCCCTTTTCACTGGTGCTTGTCTCCTGGAAGAGGGGACGTCACAGCTGGTGGAAGGTCACTGTCATCCACCACCAACAGTCGCTGCCAACGATCAATACTGGAACCTTCTGCTGGGTGAGGTCAGAGGCAGCTGCCGATGACATCACAAAGGAAGCATCATCATTCTTAGAACTTGAGAGACTTTGGAGAGGAGGGTTGCTCAACCAAGAACTGCACATTTTCAGAAGGAACTGGAGATTTGGAGCCTGTACAACCTCATGCCCAATTCTATCCGGAGCCTGGCCAATGCCTTGCAGGATTAGGCCCTCACACAATACACGAGGGGGCGGGTGCCTGGTGAAGTGGCTGAGACATTGCAGGGACACCCACATCCACACCCAGCTCCGCTTCCCGTTTTTGCTTCCTGTGAACGAGCACCCTAGGAGGCAGCAGGTGGTGGCTCTAGTCCTTGGGTCACTAGCCCCCGGGGGAGATCAGGATCAACTTTAGTTCCCTGGCTTTTGGCTGGTCCAGCCTCAGCTGTTGTGGGTATCTGGGGAGTGACTCAGCAGATGAGAGATCTCTTTGTCTGTCTCTGTCTCTCTGCCTTTCAAATAATTTTTTTAAGAATACACGAGTCCTTGTATTCATACTTCATTGAGGCTGAAGAACCTCCTGTGCCCCTCAAGTTGTGGTTACTGAAAGCTGGGCCCTGGCCCTTGCTACTTTGATTCAGTGCCAGCGACAGGGACAGAGCGTTTGGGAACACTTTGACAGCTGTTGGCAATACTACGACACAAGGGGCAGGAATCTGACTTTTTGGCATGAGTATTTCTGGCCCAATGGTTGTGCTGCCGGTCAGGATGGCCAAATCTACATCAGAACATACTCACCAGAAGCTTTCCCTGTTCTTTTGCAGCCACACCCCTTCCTCTCGCATCCCCTCACCCCTGCCCAGGACGGCTCGATCCTGACTTCAGTGGCAGGCCCACCTTGTTTTGCTTTGTACCTACCACCTGACTCCCTTCCCTAATCAATATGGCCTTCTCTGGTCTGTTTTATAAGTGTGCATGAATGGAATCAGAGTATCTTAGCAAACAGGCTTTCATGTTTGGCTTCTTTTATTCAGCATTGTATTTTAATATGTTTTTATTTATTTGAAAGACGAGAGAGAGAGAGAGAGAGAGAGAGATGGTCCATCCACTGGTTCACTCCCCAGATGGCCACAACAGTCAGGTCTGGGGCAGACCAGAGTTAGGAGCCAGGAACTCCATCCTGGTTTCCCACATTGATAGCAGCACCCTAGGCATTTGAACCATCCTCCACTGCCCTCCCAGGCCCATTAGCAGGAAGCTGGATCAAAAGTGGAGCAGCCAGGACTCAAACCATCACACCAGTGCGGGGTGGGGGCATTGCAGGTGGCAGTTCAACCTACTGCATCACAACCCCAGGCCCCATCACTGTATTTTTAAAGATTCATCCACCTTGTGGTGTACAACTGTAGTTTACTCATTGTCATTACTCTGTGGTACTCTGTTGTTTGTCTAGGTTGTAAATTAATTTATTCTGGCTGACGGACATTTGGGTTATTTTTAGATGTTTTTAAAAATATTTATTTATTTGAAAGGCAGAGAGAGAGTTCTTCCATTTACTGTTCACTCCCCAAATGCCTACCACAACTGAAAGTGAGCCAGGCCAAAGCTGGGAGTCAGCAGCTCCCCCAGGGCTCCCCCGCGGGGGGCAGGGACCCCACTACTTGAGCCCTCACCTCCTGCCTCCCAGGAGGCACAATAGCAGGAAACCAGAGTCTGGAGCAGCGCCGGGACTCAAACCCAGGCTCTGCAGTACGGGCTGTGGGCGCCCCACGTGCTGTTTGTTGGTGGGAGAAAAAGGGGGCTGCAGCACCGTACACGCAGTGTGCTCTCAGTATGGACAGTGAACGCCCATGGTCTGACCTGAGCCCAGGCCATCGCTGCCGCGGCCGGAGGAGGCGCCTGCGTCTGCAGTGGGGTGCTGACCCCTCGGGCCCCGTCGCCTGCAAGCTGATGGCTGCCACCAAAGCCAGTGCCCGGCGTCTCCCACTCTAGAGAGAGGCCGAAGTCTCTGTGTCATGGGGCAGGCGTTCAGCCTAGTGGTGAAGACATCCCCCGTGCGATGCCCGCGTTCCACATCCCAGTGCCTTTTCCCAAGTCCACTCCCCGCTCATGCACACCCTGGAAGGCAGCAGGTGATGGCTCAAGTACTTGAGTCCCTGCCAGCCACGTGGGAGACTTAGACTGAGCTCCCAGCCCCTCCTGGCTTCAGGAGTTTGAGAGCGTGAACCACCTGGTGGCAGGTTTGTCTGTCTTTGAAACAAACACTGCGAAATAGGTCGCTGCACCTCCGGAGGCGCTGGCAGGCTCCAGAACCAGCCCTGCCGCTCCCACCCTCACAGAACCACCCCTCTCTGTCTTCGAGCAGGTGGCAATGGCCAAGACCAGCTACAGAATTGTTGGGCTCCAGTGTCGAGTGAAAACAAGTGGTCGTGGCTAAAAAGTGCTGAGTAATTGCAAGAGAGCAAGCAGACCACGGCACAGAGTGTGGAGTACTTCTGAGCTGCACAGGCTGCAGGCCAGCCCTGCTCCCCGGCGGGGGCACAGGTGCTCAGGCTCTCGCCCCCCCCCCCCCCGCTAAAGACAGGCATCTGGGGCCCAGGGGAGGCAGGGACAGTCAGGAGAATGGACAGAGCCCACCAGGCAGAGCCAGGGCCGGCAGAGGGGCCAGAGAACCCTGGGGAGTCCCCAGGCAGGGAGTTCAGTGTGGGTCTCCAGGGGCTGAGCTGAGAGGGCCTTGGGAAAACGCGGGCCGAGCCACCTTCTGCGCAGACTCCTCCAGCACGCGCCCCAGTGGGAATCCTGCCCCTAGGAATCACGGATCAGCCGGCAAAGCTGACCTGCGGCTGCTCCCCTCCCACCCTCACTGCCCAACCCCAGCACACCCCAACCAGAAACCCAGGGAATGAAAGGACTCCGAAGGGGGAGGGAGGGAGGGAAGGCCTTGTCCCCCTCCCCATTCCCAGCCCGGCTTGGCACAAACGGGCATGGGGTGGGGGAGATAGCCTGTCTTTGCATACAGTGTTTAGCTTTTCTAAGAATTATTTTGGGGGGGGGGTGGCACTGTGGAGTAGCAGGTAAAGCTGCCGTCTGCAGTGCCAGCGTCCCATATGGACACCGGTTCCAATCCAAGCTGCTCCACTTCCGATCCAGCTCTCTGCTATGGCCTGGGAAAGCAGTAGAAGATGGCCCAAGTCCTTGGGCCCCTGCACCCATGCGGGAAACCCAGAGGAAGCTCCTGGCTTCTGGCTTTGGATCAGCTCAGCTCCAGCCATTCTGGCCATTTGGGGAGCAGATGGAAGAACTCCATCTCCCTCCCTCCCTCCCTCCCTCTCTCTCTCTGCTTGTGCCTCTCTGCAACTCTGCTTTTCAAAGAAATAAATAGACTTTTAAAGAAAAAAAGGAAAAGAAAATAAGGATTCTTTAAAAAAAGTATTTGAGAAGCAGAGATAGAAAAGGACCTGGAGCCGGGTATTGAACCAGATACTACAGCGGGGGAGGTGGGTGCCTCAACCGCGAGGCCAAACACCCACTCCTGATGCTCAGCTTTTAAACGGGACTGATCTGGACTTTCAATAACTGCAGGTGACCAGACGACTCTGTCAGGAAGACTGCTCAGGGGTGGAGGAGAAGATGTGGGGGGAGACTGTGATTAGAGACAAGGAAACATGTTTCTATTTGAATCCTGACAAAACCAGGCTTGCGCATAAGCTCTGTACAGAGCAGGGAGCTGGGCAACATCTGGGTTTGGAAACGTTTTCTAAAAAAGTATTTTATTTATTTGAAAAGCAGAGTTACGGGAGGAGGAAGAGAAAGAGAGAGAAGGGACTTGAACCAGCATGCACGTGGGACGTCGGTGTCACAGGCCGTGGCTCCACCCCTGTGCTGCAGCACCCGCCCCGGGGTGTGAGGACTTTATACTGACACAGAGCGCTTTCTGTTCTCCTTTCAGCCTGCCCCCAAGCCTCTAGCCCGTCCAGACCCCTGCTGCGAGCAGGCAGCCCCTCCCCATGGGATCCAGCCTTGCCCGCCTGTCCCCCGCCGCAGCACAGCTGTCCCATCAGACTACACCTCCCAGCCAGGAAGGCTGCTGTCCCCTGCAGGACCAGGTGGCGTGATTGGCAAGGGAACGTGGCCAGGGGCAGGCGCAGGCCCAGAATGGCTGGTCCCACCTGTCCCCAGGACCGCCTGCCAGCCTGTTGTTGGTCACCCTAGGGGCAGGCAGGGGGGGAGGAGAAGGGGCAGCTGGGGACAGCGCCACCCAGGGCCACCTGCCCTTTTTCCTCCGTGGCTTTTACATCAGTGAGAAAGCCTGTCGCTGCTGGGTGTGTGCGAGCCTGGGGGAGGGGGTGCAGGGCTGCTCCTCCCTCTCCCCTCACAGCAGGCCCGCCCCCTTCTCGGGTGGGAATGACTCAGCAAGAAAGCTGGGCGAGATCCTGCTCGGGCTCCAGTGCCGCTGCGGCCCCTCCCCCTCCCCCTCCCTGTCCAGTGCTTCCCCTCCCTGTGGCGCCCACCCTCGTGGGCTGAAAGGTCTCAGTCTCTGACCCCATCTCGAGGGCAGGGGACTGCCCAATCCGTGGACCCGCCCCTTCCCGGGTCCTTCCTCCCTAGGCTGGTGCGCAGGGCACGGGGCGTTGGGGTCCATGCACCCTCCCCTCAGGTCAGTGACTAGAGATTCCAGCTGTGAGGGTTGAGGGGAGCCAGTCCCGCAGATGTGGCCAGCACACAGCACGTGGGCTAAGCGCCCAGGTGGGACACTCACTCAGGAACCATGGTAGCAGCTGTAACACGCGTGAGTCGCAGCCCTTAGAAATGGCAGGAGGTCTGGGTGCGCTGAGTGTGAGCAGTGCACTGGCCTGTGTGTGTGTGTATGTGTGTGTCTGTGCACACTCAGCCCCATCAGGGCTCCCATCTGCAGACCAACGCTGGGGAGAGAGGAGGTGTGGGGTGCGTGGGGCCAGGCTCTGTCTCGGACCGGAGACAGAGCCCTGGGTGCAGGTCAGCAGAGACACAAGCTGTGGTTGCACACAGAGCAAAAACGCACACTCGAGGGGCTGCAGGGGCAGGAGGGGAGGGCCCCTGCCACGGAGCCGGGAGACCAGAGGGAGCTCTGCGCTCCTGGCTGCAGCCCTGCCCAGCCCTGGGTAGCACAGGCATTTGGGGAGTGAACAGCAGAGGGACGATCCCTCCCCCTCCCCCTCCCCCTCTTCCCCTCCCCCTCCCCTCCCCCTCTTCCTCTCTCCCTGTTCCCCTCCCCCTTTCCCTCCCCCTCCCCCTCTCCCTCCCCTCCCCCTCCCCCTCCCCCTCTTCCTCTTCCCCTCCCCCTCCCCCTCTTCCTCTCTCCCTCTTCCTCTCCCCCTTTCCCTCCTCCTCCCCCTCTCCCTCTTCCTCTCCCTCTCCCCACACTTGCCCTTTTTGGGAGATCTCCGAAGTGTCGTGGTGTTAGGAGGGCCAACCATGGTAATCTTTTTAAAAAAGATTTATTTATTTACTTGAAAGGCAGAGATACAAAGAGAGAAGGAGGGATGGAGAGAGAGAGAGAGAGAGAGAGAGAGAGAGAGAGAGAGAGAGAGAGATCTTCCATCTACTGGTTCACTCCTCAAAATGGCCACAACAGCCAGAGTTGGGTCAGGCCAAATCCAGGAGCCAGGAGCTTCCTCCAGGTCTCCCATGCGGGTGCAGGGGCCAAGGACTTGGGCCATCTTCTGCTGCTTTCCCAGGCCACAGCAGAGAGCTGGATTGGAAGAGGAGCAGCCAGGACTCGAACCGGCGCCCCTATGGGATGCCGGCGCTGCAAGCAGCAGCTTTACCCACTATGCATAGCGCTGCCCCGGTAATCTGGCTGTGATGACGTTGCAGTGAGCTGAAAGTCCTCATGGGGACGTGCTGGCAGCTGTGTTGGTTCTTTTTGGCCTCGCTGGTTCTGAGTGGTGGTTTGGGGGAAGCTGCAGGTTTTTGCCCCTCGGGTGGGGAGGGGTGGGAGCCTTGAGCAGGGCAGGCGGGGCTACAGGGAGGGGCTGGTGAGTCAGCTCCTTCTGGCTAGCTACCTCCCTGCCTGCCTCAGACAGGGGGGCCATGGCACTGCAGCCTGTGTGTGTGGTTCAAGTCTCAGGTAGCGCTTCAAGGAGACACCGCGGTCTAAACACCGCGACACAGGGCAGGCACTTGGCGTGGCGCTCCAGACGCTGCGTGGGGCAGCCGCATCCTGTGTGGAGAGTGCGAGTCGGAGCCGGCTGCTTCCGGTCCAGCCTCCTGCTCAGGCGGCCTGGGAGGCAGCAGGGAGGGCTCAGGTACCAGGGTCTCTGCCACCCACGTGGGAGACCTGGACGGAGCTCCCTGCTCCTGGCTTCCGTCCGGCCCAGCCCTGGCTGTTGCAGGCATCTGGGAACTAAACAGCAGATGGGAGATCTCTCTCTCTCTCTCTCTCTTTCACTGTCATTGTCTTCCAAATAAAGAAATTTATCTTAAAATTAAAGTAAAGTAAAAGCGGTAGCGCAGTGTGTGGAAGAACACTCCCTGTCGGTCTGACTTCAGAGCTCAGAGAGTGCAATGCCGGGCGGCGTTGTGGACGGCCTGCGACACCACCGGCTTCTCACGTGAGCGCTGGTTTGAGTTCCTGCTGCTCCACTTGTGGTCCATGTCCCTGTTAAGGCGCCTGGGAAAGCAGTGGAAGACAGCCCGAGTGCTCCCTGCCACCCGCATGGGAGACCCAGATGAGTTCCTGGCTCCTGGCTTCAGCCTGGCCCAGCCCAGGCCATTGTGGTCATTTGGGGAGTGAACCGACAAATGGAAGATCTCTCTCTCTCTCTCTCTCTCTCTTCTCTCTGTAACTCTGCCTTTCAAATCAATCAATCAATCTTTTTTATAAGAGTGTGCTGCCTAGGAGAATTAGGACGAAGGTGTGTGCATGTGCGGATCCGCGTGTGCAGGCTTGTGCACGTGTGAGTGTCTGTGTGTGTGTGTTGTGTGTCTGGGGAGTGGGGTTTGTTGTGGGAGCAGTAGAAGCTCAGGAAAGCCAGCTCCGGGTCTCCAATTCCTGTTCCCACGAGGCAGGCCCAGGCAGCCTTGACCCCTCCTGTCCGCCCTCCACACCCTTCCCGCTGCCCGGGTGCCCAGTGGGGGCAGAGGTGGGGCTCAGGAGCGGCTGGGGCCCAGAGCAGGCGGCCAGGACAGGGCCTTCCGCGCAGGACCCCCTACAGGGCTGGAAGGCGCCCTTCTCATGGGCGGGGAGGAGAGTGCCTGGAAAAGCAGCAGGAGGGGCCCCAGGACTCACGGCCTCCCATGCTCGCCCAAGGGTGCCCCAGGGAGCCAGACCCCTCCATGGGAAGAAGAAAGGAGTGAGAGGAGCGCCTTTGCAGGGTGTGGCAGGGCTGGCGCCCTCAGGAGGCCTCTGGCGCTGCCTGCATCCGGGCTGGGAATGCCCGGGTTTGAATCCTGGCTCCGCGCCCTCTCCAGCTTCCTGCCTCCCACAGGGATTGAGTTCCAGGCTCCTGGCTTTGCGCTGGCCCAGCCCTGGCTGTTGCAGGTATCTGGGGAGTGAACCAGCAGGTAGGATCTCTCTCTGTGTGTCAAATAAATAAAAAGGAAAAACAAACAAATGTAGGAGCCGAGAGCAAGGCAAGCAAGTGCCCCAGTCCCCCGCAGGCGCCTCCCGAGCAGGGAGGAGGCGGTGGCGGCCGGGAGAGCAGGTGCTGTGGCCACGGCCGAGAGCTCACCGAGGCCACCGCCGCCCTCCCGGCCGTGCAGCTGCCCCCACCGTCCCTCAGAGCCCCTCTCGAAGGGGGCAGGCAGGGCAGGGTGGAAGGGCTGTGCAGCTGAGAGCCTGGGGGCTCCAGTGTTGAGTGGTGGCGGTGGTGATGGCTGTGCGGGGAGCAGACTTTCCCACGACTGCGTCTGGGCACCCTGACGCACCTGGGCTTGTGGCCCTGGTTATGCCGAGCAGCCTGCTGGGGAGAGAGAGCCCCTGTAGGTAGGACACACCAATCTTCCTTGCACTCAGCTCTGGTCATGTGACTAAGTTCCCACCAATGGGAAACAAATGGAAGTATTACCCATAATGTTCAGAAGTGTGCTAAGGAGGACTTGGCTCATGCCTTCTTTCCTGCTTCCTGCTGGTGGAATGGTGACTCAATGGTTGGAGTGTAAGCAGCCATTTTGGACCATGAGCTTGAGGCTGCACACTAAGCATGGTGGGGAGATGACACAGAGGGGGCCTGGGCCCTGATATCATCCAAGACCTTGCCAGTCCCAAACTGCCACCTGCGGCAGGAGGACAAGGACCACAGTGCAGGGCCAGAGGCAAGGTGCCGGGAAGGGCTGGGTCCCTCCTGACACTGTAGGGGCCACACGCACTCTGGCGAGCCTGCCTCTGGCCCCGCTTACATAAGAGGGCCATTGCATCGAGCTCAGCTGAGTCACTGCCACCTCGGGGCTCGTGTCCCGCACAGCCCAAGGAGAGCCTGTCCCAGGCTGCCCTGGCCTGGCTCAGCTGGGGTGAGGGCGGCAGGGGAGGGCACAGAGCAGCCGCTCTCGGAGGGCATCGAAGATGAGGTGCAGTCATGGTGCGGCCTGGGAGCAGGACAGGGGGCGCTAGGCAAGGCTGCTTTCTCCCCAGGGTCCCAGAGGAACGGGACAAAGGCTGACGAGCGCCCTGTGCTGCCCCCACGGGACCATAAGCAGCTCGGGCAGAGACCCTGCAAGTGTTTGTTGACTGGCCAACTGACGCACTACACAAAGGAATCCAGACCAAAGACGAGAGGGGGCCAAAGCGCCTTGTGGGGTGACAGGGGAGAGACTCCTTAGGGGAAGCCAGCCCCAGGGAGAGGCATGGCAGAGCCAGGGCTGCGTGGTCACAGCACACCCTCCCCAGGCCAGCTGTGGGAGCCCGGCCTGACAGCAGTGGAGGCCACTCCTGAGCAGGGGTTTATGGGAGCAGTCGTTTGTCCTATCCCCAGGGCACGCATTACCGCTGCACTGTTTCCAGAAGAGAAAATGGGTGCAGTGCTCAAGGCCACTGGTCCCAGCCCACTCATAGCAAGTGCAGGGGCCAGGACTTGAACCCAGGACATCAGCATCTCTGGAACAAAGGCCGCAGCTGGGGCTGTGCTTCCCCTGCACTGAGGCTGGGGGTGGGGGGCTGTGCAGTCCTGTAGAAGAAGGGGTGAGGCAAGGGAGGGAAGCTCCCAGGGCTGGGGGACAGGTGCGCCCCCTGCTGCCCGAAGCCCAAACAGTGCCTCTGCACCGACAGACAGGTGCCGTTCACTCAAGGTGCTTTACCGCCATCTACTGGAAACTTGGCCTAATAATCAGGCACACACGATCCCTGTGAAAATGATGCCCTCTGGAATTGTGGGATGCAGAATTGTACAAGCAGGTGCAGCGCGCTGACCTTTCACCTTCTTTCCCCCAGTGTCCCTGGGGAGGCTGCACACTTGGGGGTGTGGGGGCTGAGCTTTGCAGGTTTCATGCGCCTGCAGAGAAAACATTGCAGCCTGTTGCGTGGCCAGGCTCAGGGGGGCATCTACTAAGGCTAAAGGCAGGACACACAGCCCTCTGAGCTTCCGTTTCTTCCCCTAAATAATGGGGCCAGTCGCGTGCACTTTGCATCACCATTGCAGAGATTAAATGCAAGAAGTGATGGCCGGCAGTCAGCCCCTGGTGGAGACGCCTGTGCCGCACACCGGCGTGCCCGGTTCACTGCCCTGGCCCGGCTCCTGACTGACGCACACCCTAGAAGCAAGCGGTGGGAACGCAAGGGACTGGGCTCCTGCGACCCCATGGGACACTTGGATTCTATTCTTTGTCCCCAGCCCAGCCCTGACTGTGGCAGCATTTGGGAGGTGAGCCAGTGGGCGGGAGCATGCCCTATGTCTGTCTGTCTCTCTCTCTGTCAAATAAATTCATTTTGTCATGCAAGGAGCGCCTAGGGGGTCTTCCAGGAAGCTGGAAACAAGGTAAACACTGTTAGCCACAGCTGCAATTGCAAGCATGGGCTCCAGGGGGCGCCTGGCTAACGGAAGAGGCCATTCTCTGCCACCGCCTGCCGGGCTGCGGGTGAGCCTGGGTGACGGTGCGGGTCCCAGAGCTGGCGCGGAGCCAGGACGCACGCCCTCCGCCACGCTCTCCGCGGGGAGGAAGCCGTACAAAAGTTCTGGAAGGTGGTTTGGCAAACGGGATCCTTTTGACAGAGCCGCTCCACGACCAGGAATTCAGCCCGGGAAATCATCCCAGGGCCCCCCCAGGGTCGCTTGTGCTAGGACACTGACTGCGATGCTCAGAACAGTGAAAAGTGAGGAGCAACCGGAAGTCCGAGGCGCAGCCGGCTGGCATCCTGGTTTTACTTTACCTTTGCCGGCCGTGCAGCTGGGGCCTGCCCGCCGCTGCAATCCCGGGAAGAGGAGCCCCGGGGGCTCGAACCAGCGGCCGTACAGGAGGCTGCTGTTGCAGGCAGTGGCTTGACCCGGCCCGCTGTGCCCCGACGTGGATCCCTTGACTACTACATTGCAAATGACCGGCTCTACACGGAACTGTGAAATAATCTGAAGTTTGACTTTTGTGGTCTTTTCGCAGTGTCTAGATGGGGAGGCGGGAGTCTGGCTCAGCGGTGAGGATGCCTGCATCCCACGTTGGAGTTCTGGGTTCCAGTCCTGCCTGCTAACATGCACGCTGGGTGACAGCCGGCCACGGTTCAAGGACTTGAGTCCCTGCCACCCTGTGCGACACCCAGACTGGGCTCCTGGCTCCTGGCTTGGGCCTGGCTCAGTCCCAGCTGTTGCAGGGAGTGAACCAGCTAGGGGGAGCCTTCTCTCTCTCTCTCTCTCTCTCTCTCTCTCTCTCCCTTTCAAATAAATTTTAAAAAGCAAAAAGTGTCTAGCTGACATGTTTTTAATAGTTGTATTCAGTGATAATATATTTCCTCCTTGGAAACTCTTCATAATCAATTTTTGTGCCCAAGCAGGACAGTGTTTATAACCATCAGTGTTTCATGCTGGCGATGGTAAATGGACATCGGGCTGGTAACTGACCGGCAGAATCTCAACGCAGGGGACATGAAAGAAGACGTTCGTTGCTAATCACGTCTGGGAGGTTACCTGCGTTTGCGGTGGCTGTCCCAGCCCGTGTGGATGCCCTGCTGCCCGGGCACAGGACGCGGGCGGTCTTGCTTGCTGCATGCAGTGTAGCACAGTCACCTGACCACAGAGCCCCCACAGATCCAGGGACCTGGACGCCACGCACACGTTGGCACCTGGCTGTTCATCCTTGGAGCGTGGATGAAGCCAAAGAGCACAATTCTTTTTAAAAATGTTTGTTTATTTGTTTATTTATTTATTTGAAAGGCAGAATTACACAGAGAAAGAAGGAGAAGCCGAGAGAGAGAGAGAGAGAATGAGAGAGAGAGGTCTTCCATCCACTGGTTCACTCCCCAAGTGGCTGCAACGGCTGGAGCTGAGCCTGTTTTTTCTCTTGCTCTCCTTTTTGCTGGCTGGACTATGGATGTGATGGGTGGGACAGGAGCAACTATGCTGGGCCATGAGGCAACATGCTCAGGATGGAGCAATGAGACAGAAGGAGCCTGGGTCTCTCAGGATGGTGGAGCCTCTGCTGCAGCCCTAGCTTGTCTCCTTAAACTTCACCTATGTGAGCGTGGAACAACTTCCATTTGAGTTTAAACTGGTGCTTTCTAGAGGTTTATGTCATGCACCCTGGATTCTAACCGTAACCAGTGACCATAACGTAGTGCTTGCTAGGCCAGCCAGTGGTTTAAGAGCTTCACAAATGCTGTCCTGTTTGGCCTGTGGGACCACCCATGAGGCAGGAACATAAATCACCACTTTACAAATCAGGAAGCAGACACAGACCCTGAGCTGGCTTGCTCCGGGTTGCATAGTAGAAGTCATTTGACCACAAAACCTGGCCTCTGTGTGTCCTCTGCACCCTGACCTTTGACCCTTCTTTGACCCTCTGGCCCCACTTCCATCCCCTCCTCTAGATCTCTCTTTGGTGACTCCTGTCCCTCCTCCCGTCCCCCTCCCCGCGTCTGGGCCCGGGGGCTCAGCTCAGCAGAGGCTGCTGGCTTCGAACGTGGGGTGCGGGTGTTTGAGTCTGGGCTCTCAGGGAAGCGGACCCCGAGAGGCAGCGACCATGGCTCCAGCAGTTGGGTCCCCGCCCCCGCCGTGGGAGACCTGGACTGAGTTCCCGGCTTGTGTCCCGGCCTCGTGCTGGCGCTGACCCTCGCGGGCACTCACGGAGTGAACCAGCAGGTGGGAGCTCTCCGCGGCCCTGTCTGTCCCTCCTTCCCCCTCTGCCTCCCCCACGCACCCAAGACAGCGCGTTCGTTCATGGCCGGCTTCCCCGGGCGGCTGCTGTCACCGCCGACTCATGCCACGGGCGAGAGCCCAGCAGCAGCACACGGTAGCACACGGTAGCACACGGTAGCAGCACAGGCGGCGTGTGGGAGACACAGCCGTGCCCTGCGAGCCCGGAGCTTCGGGATCGGGGGCCCGGGTTTGACGCTTGCTGCTCGCGAGCTGGGCGATCCTGGCCAATCTCTGCGCCGTTTCCACTCAATAAAGTGCGTGGGGTCCAGCGTGGAGGAGCAGGGTGGCTGCGAGGCTCTGGCCGGATAACCCGTGGGCCTGGCACATTGCAGGTGTCAGCAAAGGGGCGTCTTCTGTACGTGATCTGTGTCCTGGAGAGGCAGAGAGCGTGAGAGCAAGAGCGAGAGAGGGAGGAGAGGAGAGAGAGAGCGAGCGAGCGCGAGCCGGGGCAGGGCGGGGCAGGCCACGCTCGGGATCCAGAACTCCATCCAGGTCACCACGTGACTGGCAGGGAGAGAGAAGAGAAAGCACTCTTGTTCCAGGGTGCGCGTGAGCGGGAGACGGGAATCAGAGTGGCTCTGGGGCTGGAACCCAGGCGCTCTGCTATGAGACCCGCTGACCCCAGCCAGCATTGTAACTGCTAGGCTGACGCCCGCTTAGGAATCTTTATTGCGTTGAATCGACTCGAACTTATCCACTGCTCCCCCTAGCCTGTTTGTAACGGCTGGGTATTGGGTATAATCTATTATTATACTTTTAGATTTTTTTTTTTTTTTTTGAGAGGCAGAGAGAGAGAGAGAGAGAGAGGTCTTCCATCACTGGTTCACTCTCTGCTTGGCTGCAATGGCTAGAGCTGTGCCAATCTGGAGCCAGGAGCCAGGAGCTTCTTCCGTGTCTCCCATGAAGGTGCAGGGGCCCACAGACTTGGGCCATCTTCTACTGCTTTCCCAGGCCATAGCAGAGAGCTGAATCGGAAGTGGAGCAGCCAGGACTCGAACCGGCGCCTCTATGGGATGCCGGCACTGCAGGCGGTGGCCTTACCTGCTACGCCACAGCGTCGGCCCCAGGTATAATTTATTGTTTACTTGTAATGATTCAAATGTTTATTGAGGGCCCCCTGTGCTGTGTTCTGTGCTGGTCTAGGCCACAGAAACCAAGCTTGCGGTAGAGCATGGCAGCTGGAACGAGGCGTTGAACAGGTCACCCAATGTGTAACCCAGCAGGAGCACCGCAGAGGCAGCCAGGGCCACGCGGCCGGCAGGGTCACAGGGGCTGGGGGACTGCGGCTGGTGCTGCTGCGCTGACATCGTGCCAAACTCCACCGGCCAGAGAAGGCAGCGGAGGCTCAGAGAGGCCAAGAAGCTTGCTCGCGTCACACAGCAAGTGAACGGGAGAACACACAAACTCAGGTGAGCAGACACCAACACCTCACGCTTTGTCCACTGCCTCCTCCCTGGGCCCTGGGCCGGCTCCGCTGGTGTAGAGGGAGGAGGGAAGGCAGGGAGGTGGGGGCTGGCTGCACTGCTGGCTGCTCTGTGACTACAGCCACGTTCCCAGGAGGCTTCCGAAGAGCCAAGGGCACCGCGGCCCCTCCCTGCCCTCCTTCCTCCTCTAATTGAGCTGTCAGCCTTCTGCCTCCTCCCCTCCCATCCTGGACACCTGGCACCGCGGCGCTCTCCACGGCGACAGCTGAACTGCCCTGTGCCTCGTCCATCATGAAGACACAGCCCGAGGTGAGGCAGATGGAGGTGGGGGCACCCTCTCCCCGCCTCCCCTCCCTCCCCTCCCCCTTCCCTGTACCACCCCTTGCCCTGGCCCTCGGCCTCCTCCAGGCTCCCAGACTCCAGGGACGCTTAATCCGGGCTGCACCCTGGCAGCCCCCACCGGGACTGGACACCGTGGCGCCTTGGTAAAAGCTTGCACTGTTCTTCTACGGCCTGAACCCTCCCCAAAAGGGCTTCTTCCAGATCCAGCCGAGATTTCCGGCACTCAGCGGGGAGCGTGCTGGGGTGGCCTGTGGGCCTGAGGGTGACCTGAAGACCTGCTGCTCTGCCCCCATCCCAGCCACTCCCGCACCTTTGCTCTGCTGGGACTCATCACGGCAGCTACACTTGCTCTCGGCACCTGCCACGCCAGACACCGTGAGAGGCGCTAGGGAGACAGCAGTGGAATCGACAGCCCACAGCCTGCTCTCTGGGCTCAGCTGCGCGCCCTAGCGGGGAGAAGCAGGCAGGGCACCGGCAAACCTGCACCCTAGCAGACGCCGGTCAGCGCTGCCGGGGATGAAGCAGACAGGAGGGGAGGCGGGGTACAGAGCAGGGCAGCTTTAGACAGAGGGAGGCCACGCCGGTGGACCCCCGGTGGGGGAGTATGTTATATGCTGCTTCCTCTGCGGGAGTGATGTCTGCTGGAAAAATTAAGCATCCCTGGGGCTTTTGTGTACCAGCTCACTTTTTTTTTTTTTTTTTTTTTTTGACAGGCAGAGTGGACAGTGACAGAGAGAGAGACAGAGAGAAAGGTCTTCCTTTGCCGTTGGTTCACCCTCCAATGGCCGCCGCGGCTGGTGCACTGCGGCCGGCGCACCGCGCTGATCCGAAGCCAGGAGCCAGGTGCTTCTCCTGGTCTCCCATGCGGGGCAGGGCCCAAGCACTTGGGCCATCCTCCACTGCACTCCCGGGCCACAGCAGAGAGCTGGCCTGGAAGAGGGGCAACCGGGACAGAATCCGGCGCCCCGACCGGGACTAGAACCCGGTGTGCCGGCGCCGCCGCAAGGCGGAGGATTAGCCTAGTGAGCCGCGGTGCCGGCTCCAGCTCACATTTTAAATGGCACACAGGCGAGTCTTGCAAATGAGCAGGCAGCAAATCTCGACCTCGGTTTTCTCATACGAAAAATGGGGTGAATAATTCTTCCCCCAGACAGCTCCGGGCCGTGGAGAGACTCGGCGGAATGAAATTTTAATTTTGTGGCCTGGCTTTGTAAGCTGCCGTACACTTTATTACATCCAAGTAATGCAATCGCCGTGGAAATGAAGATGGAGTAGGCAAAGCAAATTACCACCTCCAAGGAGGAAATCGGTGATAACACAATTTTCATGTATTCAGCGGGCTAAGATGCAGAAGACGCTGAGATGTTTTCCAAGTCTGGGCAGGCAGGGACGGGAGGGGGCGTGCTCTGTGGTTACCACGACGGTGATTGGGTGCCGACGGTACAGACGTCCCACCTGAGGCTGTCTCCTCGCACCTGACTTCACCCCGAGACCCCAGCCTGTCGTCACCCCGAGGTGCCCGACATAGAGGAGCAGCGCGGCTTCTCCCCTCCATCAGCGTTGCAGCGTCCTGCGGACGTGGGCAGGGGTTCCTGGTCCCAGGGAGAAGCCGCCAGCTTCCTGGAGCTCCTTCCTTGGAGGCGAGGTGCGGTGACTGGGAAAGAGCCCCCTTCACGCAGGTAACACCGCCGGATCGCAGGAGAGAGGGCTCCAGTCTGGGGCAAACCCTCGAGGCAGTGGGATGCTTGTCTGTGTTGCTGCCCCCGTGCGGCCGCTGCAGGCACAGCCCCGGCTCACCGTTGAGAATACGCGACAAAGGCAGTGGAGAGCTGCCCAGCAGGGGATTCCTGCCGCTGTCTATGGAGCCCGGGACTCTGGTCCGGGTGAGAGTCAGTGGTAAATGTGTCCTCCACGGCATTTCTGAAGATCTCTGAGTAGAGCTTTTGCTTTCAGAGAGAAACCAGCATCAGTTTGTCAATCAAGGTACTTTCATGAACTCTACTCTGGGGAAATCATACGTTCAGATATGGAAGAAACCCCAGAATATTTCCAATATAGACCACCAGTTCTCATTTAAAAAAATATTTATTTCTTTGAAATCGAGTGTCAGGGTCTGGTGCCGTGGCATAGGGGTGAAGCCGCCGCCTGCAGTGCCGGCATCCCATATGGGCGCAGGTTCAAGTCCCAGCTTCTCCTCCTCTGATCCAGCTCTCTGCTATGGCCTGGGAAAGCAGTGGAAGATGGCCCAAGTGCTTGGGCCCCTACACCTTCATGGGAGACCCGGAAGAAGCTCCTAGCTTTGGATCGGCGTAGCTGTGGCCGTTGTGGCCATCTGGGAGGTGAACCAGTGGATAGAAGACCTCTCTCTCTCTCTCTCTCTGCCTCTTCTTCTCTCTGTGTAACTCTGACTTTCAGATAAATAAATAAATCTCAAAAAAAAAAGAGAAAGAAATCGAGTGTCAGAGAGAGGGAAAAAAGATCTTCCATCCTCTGGTTCACTCCTCAAATGGCCACACGGCCAGGTCTGGGCCAGGTTTGGAAGCCAGGAGCCTGGAACTCCATTCAGGTCTCCCACAGGGGTGGCAGGGGCCCAAGCACTTGGGCCATCTGCTGCCTCCTTCCCAGGTGCATTAGCAGGGAGCTGGACCGCAAGTGGAGCATCCTGGACCTGTCAAACAAGTGTTCCAATATAGGATACTGGCATTGCAAGTGGCAGTTAAACCTGCTGTGCCACAACGATGGCCCAATTTCTCATTTTTGCTGAAAAGGGAAGTGGGTTCTGTGGACAAAGCACTGTGGCATAGTGGATAAAGCTGCTGGTTGCAGTGCCGGCATCCCATGTGGGCACCGGTTTGAGTCCCGGATGCTCCACTTCCGATCCAGCTCTCTGCTATGGCCTGGGAAAGCAGTAGAAGATGGCCCAAGTCTGTGCGCCCCTGCAGCCACGTGGGAGACCCAGAAGAAGCTCCTGGCTCCTGGCTTCGGATAGGTGCAGCTCCGGCAGTTTCAGCCATTAGGGGAGTAAACCAGTGGACAGAAGACCTCTCTCTGTCTCTTTCTCTCTGTCTGTAACTCTACCTCTCAAATAAATAAATAAAATCTTTAAAAAAGAAAAAAAAAGATGCGTGCGCTGAAGAGAGGCGGGAGACAGGAGGTGCTCCCACGGCCCACGCTCTGGAATTTCAGGCACACTCTCCCAACTCCTCCCCGCCACCACAAAGGAACCTCGCGCTTCCCATGCCGTGGATAAGGTGCAGCGGCCTCCCCGAGCTCACACAGGTGGCAAAATGAAGGGTTCGTCCTTAGTCTTCTAAATGCTGGCGGGGCCAAGATCAAAGCGAAATGTTCAACCTGACCGCCTTGCTGATCTTGTCAAGGATAAGCATCCGTTCCAGAAAAAACAAGACAACATTTGGTTCCCCGGGGAAGGGGGTGCCGAGGAACCCTTCGCTGGAGCTCCAAAGCTTGGCTGCCCTTCCGTTGAGCGGCTGTATTTCTGAGTAAATAATGGGCCTTTGTCCATTTGTGTTTGCACGGCTGGATCTTCTCTCTCCTGCCTGACGACGCCCTTCCCCCTCTACCGTCTCCCACATCCACTCAGCTTCTCTCCCTCCCCCTCCTTTCTCTCTCTCTCTCAAACACACGCACACAGACACACACCTTCCCACCACACTCCCATATGCAAAATAAAATTAGAAATACCACCCGACTCCCAAGGTATTTAGGGAATGGAGATCTTCAATCAATATGGCGAAAACCGAGCCCTCCAGGCTGCCTCCCCGGCAAGCCAGCGTGAGAGGCAGGCAGCGCTCGTGACGAGGCCAGGCAGCCATGGCTGTGACACACAGCTCCTCCAAAGAGAAAGGGGCCATGTGTGCTTCCCTGCGTCTGTCTGGGTCTGCTGGAACTTGCAGGGAGGGCTCCCAGAGGTGCAGAAGCCATCACCTAGCACAGCACCCTTCCATGTAAGATCTGTCCAGAACACAGAAAGGTTTCTTGGCTCCCTCTTCTATGTTGATGTCTGCTGGTAAAATGCAGAGAAAACAGTGACTGTTCTTTCAAAAATAGAGGCTGAGCCGATAAGTACATGGCCCTCATTTCAAGGGATTGCTCTTGTTTCCATCAACCGGTGGAGACAGCTCTACGTGGTTATTTATTTATTAGGCTTTGCCTTCACCCAGAGGAGTGGAGCGGGCCAAGAAGGTAAGGAGAGGGGCACCTGCACTCCTGCAGTGCTTGGACCCCCCCCCCCGTTTCCCTGCCCCGCATCTGACACACTGGTGTCACCACTCTCGCTCAGAGCAGTGGGGGTACTGGAAGGGGAGGGGAAGAGGAGCAGGGAGGTGGGGTTGGGGCTCCAAGCAGAAGCTCCAGTCTCCCGTTCCATGTCTGGGTCACCCCCTCTGTTGTCCCTTCTCCCACACCTGAGGGGCCCCTGCCCGAGTGCTGCCATAGGCTGTGCAGAGGCTGAGAGCAGGAGCGTTAGTGCCATGGTCAAGGTCAGCTCCAGGGTCTGCCACTTCCGCGCCCGATAACTCTGGGCAGACAACTTGGCCTCTCCGAGCCTCGGTCTCCACATTCCTCGAATGGGGCTTCACAGGCTTCCCAAGGCTTACCCCAATGCCTACTATTTAGCCAGAGCCTGGAACCAGTGCCAATCATTGTGATCTAACACTCAAAGGCGCTGACCCTAGGCAGGCCCTGTGCAGGGCTCCACATCTACTGCCGTGCAACGCTCCGTGTCTCTTCTACAGCGAAGGATGCTGGAATCTCCCGGGAGTGAATGGTGGATAGTCCAACCCAGGCTTCCAGCCTCTCTCTGTGCAGCTCTTCCGAGAGGGCGCTGGTCTTCACGCCGGCAACCCCTGGCCAGCAGAACGCTCAGGCCCCAGGATTCCTCGGCCTGAGTGGAGAGCAGGGAGCCCTCACGGACATGGCAAAGAGGCAAGCGCAAGGTGGTGGCTGGAGCCGCCACATCAGCCTGAATCCCGAGCTCCCTGTTGGAGCCGGCGGCTGAAGTCAGGCGGGGCGCCCCAGGCCGCTCAGGGGAGTCGAGCGAGGAGGGTGGGTGGGGGGAGCGCGTCCACGATGCTGAGACGGTGGCCAGAGCGCCGCCCCCGGGAGCGGAGGGAGGGGCGGCGGGGCTGGGGGGTGCCGGCTGCCGTCCCCGCCGCCTCCTGGCCCCCATTCGCTGGCGCCCAAGTGGGAGGACGGCGGCTGCCCGCTCCCTCCTCCCCACACCCCCGCTACCTGCCCAGTGCCCGAAACGAAGCGTGAGGAGGCTTCGAGGCTGCCGGGCCGAGCCCACAACTTTCCAGCCTCGGGGAGGGCGCGAGCCGGCGTCCGAGGCTCCCCTTGTCGGCGACCGGAGCGCGGTGAGTTCATTTCCCCACCCCTCTGCAGCGGTGCGGCGGGCGCGGCGGGCCCGGGAACCCCTGGCCGAGGCGCCGGCGGCCGTTTGAGCCGCCTGCCTCCGCTGTGCCGCGCTCCTGGGCGGGCGAGACGGGAGCCGGTGCTGAACGGACAGCTCCCCCGGGCCCGCAGCCTTTCAGGCGGCCTCCCCGGTTCCGGGCCGAGCGCCCCTCACTCTCGCAGCCCCTGTCCTTCGCCTTCGCGGCGCCGCGGCGCATCTGGAGGCTGCTCCCGCGCCCCCCTGGCGACTGGCGCGGGGAAGACACTTGCTTCGCCGGAGCCCCGGACCGAGGGCTCCCTGCGGTGGGCAGCGCCGCCGCAGCTGGGGAGCGCACGGCCCCGGGGCGGATCCGATCCGAGCCCCAGCGACCACCCTCGGGCGTGCTCTGCGCTGCGCCCCAGCGGCGCACAGAGGCCTGCGCTCCCCAAGGCGGCCGCGGGCCACGGGGCCACTGGCACTTGCCAAGGGGATCCCAAGGTGACCAATCGCCTGGTCTAATGGGACAGCCTAGACTGGGGCCCGGTGGCACCCGCCCATTCTGGGTGCAGAACTTTTCTTGCGCCTCCGCCTGGCTGATTCCTTGGCCCCCGGAAAAGTTCTCTTTGGCCCTCGGAATTTCATTTCCTGGTACCATCCCAGACTGGCCTGAACCTGGGATGTGGGGGCTGTGCCCAGTGGCGGGCCCACCGCAGGGAAGGCTGGCGGGTATCGGCTCTTGCCCCCTGGTGGGCTCGTTGGCCTTGAAAGGGCTTGGGCGCCCTGGGGTTGGCTTGGGTTTCTCCCACCAGGAGAGAGGGAGCAGGGCGCTGGAGGGGGAAATCTTAATTTCCTCACTTCCTATATCAACGCTCCTGGCAAAGAAACAGCCGGGGCAGCCGGCGTGGGAGACACGGACTGAGCAGGATCCGCAGACACAGGTATTCCTGATGTGCCCACCTCACAGAGAGCCAGAGCGAGCTCGTGAGCATACCGATGGTTTAATCGATTTAAAAAAAAAAAAAAAAAAGCCAGGTGGCAGTGGCTACGTGTGAGTGCACACAGATAGACAAACACTAACACAGACTCCAGGCGCATTGGACTGCATGCATGCACCCCCCACGCCCGCTGCCCCCTACAGAACCCCCAGAGAGCTTGGTGCCAGGCGCCATCCCTGTCTCCGGCCCATCATGATGGGTGGGGGTGCGAGGTGCAAGAAAGGGGAGGCGGAGCAGGACTTGCAGTAAGTCAGCTAGTGAGGAGCCCGCCCCTTGCTTGAGACCCCCAACCCTTTGCCTGCCAGAGAGAGGCGCTGCTCTATTCCCCAGCTCCTGCCGCCCCTACAGACCATGAACAAGTCCCTCCCTAAAACCCAAGGGGGGCCCCACCCTCCCAGTTAGGGCCTGGGACACCAGAGCCCGCAGGGCCTCTCGCCTGCAAGGCCCCAGGTGCTGGCAGTGGGGAGAGGGTGTCCGGGGGCCGGGGTTCGCTCGCGGGAGCAGCGCGCAAGGGCGCCCCCTGGGCCCCGCGGTAAGTTGGCCTTCCTCTCGCCCCCGCCCCGCAGGAATGTAAGCAAGGATGCTGGCCCTGCGGCTGCTCAACGTGGTGGCCCCCGCCTACTTCCTGTGCCTCTCCCTGGTGACCTTCGCGCTGCAGCTCTTCCTCTTTCTGCCCAGCATGCGGGAGGACCCCGCGGCCGCCCCACTCTTCCCGCCCGCCCTGCTCCACGGGGCGCTCTTCCTCTTCCTCTCTGCTAACGCCCTGGGCAACTACGTCCTGGTCATCCAGAACTCCCCGGACGACCTGGGCGCCTGCCAGGGCACCCCGGCCAGGAGGGCCCCGTGCCCCCCGCCCAGCACCCACTTCTGCCGGGTGTGTGCCCGCGTCACGCTGAGACACGACCATCACTGCTTCTTCACGGGCAACTGTATCGGCGGCCGGAACATGCGCAACTTCGTCCTGTTCTGCCTCTACACCTCCCTCGCCTGCCTCTACTCCATGGTGGCCGGCGTGGCCTACATCTCGGCCGTCCTTTCCGTCTCCTTCGCCCACCCCCTGGCCTTCCTCACGCTCCTGCCCACGGCCATCAGCCAGTTCTTCGCGGGTGAGTGCCCTTGGCAGGAGGTGGGGCCCTACGCAAGGCACCCTTACCCCACCCCAAGCTCGAAGATTGTCAGATGGGTGAACAAAAATACAGGAGGCCCAGCTAAGTTAAAATTTGAGATAAGCAGTGTTTTCGTACGTCCCCAGTACGGCATGAGACATACTTAGACTAATAGAAATTCAGTGAAGTGGGCCCCCTGTATGTGGCAACTAAGACCCCCCTCCCCCCACACCCCTCCTCACCCACCATGATCCTGCCCTGTGCCAGGCACGTCCCTCCATGTGGCCTTGGGAGGTACACCCAGGCTGTGCCTTCCTCTGCCAGGACCCAGTGCAGCTCACACATTCCCCCCACCCCAAAGACTTTTCCCTCCAGAAGTTTTGCCAACCACCAGGCAGCCAGGTTGCACTTGGCCTGGCCCAGCCCCAGCAGGAGGCTCAGCCGCAGTCCCTGTCCACTTTGTTTGACCACACCTGGCTGTTCCTGAGCCTGTGGGTGGCTCAGACCAAGAGGCCCTGTGGTTCGGGTTGCCCCTGGGGGTCGGGGCTCCACCTTCTCAGTACAGAGCCTGGGTCCGCTGTGGGAGCGCCCTCTCTTGGGAGGCTTTGGCACCTGCAGGAGCCAGGCGTGTGGGTTCTCAAACTGGTGTCCAGCTGGGCACCCTGGTGGAACCTGTACTGTGAACAGCATGCCCCACTACCTGGCACTAGGTGGCAGTTCTTGCCACTGTACCTGCAGATTCAGCCCTCTGTCCTTCCTCCCACTCCATCTCCCCCTGGCCTGGACTCTGACCGACTTGGCCCTGACTGGTAGCATGTGCCCACATGTGTGTGCCCTGCATTGTCAGGCGGGATTCAGTGACTCGCCCAGGATCTTGCTCCCACAGGCCTGCTTGCCACGTCCTTAGGCCATAGGGACTGGAGTATGGTCCCTCACTTGGTGACCTTCCAGGGACGGACAGGATGCAGCTACTTCCGTGGGGGAGCCCAGGACTGCCCTGATGTGCTGGGGCTGGGCACGGGTGAGAATTCTGCCCCACTGTGTGGGAAGCCACCACTGGGGTCTAGCATGTGGCTGTAGCCTGGTCCATCCCAGGCACAGAGTGATCGTGCCATTTGGCAGTGGGGACACAGAATCTCACTCTGAGGGTTGCCTGCCAGGCTGGTGGCTGAGCTGGGCCCAGAACCCAGAGCTTCCAGGCCTTCTGGATTCTGGTGCTGGCACCAGAGGCAGCTGGGACCAAAATAAGCAGGCCGGGGGAGGGTAGGTGGGAGGGCTGGGGGTGAGGTGTGAGCACAGGCAGGTGGAGGGATGCGAGCCAGAGGCCTGGGCACACTTTCTGTTCTAAGCGATTTCACCAGCCGTGGAAGTGAGGGCTCCAGAGGAGGAGGTTGAGATGGTTTGATCTGAGGGGAGTCTGGGCTCGAGGCCTGTCCATATGTGCCAGACTGTGGGATCGGGAGGAAGGAAGGGCCTCCTGTTTTCATCTGATGGGGGAACGGGGGCAGTTGGGCCAGCGTGGAGCCCAGCCCCCTGTTCTGGCATAAGGATGGGTCCCCCTAGCTTTCACCTCCTCACCACATCCACCAGGAGAAGGAGGCCAAGACTTCCCGTCTCCAACTCTTCCTCTCATCTTCCTTTTCTGCCAACTGCTCGTTGCTCCCCCTGCCAGCACGTCCCCCGCCAGCTACACCCCACCTGCTCGACTTTCTCCTCTCCATCGCTTCTTCCCTCACTGGCAGTCTGAGTGGATGAGAGCACACCCTGTCTCGTCTGCCCAGGAGGCCAGGGGAGCGCAAGCAGGCACAAGCTGTTTAATAGGGCTTGAGTTGTCCCCCCAGCTCTGGGACTGACGCCCGAGTCAGATCTGCCACCAGGGCATGGGCTGGTAGTGAGTGGGGGTCCCGAGAGGGTCTTCTGCTGGCAGATGGCTGCTGATCAGAGGCGCTTGGCTGGTGCTGCAGAGGGAGAGCCTGGCCAGTTAGGTTTTGGAAGTTGTCCTTTCTCCTGGCTTTGTGGCACTGGTGCAGGTCCTGCAGGTTTTGTCACTTCTCTGAACCTCACTATTACCTGGGATATGGAGGTGACGCCATGTGACAGGTGCCGTGGCATTTGGAGAGGTGGACCAGTGAAGGAGGTGCCACCAGGAAGTCCAGGAGGCAAAGGGGACTCGCACTGTACAGGCCACCTGCCATGTGTGTCTCATTCCATCCAGTCCTTAAGGCCAATCTGCAGTGCAGGTGTCACCACCTCCATTTTTAAGGCTCAGGATCGGGAGGCATAGCAGGATGGAGCTGCTTCAGAGCCACCCCGATGGTAGCATCCCAACCTGGGCGCATGCCCTTTCTGCTACTCCACACTGCCTCCCGGGACTGCCTCTCAGAAGCTGCTTCTTGAGGGAGGACCCATGTCAGGAGGAGGAGAGCTCCTTGTCCTTGGATGTGTGAACGAAGATGCTGGGTGACCATCTGTCTAGCATGTCACTGCTGCTTGGTGGGAGGCGGGGGCAGGGGACTGTGTGTGCTATGACCTTCCAGGCCCCTTAGGAAAATTCTACAGTATTCTAAGAGGAGCATAACTATTTTACGAAACAGTTAAGTGGAGCTGAAGCAACCAGGCTAGGTAACTTCAAACACTGGGAGAGAGAGCAGGTCCCAGAATAGCCCTTTGGAGCTGCTGCAGGGGGCCAGGAAAAGGCCACAATGTCTTTTCTTCAATGCTTTGATGTAGCGCCAGAAAGAAGTCTGCGGGAATCAGCTTCCATCAGCCCAGGCTCGTCCCTGGGGCTGAGTTGCAAGGCAGGCCTGGGCCTGACAGCTCTGATGGGCCGCCGTTGCCTATCAGCACTGCCTGAGCCCACAGGGCACCGCGGCCCCAGGATCCTCCCGCCTGCAGGCGGCTGCCCAAGTTAATGTGTGCTGACAGGGAAGAAGTGGGTCAGGGGATGGCAGAGCCCAATGCAAGGCCTGTCCCACTGCCGCCCCGGGCCCATGGAGGGGCTGCTCTAAAAGCCAGCTGGGGCAGCGAGCTTCCAATCCCCTGGCAGCGGGACCTGTATTTCTCCCATTTTGCAAAGAAAAACCTGTTACCAAAGCTCCTAGGGGTGAGGGTGAGAGGAGGCTGCTGGTGCGATCCACGCCCTCGCTGGCCACTGAGTCCACTCCTCCCTCAAGGGGCTGGAAATTGGAGGCCAGGGGGACCCAGGAGGAGGTGGGCTAAGGCTCATGGTGGCTGGGGACAGAGAATAGGATAGGGTGGGTCCCTGGTGGAGGTGGGGTGGGTACCATGCAGGCAGTGAAAGGCTAAGGGAGGCGTCTGCAGTCTCTCCTGGACTTGCGGGACCCGCTGTCCTGGCTGATGGGTGTTTGTACCACAGTTGCCAAAGTTGCAGCTCAGGCAGACAGCAAGCCCTGGAAAGCTTGGGGTCTTAGGAGTTAAACTTGCACCCTTTATAAATGTCGTCTCCTTGTCTGTAAAATGGCCCTTGGGGAGTGACACACTGAGCGTGAACCAGAATGCGGCCATCTCACGCCTCATTTCCTTGCATCTTGCAACCCTATGAAGTCCAGGTTAATCATCTCTATTGTTATACCCATTTTACAGATGAGCAAATGCGTGTAGCTCAGAGAGCTTAAGAAACCTGTGCAAGTTCACATAACTGGGGATCAAACCTAGAATGGACCGACCACCCAAGATCTGAGGCAGAACACAAAATCCCTGACTCAGTGGATGTTTAAAACTAGGAATGGGGAGCGCTTGGTTAAGAGGGTTTGAGGGGAGGTCCTGCCCCACAGCAGGGGGCTGAACCAATGACCTGAGGGCCTCTCCCAGCCTTAGCAAGCTCTGAGTGGCAGGACAGCTCTGGCTGATTGTTCCGGTGGCCACGCTGTCCTCTTGCTAACATTGATGGCTGAATTATTCTCTCTGTCGGTGCTCTGGGCTGCCCTTGAGCTTGAGCTCGTGACTTATTCCTCCTGATAACTAGGTCCCGTGCTCCATCACGTTGTCACTCTCCTGCGTCCTCCCAGCCAGAGCTCCTAGCCTGGCAGGAAGGAGGCGTTGCTGTCTAGACAGCTGCCTTTGTGCCACCTCTGTCTTGAGGGTCCTTAGCTTCTTCCCCTGTCCTTCTGAGAACAACCCCTTTCCTTGCCTCCAGCCCGGAAAGAGAAGGCAGGGAGAGGGTCTCCTCTAAGCATCTGGGTGCCATCTCCCAGGATCTGAGGCTTTCCTCGCCAAGTTCAAGCTGGATCCCCTTCTCTTCCCACATCACCAGGGCTCCTTTCTCGTCCCAGGAGTCATCAGCCCTAAGAAAAAGTTAGGACAACTGTTTCCTCCTTCCTCACCTTCTGCAAACGCTGAGATTGCTACAAAATGTGGCTTCAGTCTCATTAATCTCCATCCCTCCCAGCGGAAGGCGCCTGGCTGGATGGCGGTTCTGTACGTGGCCTGGGTGCAGAGTGGCTCTGACGGCTCCCCTCCCCCCACCCGCAGGAGCTGTCCTCGGTTCTGAAATGTTCGTCATCCTCATGCTCTACCTCTGGTTTGCCATCGGCCTGGCCTGCGCCGGCTTCTGCTGCCACCAGCTGCTGTTGATCCTCCGAGGGCAGACCCGCCACCAGCTGCGGAAGGGGGTGGCAGTGAGGGCGCGGCCCTGGCGCAAGAACTTACAGGAGGTCTTTGGAAAGAGGTGGCTGCTAGGCCTCCTGGTCCCCATGTTCAATGTTGGAAGTGAGAGCTCTAAGCAATGGGACAAGTAGCAGGCACTCCCATCACTTGCCTCTCTGTGTGTCCCCACTCCTCCTGAACGTAAGATCCTTGTCTCCACCCATGACCCACTACAACCTGGGGCCGGTCAAGTCCTAATAACACCCATGGAGAGCAGTTGGCTGGTGGGTTGTGACAAAAAAGAATAATGGCCACCCAGGCGTTGCTGGGGTACTCACAAATCTGCCAATGGCTGCTCACTCTTAGGATGTCTCTACTTTTGTGTCTCATTCTTGGGACCCCTGTTTTCCCCACTGCCTGGTCATCCACCCCACCGTGTGCCAGAGCCCCTCTTCTCAGCACCCATGGTGGGGTGGGGAGTGGAATCCTGCTGCTGGCGTGAGGCTCCCAGAACGTGGAGGCCAGGAAATGTTAAGTTACCATGTGTGTGAGGCAGCCCAGCCAGCTCTGCCAGTAGCCAGGAAAGTGGGGAAGGGGTGAGTGGGGGGTCCTTACCCCTCTGTGGGATTGTGGATAGCAGAGAGGGAAAGAGTTTGGTAGCTTGCTGTCTGTCTCACAAGCGTCAAGGCTCCTTCTGTGGGAGTCAGCTTCTGTGGGCATCGCCAGCTGCAGCTCCCTGTCCACCCTGCCCCAGAAGCTTCCTCTCTCTGGCATTCCCACTCTTCAGTCTCCAGCCTCAGGGCTTCTGCCAGATGCTAAGAGGCAAGGAAGAAGGGAGAAGGAGAGGGGAGATGCTGAGAAATGAAGGAGGCCTGTGTTTGGGGTGGAGGAGAGAGTGGACTGATCGTAAGCAGCATTGTATGAATACAGAGGAAGAATGTTTAGGGTAGGGGGAGGCAGGAGGGCTGGTGGCTCATTTATGTCCTACAGAAAAGGACATTCTAGCTGCTGAAGCTGTTCAACATTGGATGGCTACCTGGGGAGGTAGTGAGTGCACCAGCTCTGGGGTATTCCAGCATGGTCTTCCGGTGGCCTTCTGCCAGGCGTGCAGTGGGAGGGACTTCTGCCCGGGGTTGTTCTAGAGCAGCTTAGAGATCCCTCTCCACCCTGAGATTCTGGTCTCCTCTTTGCACCTGCTGGGCCCAGAGGCAAGACCTGCAGAGATGACCAGTAGTTATCTGCTTCATGGCAGGCAGAGCAGGCATGGGAGGAGCTGGAAATCACAAGGCAAAGTTCCAGGACCTGATCCAGCCATTGAGGAGAGGGCTGCCTGGTGGAGGGGGCTGCTCTGTGAGGATGGGGAGATGCAGCAGTGCAGGGTCGGGAGGGGAGAGAAAGGCTGGAAGCTCACGTTTAGCCCTGAGGGGTGAGGTTGAGGGAGCGACAGTGGGGGGATGGGGATAACTAGAACATAAGGGTACAATTGCCAGACCACCCCTGCATGGGGGCACTGCTCTCTGTTCTGGGACCCAGAGGACCAGACCCCTGGGGCATATGAGGGAGTAGGGACAGCACAAGAGTCCCCTCCTGAATGGGCCTCAAGCCAATCCCTTCTGACTTCCATGCAGGAAGCAGGGCTGAAGCCTATGCCCTGTAGTGTCCAGCCCATGGCACAGTGATCCCCAGTGGTTAGTGCACACTGCCCTGAGTTCTTGAACAGAGCTTGGGGAACCCTACCCTGGTCCTGTCTTCATGTCCCCTAGAGGGGCCAGGAAGTAATGGCCTGACCTGCTCATGCTTCTCCCTCCCACATTCATTCACTCACCCTACATGCATTTATTAAGCACCAGCTGTGTGCCAAGTCTCTTCCAGGCACTGACAGTACAGTGGCGAGCAGGACAGAGAAATCCCCAGAAGTGGCCGCTCTGCCATCTCGATGGTCCACAGCGTGGGCCACTTAGAGGAGAAGAATGTGGCAGAGCTGGCTGAAGGGGAGCCCAGGCTGCCTCGATGGAGGAGACGCCGGGGACATCTCATTCCCAGTGTGGGAGTGGGCGGAGTGGGAGGGAGGGGGATGGCTTGAGCAGTTCAGGCCTCGGCTCTCTCCTGAGCCCAGAGCTCAAGCTTGGAAGGCAGAACAGCCTGGCACCCCAGGGTGGGGCAAAGGGGAGACACGGGGTGGGAGGGGGGGCTCCTTGCAGACTGCTCAGTGGGAGAGGACGGTGGGGAGGTGGAGGCCAGGTGTGGGCAGTGAGTAGCACGGTGCTCATGGGCCTGTTGTCGACGCAGAACATGAATAAAGCATGAGGTTTTCAGCTGGATCTGATGGGCTCGAATGGCCCCTGTGGCTGGTCACAGGGCTGGCATGCGCTGAAGCAGTTACAGGAGCTCTTCAAAGACTGAAAACACTTCTGTCCCCATGCCCCAGCTGGCAAATACCACAGCTGATTTCCCGAGTGACCCTGGACCAGTGACCCAGGACCCCTGGCTCACTCCACAATCTAGCAACTCCAGGGGGTAATGCCTGCCACCTGCAGGTTTCCTACCCCCAGGCCTGACTCTGGTCCCCAGCCAGAGGCTGCTGTGACTGGCCAGGGTCATGCCATCTGGTGACCAATATGTGAATGCCAGTGCTGGCAGGGAGCAGGTTCAGTGCTGGGGTCTGTGGGCCCACAGGGACCAGGGGTGGAGCATCTTACCTGGGGACTTCCTCTCCCACCTTCCTGTGCCACTCTTCTCTACCTCCTCACCCTCTCCTCCTTGTGAGAGGGCAGGTGGGGAAGAGGAGACGGAAGGGAGTCCATCTGCTCCCCATCACCGCCAGAGCCAGCCACCCCCAGGGACCAGCCAGGGCACTCTGAGCCCTGTGACATCTGGAGACCCTGGGCAGCCCGCTGTGGGGTGGCCTGGAGAGGGCCAGCTCTGTAGAAAGTGGGCCCCATGCAGGTGACTGGCAGGCCTCTGAGGCATCCTGAGGATGTGCAGGCTGGGACTTGCAGAGCACGCAGCTGCGTAGCACTGACTGGGCTGTCAAAGACACTGCTGAGCCCAGTGTCCTGCTGGTCTGAGTCCCAGAACACACGCCCGGGGGCACCAGCAGGAAAGTCCCCAGAAGTGCTGGGGGAGCCGGATGAATGGGGGAATGGGGCTGTGGCCACTCCTCAGCATGGACAGGGCAGGCACCACACCTGCCTTCTCTCCCATTGTATCCCTGACACCCAGCAGGGGCTAGGCACACAGTAGGTGCTTAATAAACATTGATGGCGTGGATGCATGGATTTTGTGCTCATTTGCTTACTCCTCTTCTCTTGTCCACTTCACACGCCCAGCACTGTGCCCTGCAGATTGTGGGGCCAGAGAAGAGTTGATTCAGCTCTGCCCTCAAGGAGCTGCTGTCCCCAAAAAGGCTTCTGGGAGTGCTCACAGGAGACAGGGCACATCCTGCAGTCAGGACTGGGGGGCTCAGTTCGTGCAGGACCTGGAGGGATGGATGGATGGGTCTTCGGCAGGGGGAGGGGGACAGGGAGGACTGTCCGGGCAGAAGAAACAGGCCTGGCCCCTCGGAGCATAGGGGAACCTCATGGAGAGGCAGAGGGAGTGAAGAATGAGGTCTGGCCCTGAGCTGAGAGGGTTTGAATGCCAACCTAAGCAATCTGGAGTGAATCCCACAGGCAATGGGGAGCCATCGAAGGTTCTGAGCAAGGGAACAAACGGCTCCGTTGGGGCTGGATTGCAGAAAGCGGCGCCCTGGAGAATAGTTGGAGTGGGAGAAGCTGGAGGTGGAGGCTGCGCCTGAGAGGGGACGAGGGTCTGGGGTGATGGTGGCTGGGAGGGGGTGGGTGAGCAGCAGGGCCCAGAGATGATGCTGAAGGCTGAGACGGGGGATTCAGATGATCCGGCCGAAGGACAGGGTGTCCAGAGCACTGGGGTGGGGAGGGGTCATGGGCTGGGCTCAGCACCGTCATTGGCCTGGCTGTTGGCAGCCGATGTTGTCCCATTAGGTGACCACTCTGCCACCTTTGTGGAAGAAGGGGCTCGGGACACCCACAGGCCATTGCACCACAACTCTCTGCCTTCCAGAGTCGGGGTGCAGTCACCTGCATGTGGCAATGGGGGTCATCGGTCCCCTGGCTCCTGTGCCCAGGGTCAGGGGGAGTGAGACACTTTGGCTCCCAGCAGTGTCTCAGCATTCCAGCCCCTACTGCTTTGGCCCACACCCTCCTGTCAGATTTGAAAAGTAGGAGCTGTCTCCCTCTAGGCTTCAGGAACCTGAGCAGCTCTGGGAAGAGGACAGATTTGAGCCAACTTGAACCCAGACGCCTTGGCTATGGCCAGTCAGTCCTCAGGTCCCTAGGAAGACGACTGCCCTTGTCACTGTCCATGCGTTTGGTCCCCCAGCTGCCCAGGCTCCTCTCTGTACCCTGTGTCCTCCAACTGGCCTCACTGCCCCGCAGGCTCCCCCATCATCTTCCTCTCACCCACCTCTGGCCCTGCCGCAAGGATGCCTGGGGAGTGGGAATGGGCAGGGAGCGGAATGCATTGCTCCCATGTGATCTGCCATGCTTCAGAGACGAGGCCTTGGGCCTGAACTCCAGCCAGGGCGAGGAGGCTGGGGTGGCTTGGCTGCTCCTGCTGCTGCCCCCTTCCCCTCCCTACGCATGGTACCGGTTCAGCAACTCCATTCATTCCTCAAACATCCACTGGTGCAGACTCCGTGCCAGGCATGACGCCAAGAACCAGGAATGCAAGGATGAATGGGACCCAGCAGCTGGCCTCTGGGGCTCACCGGGAAGAGGACAAATCGCAGACAGTGGGACGGGGTGGGGACAGGGCGCTCGCCGGACTGTGAGTGGATGGGGAGACTTCCCAGAGGAGGCAACGTCTGGGTCATGCACGACGTACAGGTATCGGCCGGCAGGAAAGCAGAGCTGTGGGTGGGAGTGGAGGCAGGGAGGATGTGAGGCGGCAGAGACGCCAGCTGACTTTCGGGAACCACAAGGCTGTGTTAGGAGAGCCAGGGTGCGGCTGCATCCCGCCCCCTCAGGCTGTGCTGCCCCAGGACCTGCCTCCTTCCTCCAACCTCTTCCCACAAAACCCTGGCCCCTGCAGCCCACGGGGTCCCACTCAGGTGAGTGGCGCATGAATTCATGTGTAGTTTTTCCAGATGACCCACAGGTGCCATAGGCGGGAGAGCCAAGGCCACGGCTATGCTATGTTCATTTTCCAGGGAATCAGCCTGAAGCTGCTGGTGCACTCCACTGGGAACTTCAGAGACCCCTGGACCTCTGGACCCAAAGTGGGTCCTCTGCCCCCCCCCAAAAAAAAACCTCTCTCCTTCCTGCACAGCCTCAGCAAATGGGGCTGGGGGAAGCCATTCCAACCAAGACGGCTTCCAGAAGCAAGAGTGGACTTGGAAATGCAGGCAGGGGCCTGCGCCCCTCCTGACTGGCAAAGCAGTCCCCTTCATGGCCCTCTGCACCCAGGTGGGCATCAGCCCCTCAGGACTCTCCCAGCCTCTCTACGCTGCCCCTCTCAGGGAAGTGTCCATCTCAAACTCCCACACCCTCAGCAGCTGTCACTCCAACTCCCTCCCTCCCGTGGGTCTCACCTCACAGCTGTGCTGCAAACCCGGGAGGAGGGGCAGGAGTGGGGGTTGGGGACCTCAGGCTGGGGGAGGGCCCTGACAGCATTGTTGAGGCAATAACTCTACTACTGTGTAATAATGGTCAACACCGGCTGAGCATCCTGTATGCGCCAGCCCCTTGTCTCTCACACACACACTACACCTGTCATTTGTTCCTCCTAGCAACCCTGATTTATTACAACTCCTACTCTCCAGCTTAAAAACACAAAAATAAAACAGATGCACAGTGATGTTATGTAACTTGTCCAAAGCCTCACAGCTCCTAAGCAGCAGAACTGGGGCTCGAACCCAGGCTGTCGGCTCCAGAGTCTGTCCTCTTGCAGTCTGCCTGTCGTGGACTCCTGTAGACACCCAGTAAATTCCCTGCTGAACATTAACAAGGGGTCAAGTACTCACACATTAATTCCTTGAGTCATCATTCATTCAACACAGTGACAGAGCACTCACCACGGAACAGGCAGTGGTGCACAGAGAAGGGACCCAGGCTCAGCTCCCCACTCTGTGGAGCCGACAGTCGGCCGCTCGCAGGGACTCTGCAGGTGGAAACAGGTGGCCCTGGACCCCTCCCAGGCCAAGGGCTATGAGCCAGGTGCACTGGATGGAGCAGGTGTTCTTGGGGGAGGAGAATCTGGGGCCTCTGAGGACAGCACAGGCTGGGAGCCCTGCTCCAGGGCCCAACGGTGATAAAGTGCCAGAGACAACTGAGCCTGCCGGAGGGGCTGAGGCAGCTGGAGGCCAGCCCAGCGGAGCCCTGGAAGCAGGCATCCGCGAATGCTCAGCGAGGACAGTCAGGGAAAGAGAAGCTTCCAGAGAGGCCAACGGGCCCTGGCGACCTGGGCTCTCATGTGGAGTTCGTCCACACCCAGGGGCCAGGCTCCTTAGACCCACAGCAGGGCACTGACCTGGAACCCGGGGTGAGGGTAGGGGGAGGCGGGGGGGGGGGGAGGCGGACCCTCCCAAGTCCCCGCTCAGTGAGCGGCATCTTTGAAAGGTCACCACGCTGAGTCCAGAGTGTGGTTCTGAGCCATCTGAACGACCCCCAAGGGGACAGGCAGCCCCCATCCCGCCTCGTGCCCCACCCCCAGCCCGTGCTGTGCCCGTGTGCCCCCACAGCTTCTGAGTCTGTGACCCCGGAAAGGCCCAGCTTCGGGGGAGCTGCGTTCTCGTCCCGGCTGTGCCTGCTATTAGCCACCAGCCCAGACCCTCACACCTCCCCTGCGGGCTGCTCAGAGGACCGAGGGGGAAGCAGGCGCCCTGCTTCCAGGGGAAACGCAGCGGACGATGCGGCTCAGTGAAAGGACCCGGAGCTGAAGTTGATGCACCTGGCCCGCAGAGGTCAGCGGCAGCGGCGGCGGGCCTGGCCCGCGCGAGGAAGGACTGGGTTAGCGACGCTTTCCCGAGAGAAAATTCAATTTCTGGAAGGGACCATGCGCCCCGAGGAGCACGAACCACCGAACCACCCTCGAAGACCCTTCTAAGCCTGCGTCTGGGACGGCGACGCCCGCTGCAGCGGCTCGGGCCGGCCGGAAGGGGGCGCCGCAGCGCCGCGCTTGGGGCTGCGCCGCCACAGGTGACCCCGGCTCGGCCTCGCCCATCCTCGAAGGGCGACATCTGGGGCCAGACCGGGGCTGCCGACACGGCCCGCTGGCGAGGAGGGGCGTCAGGGAGCGCGGGGACCGGGACGCCTCGCCCGCGCCCGCGCCCCGCGGAGGCTGCTCGTGCGCACGACCCCCGCTTCTCTCCGCCACCCCCACGACCCCGCCGGGTGGGTTCCTGTGTTCGTCGCGCTAACCTCCGTTCTTGAGCCCTGCTAGATCCGGTCGGGGCGAGGGCTCGGCTTGAGGGGGCGCCCCGCACTCTGGCCGCAGCCCTGGTCTGCGGGAGCGCAGAGAGGCTGAGGCAGTGTCTCAGGAGCGCACAGCGGGCGGGCGACGCGGGTGAAACACGCCCCATCGGGCTCTGCGCTGGCCCTCCGCGCCGGCAAGGGTGTGTGGAAGGAATGGCACTTTGTGTCCTTGTGGAAGGCGGTGCTAACGGCCGAGAGCTGGGTGGGGATTATGTGAGCTGGTGTGGGCAGGACCCCTGGCACTGCACCCGGCCCGCGGCGAGCATTGACTTAGTGCTGCTGAACGGGCAGTCACTGGGAACCTTGTTTAAGCGCGGAATCCGAATGGGCGGGGGCCTGGGCCTCTGCATTTCTGCCAAGCCCCCAGGAGATGGGGTGCTGCTGATTGCTTACTGTCCCCAATTCCAACCGACTGGCTCCCAGCGTTGTGGGTTCCCCTGCAAACATCCGAAGAGCTGCAGAAATTGCGGGCTGGGGAGTGGTGGGGGAGGTTCCACAGCCCAGAGAGGCTGATAGAATGGAGGGGGCGTGGCCTGGGCATCAAGGTTTTCACAGGTCCCTGCCCGGGAGATGTGGGGGAGGGCAGACATGTGATCAAGGGAGTGGGGGCTTGAGGAGTTCTCCTGGTACAGGTAGGACAAACTGTGCAGGAGCCTGAGTCACCAGCAGGCAGGCAGGGCCAGGTGTGAGATTAGGATCCCAGCTAGGGAGGGGCTGGCGGTCTACTCCCAGCTCCTCTATTGCACCGATCCTGCTGGTGGAACGCCCTCAGGAGGGGTGAGGCCTGGGACGGGCTGGGGAAAGTGGCAGAGCATGCTTGGCAGGTGTTCTGCAGGGTGTGTACTAAGGAGTGGCTCTGTCCTGGGTGCAGCAGGGTGGCAGAGGCAGGCGGGGAGCTGGGCTGACTTGTTGGCCACTGCCTGTAAGGACAGGGTGGAAAGCTGGCCTTGGACTTGGACCAGCTCGGCCGGCCAGCCAGGTCCTAATTCCCCGCATGGCATGGCTGACCCACAGTAGCCAACTTAGGATTCCTGCTGGGCGCCCACCACTCCGGACACTTGACGTGCAGGCACAGCAGTCACGTAGGCCAGGAAGTTCCTGGGAGATGGCGTAACTGCTAGGACCATTCGGAGACCAGATCAAGATCTGAACCCACGCTCGTCCCCTTGGCTACACTGCTGTTCCCCTCCTCCCAGTTCTCCGAGCTCCACCACTTGCCAGGGCTGAGCCCAGATCTCCGCTCGCTTGCCTGGGAGACCTCCTGCTGCTCTGGTCTGTGACCCTCCCCGGGCACCAGGCGCATCAAGAGTTACTGCTTTTCCCATGGCTCGGATACCAGGGCCCCAGGACACGGGACCACACGTATCCTCCATGTTGGCCATGAACTTTTACAAGTGTTTTGTGCGGGGTCTATAGTGAGGCAGGGGAGGGGTCCTGTGGGCCAAGTGACCTCGGGAAGCAGCGGCAGGTGCTGCTGTGGGTGAACACAGAGGCCTGAAGGTGACCGCAGGACAGGCCGGGTCCAAGAGCTCTCTCCTGCACGCATGGATGTACCCACTGATTTACTGTGCCCGTCCATCCCAACACTTCTGTTCTTGACTTCATGGTTGGAGACTCTTGCCCTCGCCCAAAGGGGATCTCGAAGCCTTGGTTTTTGAAGGCCAAGTAGAAGCGAGCAGGACACTTGACCTTGTCCAGCTCACTCTCCCAACTCCGGATGTCTCAGAGCCAGTGAGACCACCGCGTGACAGCTGGCTGGTGGCCATCGAGAAGCAAGGACCATGTGTGTGTCAGTCATTGGCTCTTACGTGACAGCCGGGTCAGTGCCTTGGCCATAAGGTGTTGACAGTTTAAGGCATGCTGTTACCCTGAGGTTGCCATGACAACGCTTTGGCTGCAGAAGAAGCTTCGGGAATGGTTACAAGGGCCATAAGTGGAAAAGATTGGGTGTGAGAACACAGGCGCGAACAAACGCGTGGCGGGGATCACGTTTCCAGGATTTTCAAAGGTGCCCAAAGTGGGATTACCCTGTGGCTGCCCTGTGCTGGCTGGGGCGAGCTCACCTCTGACCCTGTGGATCCCAGAACCATTTCCCCCTTTACTAGAGACCAACAAACAGGCAGAGATGTCTAGCATTCTGGGCGTACTCTCCCACATTTCCTAATGCCCCTGAGGTCGGCAGGGCCAGGCTGAGCGGAAGTGACATCAGCAGCGTGGCCCAGCCCACCCGGTACAGCCAGCAACGTTAGCGACTCACTCGCTGAAAGAGTCGCAGCACAGTGGACCCTTGTAAAATCGGCAGGGCCTGGAAAACGCACTGCTTCTAAGTTCACTTTGGGAAGCAGCCATGTGGGTGTCTTAAGAAAAAAAGGCTTTTCCCTTAAGGTTGTCCCCACCTCCTGCCCCCCACACCCACCTGCACTGGGCCTGCTGGAGCCGGGACCTAGCGGTGACAACACACGGTCAGCCAGGCCTGTGTCTGCAGCGGGAGGGGATCCTGGGCTGTTTGTTGTGGCCAGGGTCTTCCTCTGTGGGTTTTGCTCAAGGGAATGCTTACTTGCGATAAGCAAGGGGGCCTCAGAAGCCTTGTGGGAGAACAGAGGGGAATCAGAATTGCACTCCCCCAGCCACCTGGGGAGCCGGGCTGCCCTGTGTGGGCTCCAGTGCCGCATGGCCTGCTGGGGTGTGCGGCTCCGTTTGGGTGGGATTCCACAAGCTGCTTCTTTGCCCCTGATATGCTGGCTATTTAAAATGAAAGGCCTCTGGAGACCAGCAGGTGCCGGAAGAGGCTTTACCTGTCAAGGAGGGAAGGAGTCGCTTTCGGTCACTCCCTGAGTTTCATTCATTGCACCCAGGCTGCAGGAGGCAGGCTGAGCGCTGTCACCAGGCCTGGACGGACTTTGTCCCAAGCTACTGTCCATTCATCTCCCCTAGAAATCATTTACCACCTCTGACATTGGCTAAGTGCCCCTCTCACCGGGAAGGAGGGGCTCTGTGCACCTGAGCCTTGCTCTCGCCCTCATCCATGGCCCCCCTGCACGTTAGAAGGTTTGCGTGCCTGCGCCTGCTCTCCCTGCTCCCTGCTGTCGCCTGCTGTCGGTTGGTTCCAGCCAGCCTGCACAGGGCGCCGGGCTGCTCTGGCCCTCTGTCCAGCAGGGAGCAGAGGCCTGACTGTGGTTTTTACCATCCACGGCAGGGTCACAGGCCCGGACTTTCTAGGGCTGCTGGTTTTTCCACTCTCAGCCCCAGGTGGAAGGTCAGGCTCCCAGCCAAGCACTCCCATCTGCCCACCCAGCGGGCTCGCGGGCTGCTGCCAGGGAACAGGGCCTCGCTCCCCTCTGCTCCGCCACCGCTCAGCAGAGTGAGCAAGCGCCCTCCCCAGGCCGCGACTTCAGCTGTTCTATGGCTCCTCCTCCTGCTCCCGGGCGCCGGCCTCTGAGGCCGGGACCTCCTTGGGATCCTGCTTCAGGTTTTTTTATTCTCCTTTATTTCCTAGCAGCTCCCACCCACTCGCTGGGTTAAGATCGCAGACTCCCTGGGCTTGTGTCCCCTCCCCGCTCATCTCTGCCAGCTGCCAGCCGAGGAGGCGGGACGCCTGCCGAGAGTCCTTTGCAGCCGCTAGCTGGCTCGCTAATGTCTTGCATAAGCATCCTTCAGATGGAGACAGAGGGGCCACGTGTCTGAGAAGGAAGGCGGGAAGCTGAGAGGAGCAAGCCGGGGGCGGGCCACACACGGGTGCACGGGACACCCCCTCCCAGGAGGCGGTCGAAGACTAGCCGTGCTGGCGTGACACCTGCTCCCTTCCCGTTAGCTGTCAATGCGATATGGGTAGAAGACAGTCTTAGTTCTCCCAAGCGAGTGCCATCTTTCCCAGGCTGAGCGGCATTGCCCGAATGGCATCACTGGGTTGTGCACAGGGGGCAGGGGAGCCATCTGCTTGTGCCGCACCCTAACCCCAGGGTGTCGAGCGTACAGAAGGGGTCACTGCCCTCCTCCTTGGATCAAGGAAAGGGGGGTGGCTGCAAGAGCTTCCCGCTGCCTCTCTCGGCCTTTGTGACAGCCCTGAGTCACCCGACTGCACCCCGTCTCATCTCATGTCTCCTGGGGTGTGGATGAAAGGTGACGCCGGCAGGCTGGGACCAGAGCTGAAACCTCACCCAGCACACTGCATCTGTGTAGTCTCTGATGAAAGGGAAAGTAAGGAAAAAATCCGCGTATGGCGAACATCACGGTCAACCCAGCGAGGGCACCTGGGACTCAGGCGGAAGCGGCTTCCCTGCCTGTGGGGAGAAGGCTCACTTGCACACTCTGCAAGAAAGCAGACCCGCCCCTCACCCCAGATCGAAGCAGAGCTCTCTGCAGATGGCCAGCCAGCAAGCCACACCCGTTACTGTCCTCTGGGCTCCTTCTTGAGAGCTGTCTTTTGGTTTTCATGAGGGGACTGGTGAACCCACGCTAGCTGAAAGCAGGTTACCCAAGGGAAGGTGAAATGCTTCTCCCAGGGTCAGCTGGAAGAAGCCGAAGATCCCACAGGAGCCCTCCTCCCAGGGCACGGGGACCCTCTTTTCTCAGCCCCCAGATTTTTCTTCTCTGAATTCAATCAACGAACATGATGGCGCCAGAAGGAATGGTAGAGGGAGCTGGGTCACTTCTTTACTATGCCGCTGAGATGAGAGGTGAAGTGACGTTCTCAGTCACTGTCCATGAGTCACCGGCACGACACGTGAACGCAGGGGTCGTGAGACGCCCTGGCACCAGGCTGCCGCCCACGGTGAGGCCCTCAGCGAGGACCCAACAGGCAAGTTCACGGATGGCCCTGGAAGAGCAGGTGGCTCCACACCCAGGCCGGGCTCTCCCGGGCCTTGCATGCTTTCTGTGCTCCCACTCCCCGGCCCCCACTTCTAGGGAAGGGCGCCTCCCTTTACTTCAGCTCCAGCCAGCTTTACCTACTTCTGTTTCCTGCTAGTGGCCTCACAGCCGTATTTTCAGAAGTCACTTAGATTGGTGTGCAGGGCAGAAATGGGGCTGTGAGAATTCGACTGTGACAGTCAGAAGCCCTCTCTCCCACGGTCTGGGGTGGGAGGCAGAGCGGGCCCTGCGTCTCCCTGTCCAGATTCCCGAGGGGAATGCCGGCAGGGAGCAGAGCTTGGGAAGATGGAGGAAGGCTGGGAAGTGCATGTGCTGTAGGAACTGCATTTCCTGTGGCTTTAGACAGGCACACGTGCAGTCGTTACCGAATGGTTATATTGAAGGGACCACAAAGAAGAAACTGCCGGGCCGGGTTCTCTCACTCCTCCCAGCATGCTCAGCGTGAAGCTCCGGGACCTCGGGGGATGCAGGACTGAGCCTGCCTGCGGGTCCTCCCGTGTCCACGCCAGCCAGGGTCTGACCAGGGCACTGCCACAGGTTAAGGCGCTAATCCCAGCATTCCCAAGTGACATGCGTCCCTATGTTTGAGACTGAAGTCAAATGTTTGCCCCTAACTGCACTGCGTATGCTTAAGCAGTTATCAAGCAAAAGGGCCAAATAGTTTTCAAGTAAGTGACTTTTATTTTCTCTGACATTTCACAGTCAATTTCTACAAAACTTCATACGTTCTTAAAAGAATTCACATTTGGTAAAGAAACTTCTACCCTAAAGAACTCAGAGCTGGAAAACCACTTCAACGTACGCACGGGAGTCAGGGCAGGACGTCGGACGACACCAGGTCCATGAAAAGCAACGAGAGCGCAGTAAATCACAAAAGTCACGAAGCTCCATTCCCACGCCAAATCAAGCAGCGACTTTTCCCAGGTGTGTCTCACCAGTGCCAATAAAATCTATTGAAAAGTTCTCTCAAGGGTTGGTCTGGACTAAAGCTGGCTTCTCACTTTCAGAAAACCACAGCTTCACCGCACTGCAAACCAAACGACACCAGGCACTGCCAAGGCCACTGCTGCTCACGGCCTTGGGCCCCCAGCAAAGATCTTCCTGCCGCCTCCGAGGTTCTTTCGCTTGCTGATCAGGCCGCTGACCGTGATGGATCTGTCCCTCCAAGCTCCGGCTTCTCCACGTTACAGCTCCCGAGGGGAAGGGCAGCAGGGCTAACGGCCCGGAGAGGCTCCAGTGCTAAGAAGAGCCAGGGCTGGTGCTGCGTCTCCTCGCCACTTAGCACTGCGGGGCGAGGCTGGCTCCTGTGTGCTTTCACCGTGACAGGCAGGGAACTCCTCTTCCCCTGCACCCATATGGGAGACCCAGAAGCAGCTCCTGGCTTGGAAGAGGAGTCCAAGAGGCGTATCGCGCTGCAGTTTTGCCAGTGGGCCCAGTCGGGTTCTCGGCAGTGTTTTCAGATTTCTGATACCCAGTGGGCCGCGTGGCTGTGCCAGGGCTGTCCCGGCTGCACCTGTTTCTATAGCTTTGATGCCAAACACACTCTGCCAGAAAGGAAGCTTCCTACCATGGTGCCCAGAGCGGAGTGGCTGTCGGACCCCACAGACCCAGGGGAGGCAAGGGAACGGGCCGAAAGACAAACAGTAACTAAGAGGAGCCAGGTCTGCTTAAAGACACACTTGCTCTGGCTTTTGCGATTCTTTCAGCGAGCAAACAGGTAATAGTAACTGCACTGGTCAGGGGCGCCCGGAGATTTTTGTGGAATTGTTTAGTTTCTAAGTAGGGTACATTTAAATCCTGCACATCTGTAAACAAAGCCAGGCAATCTGCAGCCTTACGATTCTCAAGTTGTCAGAGTTACAACCACCTCGTGATTATGATCGACTCCTGGTTCTCATGAAACCTCAAGAACATCTTCCTTGCGGAAAGATGGAGCTGGTCATGCGGAATGAGGATTTGTAAGAGGGTGCGGTTTTTAAATGAGGGGTCAGCAACTGGGAGGTCTACTACTCAGGAAGCGGGTGCCGCGTAGGATGAAGCTGTAGAGAAGGCGTGCCCTCTGGGAACCCTCCCGGGCCCCCACATCAGCATAAGCCTCGCGGGACCAATGCACACCTCTGGCTTTGCTGCTGAAGCCAACACACAACGGCGGCTCTGCAGTCGCTATGACGCGGGGCACGAGCGGGACACGAGAAGAGTGAGGGTGGGAAGAGAAAACGGGCAAGATTTGTTTCCAATTTTTTGTGGACTTATCGTAACCTCAGGATGAGTTTATTTAATTCAAAGTTTATCGGGCATAATGAGCACTCCTTCTTTGATAAAAACAAGTGAGGGAGGGGGGGTAGGGGGTGGCAGCAGGCCGCCTTAGCAGCCTGAGGCTGTCCTTCAGCTTCTCAGACCTGAGAGGTCCTCTGGGACAAAAGCGAGGACAACAGCCTGCGTCGCCAGAATCTTCCCGGCCCTGACCAGGAGACGCTGGCCTTGTCTACTCCTTCGGTCTCTAGATTCCAAAAGCAATTCATCAGCTCCAGTTCCAGATGGTACTGGAGCCACTCCCTGTCTTAAAAATCTGAGCTCTTTTGCCTGAAGAGTGTCTGAGTCAAATGGTACTACCCTTTCCCCTTGCCTTTTGAGTCAAAGAAAACACAGCTTCCGTGAGTAAGCGCTCGTCCCAGGAGCAGCCTGTGCCCAGGGCACGGCAGGCTTCACTGGCTGGCGCGGTGCCTGGCGCAACGCAAACACTCCGCCTTGTGCTTTATTCTCTGACCCACTCAGGGGAGGACCCACTCCCCAGCTTGACAGGTCTCTCTTCACGCCACTGCAGCCCTGACTGCAGTGAGTGAGCGGGGGCGGAGGCTGGGCAGCTGGAAGAGCCCCCGGCCCCTGCCCAGTCCTCTCTCTCGCCTTACCCTGTGACCCAACAGAGAGCCCGGAGGCCAAGGAAAAGGAACACGAGGTCGCCTCGAATGGGAGTCCTTAGTGCAACGAGACGTACGTCGCCTGTGTGGAGGCCACAGGTGAGGACAGCAGCCTGGGATTGGCACGTGGCTTCGGAAGAGAACTGCGATACAGTCAGGGTTCAGAAGGGCTGACGGAAGCTTCGGGAAGCAGGGGGAGCTAACAGCTGCAGCCACAGAACCACTCGGGAAGCAGGCCGGCCGCGCTAGATATCTGGCTGGTCAGGGAACGCGTCTAGGTCACTGCTGGCGTGACTGGACCCAGACGTTAAGGACGCCTGCAGCTTGGCCCATGCCTCCGGAGCCCTGCTCTTGGTGGCCTCTATAAACAGCTGCGTCTGCTCCTTCAGCTGGTCCAGTTCCACCTGGGTGGCCTGGTTCTGCCGAATCAGCTCCTTGGTTTTCAAGGTGATCTCCAGCAGGCCGGACCTGTGCAGGACAACCAGCGTGTTGTGGAAGCGCCTGTGCTTGCTCTGCCGCTGCTCTGGGAAGAGCTCGGGGCTGCGGCACAGGTGCTCGGCGGCGCACAGAGGCGAGCTGTAGTGGGCTGACAGCGGGGACAGCGGGCCGCTGCTCTCCAGCCCGTGCAGGGTGCTGTCAGAGGCGCAGACAGGACTGGCGGGGCAGGCAAAGGTCAGGCTGGGAGCTTTAGCCACGTGGCTGCTGGATACGGGCTGAAGAGTCTGTGGACTTCCACCTGCCACCAGGGAGGGCACCCCCTGCAGAGCGGAGTCCTCGGCGAGCCTGGCGCTGGGAGGGGCCGGAGCGGAGGGGCTGGCAGGTGCCGCGCCAGTCCTGGTCGGCTCCCTGGAAGACGGGCTGGACGCCAGGCTCTCGGTGCAGGCCTTCTTCTGCACTGCCCGTGCTCCTCTCTCTTCTGGGCTGAGGGGGAGGCCCCTTTTGCCTGGGTGGGGGGCTATTTTGGTGTAAGAGTTCAGGATGGGCAAGTAGTTCCTGGAGTCTGCCTTCTTCTCGCCAGCATGACTCGGGCTGACGGGAGACGGGACGGGCGGGTGCAGGAACAGGAGCTGTGGCTGTGCTGAGATTACCTCGAAGGAGGGCTGGACCGTCCAGGACTGGAGCTGGGACGAGCTGCTGCCCTGAAGACAGAGGAGGAGAGAGGCACATGCGCGTTACCCACTGCGGGGCGAGCGAAGCAGACGCTCCAAGTTCAGGTGCACGGCTTCCCTCACAGACTGCTAGGCTTGTCGAGACCACGACCTAAGAAGGGGCTGGAAAAGCCACCTGTGTCGACACCACCAAATTATTGATTTTTTTTTCACTTTTCCTAAGGGAAAGCTGGAGGAATTGTGTTTTTATGCAAGTGCTGTTACTCTGAAAAGCAAGGGCCGGCTGTGTGGCACAGCAGGTTAAGCCGCCACCTGCAATGCCGGCGTCCCACGTGAGCGCTGGTTTGAGTCCTGGCTGCTCCACTTCTGACCCAGCTCACTGCCAATGTGCCTAGGAAAACCGCAGAAGATGGCCTGAGTGCCTGGGCCCCTGCCACCCTGCAGGAGACCCGGGTGGAGTCCCAGCTCCTGGCTTTGGCCAGGTCTAGCCATGGCAGTTTTGACACCTGGGGAGTGACCCAGCATACGGAAGATCTCTGTCTTTTTCTGCAGCTCTGCCTTTCAAATAAATAAACCTTAAAAAAACAATTGCAGGTAGGTGAAGGAATGGCAGTGAGGGTCACTGCTGAGGCATAAGAACATGGCTGGGACGACTTCCTGGTGTGAAGTCAAACGCGCTAATCGCGAGGCAGTTAAATGCGACTTCCCATCAAAGTCTCCCTTCCTTCAGTGACACCCAGAGTCTCCTTTACCTGACACCAGCTCTTCATTGAAAAGTCATCTATTATCTGGAGTCGGGTACCTGTTTCTAAGGCAGGAACACCTACCAAACAAACGCCCATTCAGATGTGGACGGCGGTCACCACACTGGCATCAGTGCAGTGCTTCACACTTACCCCCCACAGCCACCCCATGACGTGGTTACCAGTTCTCTTCATACGTGGGAGACTGAGGCTTTTTTTTTTTTTTTTTTAAGATTTATTTATTTATTTGAAAGGCAGAGTTACAGAGAGGCAGAGGCAGAGAGAGAGAGAGGTCTTCCATCTGCTGATTCACTTCCCAGATAGCCATAATGACCGGAGCTGGGCTGATCTGAAGCCAGGATCCAGAAGCCAGGAGCTTCTTCTGGGTCTCCCATATGGGTGCAGGGGCCCAAGACTCGGCCATTTTCTACTGCTTTCCCAGGCCATAGCAGAGAGCTGGATTGGAAGTGGAGAAGTCAGGCCTTAAACCATCACCCATCTGGGATGCTGGCACTGCAAGTGACGGCTTTACCTGCTACGCCACAGTGCCAGCCCAAGACTGAGGCTTAGAAAACTTGCTTTCAGTCACCAAGCGCGAGTGAAGCAGCTAGGATTCCAGCCTGATTCTAAAACCCAACTTACTGAACTGCTTTTGTTCTATTATGAAATCTAGTAACAAAGGGTGTGGCCAGCTGTCTCCAGTACTGGAAAGCCATTCCAGTTCCAGCCAAAGGTTAAGAACGCAGATGAAGGTAGGCGGACAGAAGCCACCAGTTCTCAGCCCGTGAGTCACACTGGATCACCTGGCTCCTCGGAAGTACTCTACGGGCTGTCTCCCACACCTACACGTGTTCTGCCACGTGCCAGCCTCTGGGCTGCAGGGCTAGGAGCTCGAGGCCAGCACTAACTCACCCCTGTGCCTGGGTGGGACGGTCTGGACGGTCCATTCTGGAGCTCTCCTGGTGTTCAAATGTACTCTGGGATACAAAAAAGCAAGTGCTCCAGGCTCGGAGGCACACTGCCCCGACCTCCAATGCGTGTGATCGCTGTCTAGACAGGAAAGACGACATCTAGAAGGGAGCCTAAGCTGAGCTCCAGTGTGTGAGAGCAACAAGTCGGTCACGTGAACTGGATTAAGTCAGAACAGACACGTCTGAAGGGTAGAAAAACCTGCGTAAGCCAGAGACTGCCTCACCCTCCCTCACTCTGAAAACTCATCCCAGGTCCAAGATTCGGAGGGTGACAATCACAGGTCTTGAAAAACTGGCTCAGTCAGAAGCAAAACTTTTGGGTCTGGCACTGTGGAGTAGAAGGCTAAGTCCATGTGGGCGCCAATTCAAGTCCTGGTTGCTCGATTTCTGATCCAGCTCCCTGCTGGTGCCTGGGAAAGCAGTGGAGGATGGTCCAAGTGCTTGGGCCCCTGCACCCACCTGGGAGAGCCGGAAGAAGCTCCTGGCTCCTGGCTTCCGATCAGCTCAGCTCCAGCCATTGCTGCCATTTGGGGAGTGAACCAGTGAAAGTAAGAGATATCTTTCTCTCTCCCCCTCTCTACCTCTGCCTTTCAAATAGATAAATATTTTTTAAAAAATAGCAAAACTTTTAGCTCCCCCTCAAGTGCACTGTCTTAAAGGTTGGCCACAAGGTGGATGGACCCACAAGCTAATGCCCACTTTCCCAAGGTGACGTCACTGCGTGCTTCCGAATGCTGCACCGCCGCCCACTCTCCTAACAGACATACAGCTTCTTTGTTCCAGTGATTAGATTTTACAATTAAATCATTCATGTCGAAGCCACCTGAGATTTGGAGAGGTCCTCAGAATCACTTCACATAAAGCCGTCGTGTTCAGGATGGAGAAACTCAAGTCCATGGTGGCAAATTAATCCCGAACAAGTGGCAGAACCAGAACCAGACCCTGGACAGAACACTAGTCAGAACCAAGCAGCAATAGCCAAGACACCGCACAAAAGGCCGAGGCTTTTTAAAGCACCTAATTATTTTAACTTTAGAATGTGCCGGATTCGAGCATGATTAAAAAGGCAAAGCAAAACCCCTAGACTACTTCATCAGTCAGTCGGTCCCCCAAGCCCCCATCTCCCTGAGCAAGCTCAGCGGCCTGCCCTGAGGACTGCGTCTGCGGGAAACACTCCCGGGCCCTAACCGCCAGTGCCCTCAGCCTGCGGGAGCCACCAGCCTCGCCTACAACAAAGAACGGAAGTAAACAGACACACAGAAAAGAGCAACGACAAGGGAGCCAGAGCGAAGGCAGGGAGCCAGGGCCAGCAGGAGGAGCCCGGGGAGGCCACAGGCACGCTGGCCAGGCCGCAGAGGCTCCAGGGCTCCTCTCAGTCAGCAGAGCTGTGCTTCTGGCTGAGATGGGGCTCACCAGACACCTCAGTCCCTTTCAGAGCTCAGCAGCCCCTTGGGAGTGCACCTGCCTTCCTCGGCCATCACGGCCATGGTGAGGGCACGGAGCTCTCCTGCAGCCACGGCCGCCATGTGCTCTGACTCTGACCTAGGATGGGAAGGTCAACTGCCCCCAGCAAACTTCAAGTTTCAGTCTTCTCCAGCACCCCAGTGCCCCCACGGGAGGGCCGCGGCGCATTCTCAGAGCACGGGAGGGCGAGCGGGCCACTCTGGCTCACGTCAATGCTGTCTGTCCCTCACACCGCCCTATCCTGGCTCAGTCCAGGTCCCCTGATAGACGTCGCAGCGTCAAACACCGGAGCTCGGCTCAGGCTCCGTCTGAGTCTTCTTCCCCACCCAGACAGCAATCATGCAACGCGCAGAGCTGCAGAATAAAGCCCCCAGCAGGTATTTTCCACCTCCAACAGTGCTGTGTGGGTGCTGCTGGCACAGCCACCCCACACCAAACGCCTCTTTGTCTAATAACGTGGCTCTGGGTTGATTACTAAGAAACACTCAGAATGTAACAGAAGAGGCTGGCGCCGCAGCTCACTAGGCTAATTCTCCACCTGCAGCGCCGGCACCCCAGGTTCTAGTCCCGGTTGGGACGCCAGGTTCTGTCCCACTTGTTCCTCTTCCAGGCCAGCTCTCTGCTGTGGCCCGGGAAGGCAGGGGAGGATGAGCCCAAGTGCTTGGGCCCTGTACCCGCATGGGAGACCAGGAGAAGCACCTGGCTCCTGGCTTCAGATCGGCGCTGTGCGCCGGCTGAGGCAGCCATTTGGGGGGTGAACCAACAGAAGGAAGACCTTTCTCTGTCTCTCTCTCTCTCTGTCTAACTCTGTCAAAAAAAAAAAAAAAAAAAAAGAATGTAATAGAAGAGACACACAAACTGCCTCCACTGGCACAAATCCGAGTGTGCCACACAGGCAGGTGTCTGGCAGTTCAGATGCCAGCTCGGACACTGCCCTGTATCAGAGCAGCTGGGCTTGGGTCCCGGCTCCGCTCCAACTACAGTCTCGTTGATGGTGCACCCGGGAGGTGGCAGATGACGGCCCGGTAGCAGTCTCATTGATGGTACACCCGGGAGGCGGCACATGACGGCCCAGTAGTTGCGCCCCTGCCACTCACGTGGGAAACCTGAAGTGAGTTCCCGGCTCCTGGCTGCAGCGTGGCCCAGCCCCTGGTGTTGCAGGCATTTGGGGAGTAAACCAGTAGGAATTCTGTCTCTCTGACTCTCAAGTAAAATTAAACAAAAGCTCCCTGCAACTCAAATTAAAGAGATTCTCTGTATCTTCCCTAAACTCCGCCACATGTTCGAACGCACCGCTGAAACGATGCCACTTCTGCGCGTGTGCTCACCTACGGCTGAAGCAGGCACTGCAAGGACCCTGACGACACATGACAACTACAGAGGTAACAGTCTCTCAAAAGGCAGCGCACACACTGTGATTCCTGGACTTCCTTTCAAAATAACGTTGGCAGCCAAACGGTGCCATCCTTGGCCCAGGAAGGAAGTGTGCACCGGCGTGGGGCCGGCAGCCGCTTTGAAGTACCTCCCTGGCAGAGGGAGCGCCTGCACACAGGACGCTCAGCAGTGTCCACGGGCAGACTCCAGGCCCTGACGGTCAGTCTCACCTGTTTGACCAGCACATTCTTCATGACGACCATGGGGGACAGCGTGGGGAAGGCGTGGTTTGCAGGTCTGGAGTTCGGCCTGCGCCTGGCCTGTCTGCTCCATCCTAAGGCGCTCAGCACGTCCTCGGCCTCCACCTGCTCCGCGGAGCTCAGACACTCCGAGCTCCCATCTGGAGGGCAGAACAACAGTCAGTCACTGAGGGTCTAGGCGGGGGCCTAGGCTTCTTCTCTCCAAGGCACTGGAGGGGGCGGCCTGTGAAAGGCATTTGGGTGGGTGGGGGGGCGCTCATAAATGAGGAATATGCCCCCCCTGAGATGGATTAGCTTTCAGAGGACAGGTTTTTGTAAGGCATTTGGCCCCTGGGGCCCTCCTCTCTTCTCTGCACACATCTTCTCATGCACTACATCAGGACTCAGCGGGAGGCCTCACCACCTGCGGCTGCCTGATCTTGAACTTCCCTGCTCCAGAACCATCTGCTAGGGAAACCCTCTGCTTCATAAATTACTCAGTCTCAGGACCGAAACAGGGGCCTTAACCTGGCTCCCTTGAAATGGAAAGGACCACTTCTCACAGGTGCTTTTGAGAATTTTAGAGACGGTCTTTGGCTTTCATGGGGCTTACAAAACGATCCATAATTATCCATCTCATCCCAAAAGATTAAGAATCACTGCCTTAGGAGCTAGCGCTGTGGCGTAGCGGGTAAAGCCTCCACCTGCAGTGCCGGCATCCCATATGGGCTCCGGTTCGAGTCCTGGCTGTTCCATTTCCAATCTAGCTGCTAATGGCCTGGGAAAGCAATAGAAGATGGGCCGAGTATTTGGGCCCCTGCACCCATGTGAGAGACCCAGAAGAAGCTCCTGGTTCCTGGCTTATTTATATATTTATATATAAAGTGTATATATAAATAAATATACCTTAAAAAAGAAAATAAAAAAAAAAGAATCACTGCCTTAGGACAGTCCAACTTCCTTAAAAAAAAAAAAAAAAGATTTACAGAGCTTCAGAGCGGGAAAGACAGAGAGAGATCTTCCGTCTGCTGGTTCATTCCCCAGATGGCTGCAACAGCTGGAGCTGTGTCAATCTGAAACCAGGAGCCAGGAGCTTCCTCTGGGTCTCCAAGCAGGTGCAAAGGCCCAAGGTGCAAGGCCATCTTCTGCTTTCCCAGGCCACAGCAGAGAGTTGGATCAGAAGTGGAGCAGGCGGGACTTGAACCGGTGTCTATATGGGATGCCGGCGCTGCTGGCAGCGGCTTTACCTGCTACACCACAGTGCCGGCCCCTCGACTTCCTTTTTTAACTCTCCCATAAAGACCGGTACCATCAGGGCTCACGAGAAAGTAATCAACACACCTACAGCAGAAATGAGCTGAAGGCTTCTCAGTTACTCCCACAGTTTCAGGACCTGGTTGAGAAGGGAGGGGAGGCAGGATGGGGGCTGAGCCAGGATACAGACCTTGACAGGCTCTGGGCACCACAAACACGACACAAAGCCAGCTGTGAGCCCTAGAATACACATTCCTGCTGGAATCCACACAGCTTCTTCCTGAATTTTCTAACTACAAAGCTTTCGATCCCTCCATCAAGCTCAAGGTTAAGTGTTCCTCTTTGTTGCTCCCTTCACTCTGTAAGCAGCTTCTTTGTCGTCCTTGTGCAGGAGCATGCCTGCACGATGGGCGGTAGGAAGATGCTCTCCAAGGCAGACAATAACACTGCCTTATAGAAACTCCATCCAAAATGGGTGGAATTAGATACCTGCTGGATCAAACCAAGAGACTGTGCACCCTGCTACTGCTCACCAAGAATCTAGGCGAAGGGGCGGGTGTTTGGCACAGCAGCTGAAATGCCTCTTGGGACACCCACATCCCATATCAGATATCTGCTTCTGATCCAGCCTCCCACCGATGCATACCCTAGGGGAGAGCAGCTGATGGCTCAAGTACTTGGGACCCTGCCACTACGTGGGAAAATCTGGGTTGAGTTCCCAGCTCCTGCTTGGCCTGGCCTAGCCCCAGCTATTGCGGGCATTTGGGGAGTGAACCAGTGGATAGAGGATCTGCTACTGTCTTTCAAAACAAAAATAAAATGAAAACACTGTTTGCTTAAAAAATGGCTCTCTGGACGAGGCATGACTGGAATGTCACTGCCAGCAACTGTACGTTCTCCACCTGGAGAGGACTGTGTGACCAGAAAGGCGCTCATCAGCAGAGGTCTAACTCAGAATCTCCAGTGAACCTTTTCAAGAATTAGGGCTGCTGTGGGCCTTCCCCAAACCAATGGCACCGATTTACCTGGTGCCGGGGAGCACAGATAATCCAAACGCGCACCTCTGGTTAAGAACCACTAGGCCCAAACAGACGAAGCAATGTGCATGGCTGGTGCCGCACCTTGGTTTCCAAACACCAGTCGGCACAAAAAGGAACCCGGGGCTCCTTGAAGAGGCAGCTGATTCCAAATCCTGGCAGGGAGAGCACAAGGTCAGCCTGGACGATCTGCGGTCCCAGCAGGCGAGGGAGCGCCTCAACACTGACGGGGACACGTCAGAAAGACACCAGGCTACCCAGAAGGGACCCCCACTGGCCAAATGTGGCTCAATCTGAGCATCGGGGATGGTGATGCTAAGGGGCTGACAGCTGAATGAGGAGAGAATTCCATCCGTCAGGCACTCGGGAAAGTGCTCCCTCGCAGAACAACGGCAGTCAACGAGGGCCAGCCCGCAAGGGCTCAGGCTGCCACCGGCTTCACTCCGGCCGCCCCACTTCCGATCCAGCCCCTGCGAGTGCGCCTGGGAAAGCAGTGCAGACGGCCGGAGTGCTCGGGCGCCTGCACCCACGAGGGAGACCTGGATGAGGCTCCTGGCTTCGACCTGGCCCAGCCCTGGCCATTGTGGCCACTTGGGGAGTGAGCTGGTGGATAGGAGGCCGCCTTCTGTCTCTCCCTCAGACATGGCGGGTGAGCTTCATGTGAAGCAAGCCTGGGCAGCTGCACTGAGACAGCAGAAAACCCGAAGCCACAGAGGTCGACTGCCCCTCCCCGAGCTGCCCCAGGGCAGCACAGGACAGCTAATGCCTCTCGCTCTAATCCCCGCCGGTGCCCTGGTGCTCTCCAGCCACGTCTATTTATAATTTGGCTTCTCATCCAGCGTGCTTACAAGGGGAAAATACACCAGTCTCGGGACAGGAGAGACTGAGGGTGCCAACAGCGCGCTTCCCTCTATAAATCCGTAAGTTGACAAAACTGATGGATTAGTCCCTGGGAACTGGGGTAATAGAAACCTTCCTCTCAACACAGTTCTACTCTCAGGATGCTGACTCAGCCAGAGTCCCCAGGCATCACCCCCGGCATTCCGTGGGGCAGAAATGTTGACAGGACCCTCAGACCTGGAGATTAAAAACACAAGCCTCCTGGGGAAGGCAGCGAAGCCTTTACCAAGCCAGTAGGAAAGGGTTCTGAGACTCAAGTTGAGGAGTGGCCCAGCTGGCTCACAATCCAAGTGCAAAGTGCACACACTGGGGAGTGGGGGTGGGCAGGCATCGGAGAAGTGGGAACTTTTAACACAGCAAAATTACTTTCTTAGCAAGAAAAAAAAAGGTCATCTTAACAAATGACAGACTGCTTTTACTTAGCTGGCAGCTTTCACATTTCAGAAGGCAACACGCGGTGTGTTTTTGCCCCTGCAATGTCACCGTTCCACTGTCCCACCGAGAGGATCCAACAGGACAGTATAGAAACGGTTCCCCCAGTAACCGCTTCCAAGAGTCGAAACCAGAGAAGACGCCAGCTCATTCTCAGAACCACCAGCCATGGAGGCACCATTCCAGGAGGTCAGAGAGCCCCTCACCCCATCTCACAGACGGCTGTCGGGGGCCGCGTGCGAGGCAGAGCAGCCCTTGCAACGCACACAGGATAAAGTATCAGTACCTGAGAATCCGGAGTCCTTGTCTGACTCGGCGGCCGCCTTCATCTCGGGGCCTTTGCCGAGCTTGGCCGGGAGTCTTCTGGGGCTCTCCCTGGGTGGGATCTTCCTCTCCATGTCTCAGGGGGCTGGGGCTGGAGGCGGCCTGACCGGGACACTCTTCATCTGGGCCTCCCTGTGAAATACAACCGTGGCGGAAGAAGTCACTGGCTGGACAGTGAGACAGCTGGGCCAAGCGGGGACTGGCGTGCGGGCAAAAGCTCCCCTCAGCCGGCTCAACCGACAAAGGCTTCAAGTTCACCACACAGAGTGGTTTCCACCCAAAAGGAGACTCAGTCCTTTTGCTGCCCTCCCCACCCCCAATTCCATTAAAAATTCAAGGCACTCAGACCAGAGTCAGAGGGAGCTTTGTAAGATGCTAACAAAGGCACATTTGATTAGTGCACAACCCAATCAACTCACCCTCCTCCCTGGGGAAAGTGCAGGGGCGAGGAGGGCCACCCTGAGTGACCAGGCTCGCTCTTGCTCTCCCAGTGTCTGTCTGCTGGCTCATGACCTATGGCCGCCTTCCAGCGTGTAGACTTTCTCAAGTTAACCTGGCGGTTCTTTGGATGAATGGGGTGAAAACAACTCCTTATACACGAGGGCTCCTTTTTGGCTTAAGTAGCACCGACGTGCACAGGAGATCACGGATAGTGAGATGTCTGTGCTACGTAGGAGTCTGTACCGGTTACTGCTGCTAATGAGCCTGTGTCCTCCTCATCAATACCCATTTTACAGAGATGAAGACTGAGGCCCAGACAAGTGCCCTTATAGGTGCTCACTCGGAAATCAGGCCCTGTGCTAAGACAGGGGTATGGGGCAAAACAGGATGCACCTGCTTCCTTTCTGGAGCCTGAGATCTAGAGACAGACACACACTAATGAAGCAGCCACACAACCTAGGAGCGCCCTGAAGACGAGAGGCTGGCAGTCTGAGGGACTGAGGAAGCGCCACGTGGCTGCGACCTGCAGGGTGAGGGGTGAGCAGGAGTCGGCCAGGTGAGAGGCGGTGTGCAGGGTATACCTCTGAAGGCAGGGCGCTCTGCACCGGCACTGGCTACGGCATGGCCAACAGACAGGCAGCGCCTTGAAATCCATGTTGGAAAGATGTTAGCGATTAGCTTAAAGGCTAATGGAAGGCATGGAAGGATTTCACCCAGAACAGTGGCAGGATCAGATCTGCGTTTTAAAAACTGTTGGGTTCTGGATCAAGACTGAAGTGGAAAGAGGCAAGAGGACACTGGGTCATCTGGATGCTATGACCCCAGCGCAGGTGAATGAAGCTGATGGCAGCACAGACGGGAGACGCGAACAGGACTGGTTACTGCAAATGAGAGAGGAGGAGATGTGGTACCGAGTTCTAAGCTCGGGAGGCCAGGAAGAGTTCAGGAGGGGATTGTGTGGGGTCGGCAGGGTGGAGGGGCTGGGCTACTTCAGTTTTGGTCACAAAGAGGCTGAAGTGACCTGGGTCATCCGAGCTGAGATGCTGGGTAGGCAGTCACATGAAAGACTGGAGGCCTGGAGCGAAGCCTGGTTGGCCCCAGTGATACCTGCCGGTCCACAGCAGATCCAGATGTAGGCCAATAGTGAAGGGAGACAGAGAGCCCTGCAGCAGGTGAGCAGAGGCCAAGAACATTTCAGCTATCTCAGTAAGTATCTGAGTCACCGAGCACCGGCATGGGAAGGACACCTGTGCTACTGCAAGGCGAGGGCAGGGGCCAGCAGGGCCGCTGGGGACAGTACTGGATGGGCGGTGTGGGCAAGGCCTGGGCGGTTTTCATCACAGTCCCGTCATGGCTCCAGCCTGGGGTCCTCTGAGCGAGAGAAGCCCGAGGCCCTGCAGGTGAGTACAGTGCTGCGTCTGAGGCAGCGCCAGGTGCCCCAACACTGCTGGCGCAGGGGCTGGGGAAGGGCACCGGCGACTCAGAGGCAGAGGAAGCTTCGAAACAAAATGAAACGAGATGAGGCTGTTCACGGCAACCTCAGGCATCCCTCTCGCTCCTACTTTTGCATTTGGTAGGACTGGACGGAAGGGAACACAGACGGATCCGAACGAGAGTGAGCTGTAAATATAATTCCAAGTGAGACTTCTGTCCCGTGTCTCACTCACTCAAGGGGCCAGGCTCCTGCAGGCCACACGTTTAATCCTACGTGCAGAGAAGGTAGACAATGGTGCTGTCGCAGCTTGCAGAGCATTTTGCAAAAGCAGTGTCTCTCCCTGACAGCTGTGAAGTTAAACAGCACGGACGACCCAGTCTAAAAGGCAGATGACGTACCAAACGCTAATTAAATCAGGATCCTTTTGCAAGAGACCCAACAAACGGCATGGTGTCATTTTCCTGAAATAACACTGTCAACAGCGGATGGCGCTTCCCTCCAAGGGGAAGGAGAGGTGGCCTTGGACAGGCATTCAGGCCGTTCGAGTCTGACTATGCTGTGGATTTAGATTAGGAAGGTGGCGCCTGTTAGTTGCAACCCATTAAGAAAGCGACAGGGAGGGCCTCTGGCCCAGTGGTGAAGCTGCCAGGTGGGATGCCCAAAACCCACACTGGATAGCGCAGGTCCCGGTCCAGCCCCCCCCCCCCCCCCGGTTCCAGCTTCCTGAGAATGCACACCCTGGGAGCAGCAGGTGATGCTCAAGCACTTGGGTCCCTGCCACCCTGCGGGAGACCCAGAGAGTCCCTGGCTTCCGCCTTCAGCCTGGCCACACACTGGTTGTTGCAGGCATTTGGGAAGGGAATCAGCAAATGGCAGGTCTCTCTTTCTGTCTCCCCTCTCTGTCTCTCAAATAAAGAAAATAAAAAAGAACCCGGTAAAATTTCACATTATAATCATGAGCTATCTTACAGGTGTTTCAGATAAAGCGTCTTCTGTAAGTCTCACTGTCAATAACGTCCCGCTACTGTTACTGAAGTGCAGCCTACAGAGCTATAGAAAAGACACAGGAGTTCATTGGGGCTCACTGCGAACCTGCAGGTTAATTCTGATCGTGAAATCAAAATTCTGAAATGCTGACAAACCGCTTAAGTGGAGAACAGATGCTAAAATTGTAGAGCCTGGGCAGCTGGAAACAAACAAGGTATAATCTCCTCCAGAGCGCTAAACTGGTGATTTCAGATGGGAAAATGGTTGAAAATAGGAAAGCGCTGTTTTGACGACTCTTCGAGCAGCAGAGGTGCTCAGTGCCAGCCAGGGCGGCTCCCGTGGGCTCAGAGCGGCAGGAGCGGCACTTCCAGTGGGCTGAGGGTGCCAATTAGCCAGGAACAAGGACCCACGCACACCTGGCAGCACGTGACGCCCTGGGCACAGGGGTCACTGCCGGTGCCCTCAATCCCCGGGCAGGGCAAATGGCAACACCCGAAGCCTTCCCTCTTCAGCAGTACTTCAAAGTCAGGTGCTTGGAGATGGCTTGGTTCCTAAGCTCTCACCCTGTGTCACCTCTGCTTCCTGGCACGCACATGGCTTTCCAAACATCCCACGCCCCATGCACGGGACTCCGTGTCCCAAGGACTGGCGCTCCCACGCTGTCAGCACCAGCCCTAACCGGGCTCCTGTGTGTGTACAAGTAACACACGTTCCCAAACAAAACCACGGCCACCACAGTCCACGAGCGCGATGCAGGGCACAGAACAGGTTCCTAAATACACACACTTCACACAGGCTCGTGCGTCCATGCCACATGCACTCCCTACACTGGTCTGTTTATCTCCCCAACCTCCGGAGTTCTTCCACTGTGGCGAGCTCAGCCCCCAGCACGAACGTGCGAGGAAGCCAACAGCACAGTAACTCTGGCTCCCTGAAATGCTCACACGGCTCGAAGGTCAAGATCCTGCCTGTCCAAGCCCCACGGTCACTTCCACACCCAACTTCCAGGTCCTGTCCTCCGCAGGAAACATAATCTCACCTCCCCTTCCTCCTAAGTGAGACCTCGGCAACAAAGCCTCCGATCTACATTCCTCATCTCCGAGGAGACGTGAGCTCAGGACGAGAGGGAGACCCGAGGTTACAAGGAAAGGGCCCGAAATGCGGCTTTCAGATCTCTCCTTTTATAGACTCTTGGCAGGGCTCCTCGGAGTGCGAGCTCCCTTTAAGACGCGTCACGTGTATAACATGCGTGCATGGACACAAGTGTGGGGTGAGAGCCCAAGCTTAAACACAATAAAGTGACAAAGCCACCTTCAACAAGGCTGCCACCCAGAAAACGGCTTAGTATTCTAAGGACGTTCCAGTTCTCTCCGCGTGCGTGCTCCGAGACACCCGTTCTGGGAGAGAACGTGTTTTACTGGTGGAAAAGCCCCATCTACCTAAATCTTACACCACCACATTCACTGAACTCTCCAGCCGGGCTGGAAGCTCAGGGACCCTGAGCCCCGAGCCCAGACAACTGCTCTCCACGCCCACCTGTCCAAGGGGAGACCGCTCCAACCCCGCGCCGGGCGGTTCGCCGCCTCTCCCCTCGCAGCGGCCCACGCTGCGGCTGTGCCAGGCGGCATGTGCACCCTCCGGGCATCCACGAGCCTGCCAGCTCCGCAGGGCAGAACTGGGCAGACCCTGCGACTGTGCTGCGACTGGCACACCAGCCTCCCACGGCAAACGCCCCGGCAACAGCCGGGACCTGGGTCCCCTCCAGCCCACCACCAACTCCTTCCTCCGCACTGCCCACCTCCCCCACGCCCCTACTCCTGGCACCACGACTGGCAAGCTAGCCAGCCACCCCGAGAAGTAACCAGCACAGTGGGAGGCAGCCGGTCCTTGCGAGACAGACAGAACACCGGCGGCGCCCTGGAACCCGAACGGGCACTGCCCCCAGCTCCACACTGGAGGCCCAGCCCCCTCCCCAGGCTGCAGCTCTGCCACCCACTCCCCAGTCCATCCCTGGCCCGCGGCTCAGAGCCCGACAGGCCTCCGGGCTCCGGACGCCTAGGGCTACCCCTGGGCCCGCACACAAGCCCCCTCCCCGCACACGGCTCCCTCCTCGCAGGCCCCGCCCCTCGCAGCGAAACCAACTACGTGGGCGGGGGCGCACCCTCCGACCCCCGAAGTGCCGGCTCGCCCTCGCGCCTACCTCGCGCCCCTTCCTCTGTCCTCTACCGCCACCTTCTCTCCCCGCTCTCCTCGCCCAAACCCTCCCCCGCCGCGCCATCCCCGCCTTCCTCCCGCGGGCCCAGCCCTCCCTTTCTCACCTAGGGCCAGGGTCGCTCCACGACCGGCCCAGCGCGTGAGGTGGCGCATGCGCGAATCCAGCCCCAAGGCTCCATGACAACCCCGTCGTCGCCGGGTCTCCTGCTATCCCCCCGGCCTCCCGCCCATTTCTCCTCCCCGCGCCTCCGCGACGCCTTTCCCCACCACGTGACTCGGCTCGGAGGACCCGGCACCATAGAGACTGCGCGCCACCTTCCTAGAAGAGCCCTTGGAGACGAACTCACTTTCCGCCTCTGCCGGAAGGCGCGCGGGGACGTCGCCGCTCTCTCCGCGGCGGGCGGACGTCTCTATGGTTGGTTCCTGAGGCGCGACCGCCATTTTGTACGGCGGCGTGGAGCCGTTCGCGGCTCTGGCGTGGTTGTGGTACGGGATTCCGGGGAGCCGGGGTTGGGCCGGTTATGGCGGGATGCCTGACTCCCGAGGGAAACCAAGGGCTCATTCCCCTGTAGTATGTGCAGCCAGGACGTTGTTATTGTTGGGGGCCGGACAGGGCGCGCCCGGCGTAAGCAGGCGGGTGGGGTGACGGGGCGGTCCCCACCTCCCCGCGGGCGGCTCACGTTTTTGCCAGGCCTGTCGGAGGGGTTGTTTTGTCTTCCCGTCCACCCCTGTGACCATGCTTCGCGAGACCTACTCTCGAGGGGCTTCTCACTGCGTGATCGTGTCGTTGGATATTTTGAAGAAATTGAGCTAGAAAATTGCAGGCCCAAACCTCCTTCCCCAAAGCTGAAATCCTGTGGGGCGGGGGTTGTATAATTTCGGTTCCTTATCTTTACAGCTGCACCTGTGTGAGGATAAGGGGCCGAAGCTGTGTAACCCTTGCCTCACCCGCCGTTAATAGCCGTTAATAATTCTAGATGTCCTTTGAACTCCCCGCACGTGCTGTGAGTTTCCCGCGGTGTGAGTTGATTTGCTAATGAGCTTCCCGCGGTGTGAGGTGGAATAGGTCTCTGAAAACCCTATAAAAACCCTGACCCTTGCCTTCTCGGGGCTGCTCTGTTCCTGCGTGGTCAGAGAGCCCCAGCACGCTGGTCGGAATAAACCCCTTGCTGATTGCATGCGAGTGTCTCTTGGAGTCGTTCCTGGGGCGGTGGACGTTTCTCGACCCTAACAATTTGATTCATTTTGTCCGGTGCGGCTGCCCGAGACGGGCTTCCCAGGGATGCGGCTTCTCCGGCCAGCCCCCGGTGTTAGTGCGAGCACACGTGTAACGGCCAAAGCGAAGAGGGCTTGAGGCCGCCGGGAGTTCGGGTGTGTTGTGTCAGCGAGGGTGGCTTAGCCGAGAAGAAGCCGTTCGCAGGTGCGGGGAGAACGGGACGAGGCGGTGCCGGCCGCGCTCGTCCAGTAAATACGGTAGTCACTAAGCACGGGGAGCCCTGAAACGGCTGAAAATGCAGAATTTCCGTTTCTCAGTAGCACCCGCCGCGTCTCAAGAGCTCACGTTCCCAGCATGGCAGAAAGTTAGGTTGGCTACGTGCGGACCCAGGTGCTGGGAAGTTGTCCTGTGGTGGTCACCCACGCTTTGTTAAGCGCTACTAGGTCCTGGTCACGAAAGACCCCGACACCGACGATGCTACTGTAGTCCTGAGTATGAGGGTGTCTGCTTAGCTTAAGCTCCGCCAATAAATGATTGACAGCTTACATTAAAAAAAAAGTAACTAAAAACGGAGAAAAAGCCTACAGCCCTTGAGACTTTTGCTCTGGGGTTGGAGGGAGTGAAGTTTATTGTCGTTAGTCGCTGGGCAGCTGTCTGTGCATTCTCTTACTACAAGCTGATGACGTCACACCGTTCCCAGCGTGCAGATTAGGTGAGGGAGCTGAAGGCCGGCTTCCGCGCTGAGGCGGCAGGAAAGTGCTTGCCTTCACATCCCTTGGTGAGCAAGGGCGGGGCGGGACCTGGGGAGCAAGAGGGTGAAAGTGCTTGGGTCCTGCTGTTGGTCCAGGCGTCAGCTAAAATAGAACGTTACAGACCCAGTGAGTCACGCGTGCATGTTAATGAAAACGAGAGGCAAGGCAACCAATCAGCCTGGCCAGCCAACAGCGAGATACACAGCTTTTTATAGTATGCAGTGAACAATAAAAATCCCAGAATGCGGTGGTAAGATACCAGTTAATAACAAACCCAGGAACAATAACAAACTCAAGATATGGTTGTGAGATAACAGTGAAGGGCGCGCTTCTGTCATCTTAGGCAGAACACTTGGGTTGTGTCCTTTCTCAGTTCCTTGGAATTTGGGCCCACATAGTTTTGCAAGATCCACCCTTAGCCGTAGAGCAAGCAGAGCTAATATGTACAGAAGCAAGAGATCTGCAATTAGCTGTTAGCCACACTCACTCCATTGCACGTGGGAAACCCAGATGGAGTTTGGGGCCCTGGCTGTTGCAGGCAATAAATCTTAAAGAATCAGAACAAGAAAAAGTGTTCAGTTCAGATTTTGTTGTTGGACAAGGTAGAACAGGCAGGTAAAACTTAAGGGGGTGGGGGGCAGCTGTGATGCAGTGGGTAAAGCCTCTGACTGCAGTGCCGCATCCCGTATGGGTGCGGGTTCGAGTCCCAGCTGCTTCACTTCCGATCCAGCTCTCTGCTATGGCCTGGGAAAGCAGTGGGAGATGGCCCAAGTGCTTGGGCCCCTGCACCCACGTGGGAGACTGGAAGAAGCTCCAGCCCTTGTGGCCATTTGGGGAGTGAACAGTAGGTAGAAGACCTCTCCCTCATCCCTGCCTCTGATTCTATATAACTGCCTTTCAAATAAATCTTAAAAAAAAAAAAAAAAAAAAAAAAAAAAAAACACTTTAATGGGACAGATAAAAGTTGGATTTAGGGCTGGTGTGGTACAACAGAGTTAAGCCCCAACTTGTGCCGCTAGGATTCCGTATTGGATTGCAGGTCTGGCTGCTCTGCTTCTGGTCCAGCTCCCTGCTAACGTGCCTGGTAAAACTGGAAGGTGGGCCAATACGTGGGTGCCTGCCCCTTGTGTGGGAAACCAGGGTGAAGTTCGGGCTCCTGCCTTCAGACTGGCCCAACATGGGCTGTAGCAGCCATGTGGGGAGTTAACTAGCAAATGGAAGATGCTGCCTATGTCTCTCTCTCTCTCTTACCTCTCCTCCCAACCTCTGTCTTACTGCTTTGCAAATATATAACTGAATCTTTAAAAAAGCTGGGTTTGAGGCCGTTGCCACGGCTCTATAGGCTAATCCTCCACCTGCGGCGCCGGCACACCGGGTTCTAGTCCCAGTCGGAGTGCCAGATTCTGTCCCGGTTGCTCCTCTTCCAGGCCAGCTCTCTGCTGTGGCCAGGGAGTGCAGTGGAGGATGGCCCAAGTACTTGGGCCCTGCACCCGCATGGGAGACCAGGAGAAGCACCTGGCTCCTGGCTTCAGATCAGCGCGGTGCGCCGGCCGCAGCGGCCATTGTGGGGTGAACCAGCAGAAAAAGGAAGACCTTTCTCTTTCTGTCTCTCTCTCTCACTGTCCACTCTGCCTGTCAAAAAAGAAAAAAAAAAAAAAAAGCTGGGTTTGGGGCAGACATTTGGCTTAGCAGTTAGGATGCCGGGGTCCCTTCTCAGAGTGCCTAGGAGCAGTCCCTGGCTCTGGCTCCTGATTCCAGCCTCTTGCCACACAGACCTTAGGAGACAGCAGGTGGTGAGTCTCCTCCACCCTCGTGGGAAACCTGGATTGAGTTCCCAGGAAACAGTTCCCTGCCATTGTGGGCGTTTGGGGAGTAAACCAGATGATAGCTTTCTGTCTGCCTATCAGAGGTTTGTTGTTGTTTTTTTTTTTTTTTTTTTTTTTAATGGAGTTACCGCAAGTGGCATGTTGCATACTAGACAGAAAAGAATAAATGAATGAGGAGTGTGAGGGCAACCTTGTCGTGGTCTCCAAGGAGCCAAGTAAGTCAGACTTCCTGGGGTCTACTGTTTGAGCAGACACCCATACTGTCTCAGTGATGTAAACTTCAGAGACGAGTATGGTCGCAGAACCAAACAAATCAGACTGATTTGCTGATAGACATAATTTTTATGATGAGTTTACTGTGATTCTATATAATTAGACATGAATAAGCAGCTCATAAATGAGGGCCATGCATATTTTTGTACAGCCATATTTTTCTTCCTCTCTGACTTTCCAGGAGTTATTAACTAGCATCTCTTGACAATTCCTTGGTGCCGCGAGTTCTAATCTTCAGTCGTGAATTCTTGGTTTTACTGGGGTCCCTGTGATGGAGAGTGGGCGTGCACCATTTCTTCGGCTGTAGAATTGTGAATTGTAAGGTCCTTTACAAAGTCGTTCTCACCAGCTCCATTTGTGGTTCAAGACAATTTTTCCACCTCCCACTACCACCAGGGGGAGCCATGCTCCCTTAAATGCTGTGCTTGGGAATTTGCAGGGAAGTTTCTTTTCCTTTTTCCTGTGGTGGAAAGCCAGATCTGAAACCACATTTCCACCCAGCCTGCTTCATCTGGTTGCTGTATGTGCACATGGGGATTTGAGTTTTTAACCCTGCCTAAGATGCCATGAAGAATTAAGTTTGTGCTGAGTTTCAGGAGGTATTTATTTGAATGCTTATTTATTGGGAAGAGATCTGAGAGAATAGAGATCTGTCATCCGCTGCTTCACTACCCCTAATGTCAAAACAGACAGGGCAGGACCAAGCCAAAGCCAGGACTAAGAACTCAGTCTGAGTCTCCCGTGTGGGTGGCAGGGACCTAACCACTTGGGCCTTCACCTGTTGCTTCCCAAGGTGTGCATTGGCAGACAGCTGGGGTGTGAAGCAGAACTGGGTTTGATGGGGGCCGGCGCTGTGGCGTGGCGGGTAAAGCCACTGCCTGCAGTGCCGGCATCCCATCTGGGCACCGGTTCAGGTCCTGGCTGCTCCACTTCCGATCCAGCTCTCTGGTATGGTCTGGGAAAGCAGTAGAAGATAGTCCAATTCCTTGGGCCCCTGCACCCATGTGGGAGACCCAGAGGAAGCTCCTGGTTTTGGATTGGCACAGCTTCAGCCGTTGCGGCCAACTGGGAAGTGAACCAGCAGATGGAAGATCTCTCTCTTTTTCTCTCTGCATCTCCTCTCTCTGTGTAACTGACTTTCAAGTAAATAAATAAATCTTAAAAAAAAAAAAAAAAAACTGGGTTTGAGCCTAGGCCCTCTGCCTTGGGACATGGTCACCCCCAGCAGGGCCTTAACCACTGTGCTAGATTTCAGCCCTGAGGGCATCTCCAAGTATACTATATAGTGTGTAATCTGACACATCCATAAATCATTGTTCAGTGTTTATTTTAAAATTCAGGATTTCACTTAAAATTAATTTTAAAATAATTGGAATAGTGTTAATAGGAAGCAGTGAAAAGGTCTACCTTCCAAAAAAGACCTAGCTCAAATCCCAACTCCAATCAATATTTTAAAAAGAAGGAACATTTCAGGGCTGGTGCTGTGGTGTAGGAGGTAAAGCCGCCGCCTGCAGAGCCGGCATCCCATATGGGCACCAGTTTGAGACTCGGCTGCTCCGCTTCCAAACCAGCTCTCTGCTATGGCCTGGGAAAGCAGTAGAAGATGACCCAAGACCTTGGGGCCCTGCACCCACATGGGAGACCTGGAGGAAGCTCCTGGCTCCTGGCTTCAGATCAGCCCAGCTCCAGCCTTTGTGGTCATTTGGGGAGTGAACCAGCTGATGGAAGACCTCTCTATCTCCCTCTGCCTCTCTGTAACTCTGCCTTTCAGATAAATAAATAAAAAAAAAAAAAAAAAAAAAAAGGCCTGCGCCGCGGCTCAATAGGCTAATCCTCCGCCTGCGGCGCCAGCACACCAGGTTCTAGTCCCGGTCCGGGTGCTGGATTCTGTCCCGGTTGCCCCTCTTCCAGTCCAGCTCTCTGCTGTGGCCCAGGAGTGCAGTGGAGGATGGTCCAAGTCCTTGGGCCCTGCACCTGCATGGGAGACCAGGAGAAGCACCTGGCTCCTGGCTTCAGATCAGTGTGCTGGCCGCAGCGGCCCCTGGAGGGTGAACCAACAGTAAAGGAAGACCTTTCTCTCTGTTTCTCTCTCTCACTGTCCACTCTGCCTGTAAAAAAAAATAAAAATTAATGAAAAAACCAAAAAAGATACTTGTGTTCCACATCAGAGCACCTGGTTCAATTCCTGACTCCAGCTTCCCGCTACTGCAGACCCTGGGAAGCAGTGGTGGTGGCTCAAGGACTTGTGTGCCTGCCACCCACGTGGGAGACTGGATTATGCTCCCAGCTCCTGGCTTCAGCCACAGCCCAGTCCTGATCCTGGCAGGAATTTGGAGAGTGAGCCGACAGGTGGGCACACGCTTTCGCTATCTGCCTTTCAATAAATTAAGAGGATTTTGAAATCACACACTGGAAGGAAGATGAGACGCAGCCTCACCATCTGAATAATTTCAGCTTTCTGAAAACTCGCTGCATTGTTATTTCTCCAGTTTCGCTGAGGACTGGCCTTGGTCAGCTCTTGGAGCGGCCCTGGAGACACACTGGTTTCGTTTTTCTGAACCTCACAGGGCCATCTGGAGAGCAGTTACCCTGCGATCCCACACGAGCGCCGAGGCAGCTGGTGCCCACCGCGTCACAGCCCTCTTTCAGAGGCTCTGGGTGCTTGTGAGTCAGCGAGAGGAGAGGCTGTGTGGCTGCAGGGGAGTGTGGGCCCTGGGCTGGCAGAGGCAGAGGTCGATGACAACAGAGTGCAAGGCCTTTCTTCCCGTGAGTGACAGGCCCCGCCAGCCAGGCTGCTTCTCAGCTCAGGTCCTCACAGGAGTATCTGGAAGAAAGGGAGCACTAGCAGGCTCCCCGGGAGACAGGCTGTTGATGTGTAGGCATAGGTTCAATTTTACGGGTGATGGGAACCCCTCCTAAAAAACCCTCCAGCTTCCTGCGCATACCTGAAATTCCCTTAAGTACAGTTGCTTGACACTCAGATGCGCTACTGATTTCATAACTCGGGCCGAGGGCTTCCTGTCTGCCAGACCCTGCTCCAGGTGATTTGCTGGGACCCACTCGTCGGATCCTCCTGTATCCTATCAAGAGAGTGCAGGGTCACGGAGCTCCTTTTATGGAGGGGGCAACTAACAAGGTACAGAGGCCATGTCACTTGCTACGGTCACCAGCGACAGGTAATGGGGCCAGGATTTGAATTCTGGAGTCCCTGGTCATGGTCACTCTCCTGTGAATCATGGAGTCCGAATGGAGAGCCAGAGCACCAGGTGCAGGCAGTTGCCTGGGGAGGATGCCGGGAATGGAGGTGGGCACTGCGGAAGCAGACATCACGGAACACGTCTCCAGCTGGTCTTTCCCCTTCACTCTGCACCTGGGAGAGAGTCTCTGTGTGTGGTACGTGCTGATTCAACCCACATCTCTTCCCAAACCAATCAGAAGCTGCCTGGTACTTACTGGATCTACAGCTAGAACATTTTTTTAAAAGGTTTATTAGTTTTTATTTGAAAGGCAAAGAGAGAGAGAAAGGGTCTTCCATTCACTGGTTCACTCCCCCAAATGCCTGCAACAGCGGGGACTGGGTTAGGCTGAAGCCAGGAGCCTGGACTTTCCAACCAGGTCTCACATACGGGTCGCAGGGACCCAAGTTCTTGAGCCATCGTCTGCTGCCCCCTGGAATGCACACCCTCAGGAAGCCGGGTTGGAAGCAGAGGCAGGCTGGACCCAGGCACTACACGGAGGCTGTGGGCGTCTGCTGCAGCACAGCGCAGCACCTACAGTCTTCTCTGGAAAGGTTTTTAAAGGCCCGGCTTTCCCACTGCCTGGTAAGTCTGATTTGAGCCTACTACAGCTCTCTCTAGGTGATCTAGAAGGCTGCCCAGTTGCCCCGGGTGTGGAAGCATTAGATTCTCAGTTTGTAGGCTTTCCTTGGCCTCCCTGCCTTCCGTGACAGCCTCTGGATCCCAGCTGAGTTCAGCAGCATGGGACTGACCAAAACACAGAACAGCCACGGCCACGGGAAGCCAGATGGAGCTGGAGCCTCTTAGTGCAGCTTCACGCCTCAGTAGTAGGAAGCTGGCTACAAAGTCCAGGACCAGGAGTGGCCTGTGCAGAGAAATCCATCATCTCAACACAGCACTCGCGTGCTCACAGCTTCATCTACACTGGGTTGCACGGGCATTTTTGCGTAGCCATCGCTCTGCCCCACTGCAGAGCAAGTTCCGTAAGGACTGGGGTTAGCTGATGGTTTCCCCCCACAAAGATTTTGCACAGGAGGTGTCCAGCCAGCTTGGCAGCAATGGACCCAGACTTGCTGAACGTCAGCAGCGGCCTCACATCGCTGACGGCTCCAGAGAAGGAAGAGGAGCCAGCACGCAGGGGAGTGAGTAATCCCGGTCACTAATGCAAGGCCAGACGCGGGCTTCCTGCCCTGCCCGTTCCCCGACGGTGCTCTGCCCTCCCCACCTCCAGCCCTCTGCACACGAGTGTGCAACTGGGGTCTGTTAAAGAAGGGAGGAAGCAGCTACTGACTCCAGCAGGCTTTGCTCCACACTTGGACTTGTGGCAAAGGAATTCCAGAGCCTACCTGTCCCTCCTGTCCCTTCACGTCACTGGAGAGTCCTTTCTGGTCTGAGCACTTGCTCAAGAATTCCCTTGAGGGACTGGCATTGTGGTACAGCGGGTTTAGCCACCACCTAAGATGCCCACATCCCATATGAACATCTGTTTAAGTCCTTGTTGCCCCCCCCTTTTTTTTAAATTATTTATTTGAAAGGCAGAGTTACAGAGTGAAGAGAAGGGAGAGGCAGAGAGAGAGAGAGAGGTCTTCCATCTGCTTGTCCATGACTCAGATGGCTGCAACAGCCAAAGCTGGGCCAGGCCGAAGCCAGAAGCGAGAGGCTTCCTCCCTCTCTCCTGTGTGGGTGCAGGGGCCCAAGTACTAGGATCATCTTCCCCTGTTTTCCCAGGTGCATTTGTAGGGAGCTGGATTGGAAGTGGAGCAGCTGAGACTCAAATCCATGCCTATATGGGATGCCAGTGCCGTGAGCGGCAGCTTAACCTGCTGTGCCACAGTGCCAGCCCCCTTCAAGTCGCTGCTAGTGTGCCTGAGAAAACAGTGGAAAATTGCTCAAGTGCCTGGGCCCTCGTGCCCACACGGGGGATCCTGGTGGAGTTCCAGGCTCCTGGCTTGGGTCTGGTTGAGCCCAAGCTGTTGTGGCCATCTAGGGAGTGGCCCAGCAGATGGAAGACCTCTCTTTCTATGTAATTATGCCTTAAAAAAAAAGTGCCACTGAGTCCTCCTGCCTTATGCTGGGCCCACGGCTGACAGGAATTCCACGAAGCCGTGCAGCCAGTAGAGATGAGGATGTGTTGGCCGCCGTGCAGACAGAGGCTGCGCTCCAGCCCCCAGCCTGGGGACGCAGGGCCAGGCCTCCTTTCATGCTCGCGGGCTTGGTGGCCACGTCACAACAGGTGGGATAAACAGCACCTGGCGCTGGGTGCTACACGGAAGGAAACCGCCTGTTCACCAGCCGCCTGCTGGATTTGACCTCGACTCAGAATCTGCCTTCTCGCCAGCTGATTGCCTGATCACAAACTGAATCCCAAACAGGAGACTAAAAAGCAAGCGATTTCCAAAGATGATACTGATAGGACACTGGGGCAGGAGGGAGGGGATTTATTTTTAATAAGAGAGTTTCTTTAGTAAATTTGAATGAAAAAAGATGACTCCTCTTAGGCTTCCGAATTCGAAGTGAAATGTTGCAGTTCTTTCTTCATGTCAGAGGAGCTTTGAGACCCTGCTGGCTCCCTGTCCAGGACTCTGTCCCGGAAGCCTGCGTCCTGGAAGCAGCCTGTTTGCCTACAGTGCCCTGAAGTCCCGTGGAAGCGGAGGAAGCACTGAGAGCAGTGCCTTCAGGTAGCTTGCTCAGCCAACACTTGGGTTCTTGGAGGTGCTGGAGGTCCTTCTAAAGGCTTCTAAAGGCTGCTTTTCCCTGGAAAAGCCTCGTCCCAGCGGGAGTCACGGGACACACTGATCTGCAGCCCTTGTTGGATGGACAGCTGTCTACCCGCCTGCCCAACTGCAGTGCTTTTGGCTTCCTGCTTTGTGGACAGGGAGAGCAGGATTACCCACAGGGCAAATCCAAGAAGAAATTCACCTCCCTGTCTTGTGCTAATGGTTTCGGGAGATTCTGCCTCCAGCGGTTTCCCCGCTGGCATCCCATGTCAGCAGGAGTGATTGTGTCATCCAGGTGCAGGTGTTCTTGGCTGCCCTTTACCTGTTGTCTCCTTGTGTCACGTACGGCCAGGAGAGCAGCTGACACGCTCATCTCTCTCACCTGGGGAATTACCAAGTGGTTGCCTAGCAACTCTCCGGGCGCCATCCCCAAGGTCTGTGTTGCGGAATGTAGAGTGGCTGCCTTTGCTTTCAGCAGCGATCATTTGCATATTTCTTTCGGGTTTCCAGAAAAATAAGTTAGGTTGTCCTGAATTTGAGACTATTAAAATGGCCTTTTGTGTTGCTTTCCCCTAGTATTCATTTTATAATCGTTCGTTATTGTAGCAAATGACAATCATCTGATCAAAGCATTAATACAGCAGTTGCTGCAATTAAATTCCATTCTGCAGGCATCTTCTCTGTGCCAGATACCACGCTAGACAGCGTAAGGAATTCTAAGAAGGAGCAAGTGTTGTCTCGGGGAACAGCAGGTCCTGGGGTAGGTGCCTGTCTGTTTAATAGACGTGTAGAAATCACTTGTTTACACATGTGAGACAGCTATGTGTGTATGTCAGAGAATGGTGTTTCTATTTGAAGGAGTCCTTTTGTGTTGGATCAAAGGATTCTCCGCTTTTATTTAGATGCTTGTCTTTGTACCTTACAGCTGCAGTCAGTTCAGAATCACTTCTAAGACACTGCTCCTACTGGAGTCTAAATAATTAGCGGCTCTTAAACGGCCCTTGTGGAAGGTGGCACTGGCAACGCTGTCCGCTAGGACGCACCTGCCCCGGGTCTGTACTGCGCTCTTTCCACATAGCTGCCACCGTGGCGTTTGAAGCCTTGAAGCCTGCCCACCTCTGTTTTACATGATCCAGGTTCCAGGAAGCCCCTTGCCTTTGTCCACTTTGCAGGAGTATGGCCTCCTCTCTATGCGATGTGGTTGCTAAAAGAGCCTGGGGCCTCACCGGCCATCTTGGCTCATGAACTCTCCCTTGGGAGATCTTCTGAGCCACAACATCTCTGCAGCCCCTTGGAAACTCCCGGGCCCAGGGTGAGAAGGCTGATCCTCACCTCCCCCTTAGCGGGGGCGGCGTTTGAAGAGTTGGTCAGGAGCCAGTGCTGTGGCGTAGTAGGTAAAGCTGCCACCTGCAGAGCCAGCATCCCATATGGGCGCCGGTTCAAGTCCCAGCTGCTCCACTTCCTATCCAGCTCTCTGCTATGGCCAGGGAAAGCAGTAGAAGATGGCCCAAGTCCGTGGGCCCCTGCATCCTCATGGGAGACCTGGAAGAAGCTCCTGGCTCCTGGCTTTGGACCAGCCCAGCTCTGGCAGTTGTGGCCATTTGGGGAGTGAATGCAGATTCAAGATTCTCTCTCTCTCTCTCTCTCTCTCTCTCTCTCTCTCTGCTTCTGCCTCTCCATAACTCTGTCTTTGCCTGATGAAATCCACCAGGCTGGCCCCTCAGTCACACTGTGCCCGTCTCAGGCAGACACTGTAAGGCAGTGGGTGGGGACGCTGCTTGCGGTGCTGGCATCCCATACCTGAGTGTCAATTTCAGTCCCGGCTGCTCTGCTAAGACACTCGGGAAACAGCGGAAGGTGGCCAGTATGCTTAGGCCCCTGCACCCACGTGGGAGACCCAGAGGGAGCTCCTGGCTCCTGGCTTCACCCTGGCCTAGACTTGGCTATTGTGGTCATTGGGGAAGTGAGCCAGTGGATGGAAGATTCTCTCTCTCTCTCTCTCTCTGTCTCTCTCTATCTCTCTCATTGTGTGTGTGTGACTCCCTCTGTCTTCTGTCTTTCCAATAAATAAATAAATCTTTATAAAAAAGAATGCTCACCATTTCATAAAAAAGCAATTTGTAATATTCTTTTTTTAAAAAAGGATTATTTGTTTGAAAAGCGGAGTGACACACACACATATACACGCACCTGAACCCAGACCTGTCTGACCCTAAAGCCCCTTCTGTCCACGCATCCCTCACCACCACAAAAGGCCCAGGGGCACTGGGAGAACTGAAGCCAGGGTTCCTGGAAGAGGGGTTTTCTCCAGCCTGGAGGGGTCACCAGGGGCACGGGGTGGGCAGTGGTGAAGCTGCGCAGAGCAGGGGGTCATGGTAGAGACCAACATCTGAGGCCAGACCTCAGGTTCGGAACCTAAGCTCCGCCTTCTGAACCAAGCCTCAGAACCCGCATCTGAAAACTGCAGCTGAGAGCGTGCCCCTCCCACGCTCGTTGGGAAGACCCAGGGGGATCATGCATGTGAAATTCTAGGCAAGAGTGAACAGCCCTGAAAGCCGTCTGGTCCTGGCTGTATCACAGGCACTCAGGTCCCTCCACGGCCACAAGACTCCATCAGGCTGGCATCTGAAAAGGAGCAATTGTAGACAACATGGGTGCGCGGCTGGAGGCTGGCAGCTGGGACACCTGCAGCTGGCCGGCCGCTCTCTGACTTGGGTGTTCTCTTTCACCCTCAGGACAGCTCCAGCGCAGGTGAGGACTGTGACCCACCGTGGTCAGCTTCCGTTCACCCAGCAAGAGAAGGTGGAGGGTGCCCTGCGGGTGCAGTGCCCCATGGTGTCCACGGGGTGTCGCTCTCAATCACACTTCCAGGACTTGCTGCCAGACCAGGATGCTCAAGACATGGGACTGACAACCTGGCTTCCATTTCAAGGAGCAGGAGGAGCCTGGCTGGAGAGGAGTGACCTGGCCAAGGTGGCCCAAGTGGCCGGGCAAGGCAGGAAGAGCACCTGGATCTCTGGTGTCCCAATTAAGGGCACTCCCTCCGTCCCCCGACATCCGTCCTGCACGGAAGAAGCTGGGTAAAGGCGGCAGCTCTTGTTTCTGGGTCCCTAGGGAGTGGTTTGAGGATGGACCAAGGTGCCCGTTCTCTGGGTCCTAGCTCTGCAGGCCGCCTTTCTGAGCACTGAGGTTTTCCTGGCAGGTGCATCAGCATCCACAGCCCTCACTGTGACACCAGCGAAGCTCCGGAGAGCCAGCCTGCTTCGACAACGACGGGGCCTGCGGAGAGGGTCTCTGTGGTTCCAGGAGGCCTCCTGTCCTCTGGGGAGCCTGAGCTGTGTAGAACACGGGAAGAGAAGAAACCGCCCAGCCTCAGGACGCTGAGCCGACCTCCTGCAGCCTGGCTCTGGGCCTCTGTGCCCTAGTGGCCTTGTGTGTATGGCGGGATGGGAGGGGTGGGGGTGAGTTGCGTCTGTGATGGGCACACACAGAGTAGACGCTCAGGAAGCACCAGTCCCTGTCTTCTTCCGAGTTTCCTTGGAGCCTCCTGGAAGGGGCCAGTGGGGCCCTCTTCCATTCATGGATGATGAGACACTTCTCTTCTATGTTTGACCAAGGTGCTACCATTACTAACTTGGCAGTGCACAGGGGACCCTGCCTTGCCTCTGTCCCGGGCCTCCAGACCGCAGGGAGCAGGGCTGACCTGTGTGGGAGGGGACACCTCTAGTGTTCAGGAGGGAGGGAGAGGGCCTTCAGGGGCATTGAGGAGGGAAGGCCCCAAGGACACCGCCTGCCTCTCCCCACGGGTTTGGGGAGGCCTCCTGGAACAGATAGAATCCCTCCCCGTGGCCAGAGTGTGGGCTGAGGTTCCCTTCACTCTCCCTCCCCTTCCTGTCCTTTCTCCCCGCCCCCAGAGCTCAGAGGGGATAAGGACAAGGACAAGAAGCACAATCAGGCTGAGACTGGTTTATTTTTATTGCTGTTTAAAATCATGTGAATAATCAATGTTCATTGAAAAAAAAAAGAACACACAGATAAGCCAAGAAAAGACAATAAAAATCATCTGTTAACATCTTGGCGAATATCCTTTTTCTATGCTTAGAAACAGAGCACACTTCTGTTTTACTAATAGAGTGTTTTCTTACTGTACCCAGCTTTATAATCGCTTTTTAAAAAGTGGGACAATGGATGAAGCTGTGTCTTCAGGCCAGGATACAACCACACCCCCTGTGCCGGCGTTCGTGGCTCCGTCAGCTCCAGGGGTCAGCGCTTTACTCTGTCTCCTGCCTCCCTCTGAGCTGCAGCAGAAATGACCTGGGTGCCTGCACTTGGACTTGGAGCTGAACATGAGTCCTCGGACTGCTGGGGCAAGGTGAAGGTCAGTGAGGCACAGGAACCTTCCAGAAAAAGCACGCACTCCCTAGGGGACGTTCTGGATCCCTTGGCTGTTGGAGGAAGGGGAGATGAGCAGAGGGCAAAGACACACGGAAGGGAGGGTCACAGGCTGGAGGCAGGCAGGTGGCAGGAGAGACCTGGCTCCACCCACTCCCTGCAGCTCAGGGTCCTGGGGGACAGCTGCAGCCCTGGCTGTCACCTGCCAGCTGGGACCTTTGAACAAATGACTGAGCCTGGCATCTTGCCTGTAAAACTAACACTAGCTGCCAGTCACAGGGGGCTCTGTAGCTGGGAAGGGGCTCCCTGGCAGTGCCTGCCCCACGACTGCTATCACTGGTTCTGTTGCTGTTTCCCAGCTGAGCAGAGGCCTCCGCAGGCTGCACCACACACGCAGCTCTCTCCCTGCACTTCCCGTTACCCTCCCCTTCCTGCTCCCAGTTCTCTCCCTTTCCTACTTCTTCCTCTCCCCGCTTCTCCCTGCCACAGCCCTGGCTCCTCCATCAGCTGCAACGGTGCTGAGCCTGGGGACCCACACGCACGCATGCACACACGCACCACGCAGCAAACATCTCTGGAATGCGGGCCTGGCTTCCTCTCTGCCTCCCAGCCCAGAGGAAAGAGTGGGCCCTAGGCAGACAGGGCCCTGTTGACCCGGAGCAGGGTTGGGGCGGCTGAAGAGGGAGGCTCTGCCCTCCAGCAGGGGCCCACATGCTCCAGGCAGCGGGAAGGGCGGCCTGGGAAGTTGGCCAGCTCAGCCTGGAGAGGCAATGAAGAGAGGTGACAGCCAGGGTAGCTCAACAGTGAGGTGCACGGGCCCTGGGGCCTGGCTGGGCCTGGATTCTCAGCAGCTGTGTCACTGGCCCTCTCTGATCCTGCATCTCCCCACCTGTGAGTGGCAGCGGCGACTTACCTCCTAGAGTTCGTACAGGTTACAATAATAGGAGAGGAGCACTTGGCATGCTGCCCGGTCAGTGGTCGCTCTAGTCGTTGTTATCATTGTCGGGTAAGGGGCCCTGGGCAACCTGGAGACAGCTGTGGGAGGGAAATGAATGTGCCTTCCCAAGTGCATTGCTTCTCTGCAGGGGGTGTGGTGCGGCTGGGGATCCAGGGAGGAGGGGGTGGGGTGTTGCAGGGCAGTCCCGAGGAGGAATGTGGGGGCGGGGCTGATAGGTCTGGCCACTGTGAAACCAGGCAGAGGCTCTGGTCACTCTCCTGCGTTTGTCCACACTGCCCCTCCCTCCTCCACGCTGCCCTGGAAGGGACCCCCATGCCAGGGACGTACGGCAGGGGCTGCAGGAAGACCAGAGGCAGCGGGGGGGGGGGGTGCTGCACCTGTGTCTGGGTTGGGGGGTGACCACTGCTCTGGGCACCAGTGGGATGGGGTGACAGAGGACTGCCATCCGGCCACCTGCCAGGCAGAAGAGGGCAGCAGAACAGAAGTGAGTTCTGTGACCTTGAGCAGGCCAGAGCCTGAAGGTCAGCCTGGGGCCACAGGGTGGGGAAGCAGGTGCCCCACAGGCCTCCTTGGCTGCACCGTGCACCAGGTCTCCCACTTCCAGCCAGGCCTGGCTGAGCGCAGAGGGGCTGTGCCCCTGGAAGGCAGGGTGAGCAAGAGAGAGCCTGTCTGCCTGTGTGCCCTCAACTCTTCCAGAAACATCACCAATGGGTCTCCAGCATGAGCAGTCTTGAGCCCAGTACGATTTTCTCATAGTTTACTCCCTGGATGGCCTCCAGTGTATGAGCCACTGACAACTGCAGGGCTTTGCAATCGATTTCCTGGAAGCAGCAGTCCAGCCAGCCGCCACGTGACCGATGTGGGGGGAGACCGCCCTGGCTGAGGCTGAGGGGTGTAGAAGCCCTAGGCTGCCCTCCCACACCGTGGCGGGGACCAGCAGATGGGGAATGCCTGGCTGCTGCCCGGGGCTCCTCCCGGAGGCAGCGAGGTCGGGAGAGCTGCTCCCACGTGTACACAGACGCATGGGTGGGCGGGCTCTGTGCACAACTGCTTGTGTGACAGAAGCTTATCTGTCCAGCACGCAGGCCTGCTGCATTCTGGATACAGATTGCGTCTCCTTGTGTTGAGCCACTACTGGCCACCGAAACCTTTTGATCCATGCTCCTCAGAGCTGAGCAACAGGGAGCCTTAGTAGGAGGGGTGGGAGGGCAGGAGGAGGGGTCCCACATGGAATATTATGCAGAAGTTAAAATGAAGGAAGGGTGAGCCTTTGGTTCAGCAGCTGAGACGCTGCCGGGGTCACCTGTATCCCACATTAGAGTGCCCGGTTCAAGTCCCAGCTCTGCTGCTGGCTCCAGCTCCCTGCTAACACACGCCCTGAGACTCAGGCAGCTCAAGTACTCGGGTCTCTGCCACCCACATGGGGGAACCTGAATTAGGTTCCAGGCTCCTGGCTTTGTCCTGGCCTAGCCCCGGCTGTTGTAGGCATTTGGGGGAAGGAACCCACATATGGAAGATCTACCTCTCTGCCTTTCAAATGAAGTAAACATTAAATCATTTAAAAATTATATACGGAGGCTGGCATTGTGGTGCAACTGGTTAAGTCACCGCTTGAGACGATGGCATGCCATATTGGAGCCTCTGTTTGAGTCCCGGCTGCTCCGCTTCTGATCCAGCTTCCTGCTAAAGTGCCCGGGAAAACAGCAGAAGACGGTCCAAGTGCTTGGGCCCTGCCATCCACGTGGGAGGTCTGGGTGGAATTTCCGGCTCTGGCGTCAGCCTGGTCAGCCCTGTCTATTGCAGACATTTGGGAAGTAAACAGGTGGGTGGAAGATTCTCTCTCTCTCTCTCTCTCTCTCTCTCTCTCTCTATCTCTGTTGCTCTTTCAACTAAATAAATAACAAGAGAGGGGGGAGGGAGTGAGGGAGGGAGGGGAGGACTGCCTCTCTTCTCTGTCCGTTGCCCCCTTCCCTCCCTCGCCGCCAGGGCCTTCTCCGGGGCCCCAGTCTGTGTCTTGCTTCCTGGAAGAGGCGCCCCCTCCAAGGTCTCTGAGTGTTTGCTCTGCGAGGAGCCGCCCTGGACAGGCGAGCTGGACTTTACCAGGCCCCACACCCAGGGCCCTGCCACTTCTAAGGGGCTGATCTCACGCCCATGGCCTTCCTTTCTGATCAGAGTCTGTGTCCTGCAGCCGAGTTGTCCAGGAGACATGGCACCGGGGCACTGGGAGCTGGCGGGGGATGAGGTTCACACGGGAAGGAGCCCAGGGAGGCTGAGGGCCTGGAGGGGTGTAGCTATGTCAAATAAAGCTCCCCAGGGCGGACAAGGTGGTGCAGCCAGTTAAGTGGCCACCAGGGACATCTAAATCCCTTACAGGAGCACATATACCCACACCTTCACTCCATCCAGCTTCCTGCCTATGTGTCTGGGAAAGGAACACAAGTGCCTGCAACACAGGTGGGGTTCGGGGTGGGGAAAGCCAGGAGCCAGGAACTCCATCTGGGTCTCTATGTGGGCGGCAGGGGCCCTAATTCTGGAGCCCTCACCTGCAGCGTCCCAGGGTAGCATTAGCAGGAAGCCGAGCGGGCACGCCAGTCCGGCCCTCTGCTCTGGGGTGTGGGTGTTTGACCCTGCGGTGGCAGCGCTGCCCCCAGTAGCTGAGGGCAAGGTCAGTGTAGATGTCTCCAGCCACTGTGCTTCTTCTTTGTTCCTCCTCGCCACACGCCCGCTAACGCCCCCTTGAAGAAAGGAAGGAAGTCTTTTTGTTGTTGTTGGAAGATTGATTTATTTATTTGAAAGACTGACAGAGAGAAAGGGAGAGGAAGAGGGAGAGAGAGAGAGAGAGAGAGCAACAGATCTCCCAGCCACTGGTGCACTCCTCAAATACCTGCAATAGCAGGAGCTGGGCCAGGCTGGGGCCAGGAGCCCGGAACTCCATCCCAGCCTCCGACGTGAGTGGCAGGGATCCGCGTGCGTGGGCCAGCCTCTGCTGCCTTCCCGGGAGCATTAGCAGACAACTGGATCAGCAGCAGAGCAGCCAGGACTTGAACTGGCACTCTGATATGGGATGCCAGTGACTCAAGTAACGGCTTAACCCACGGCACAACCCACAGCACCACCATGCTGGCCCGAGGAAGTTATCCGTCACCAAAATAAATAAATGAATAGCACTCGACATTTCGTCTGGAACTTTGATTATTTCTCTCTTCCCCACGTGGTTGCCCGGAGGAGACCGCGTGTATCCTGCTCACCGCTGTGTCCCAGTGCACTGAGCCCGAGCAAACCGTCAGTCCATATTGGCAGACAGAGGGACAGAAGGCGGGCCCTGCAAACCTGGGCGCCTTCACAGAGAGCTGCCGCGTGGGAAGGGGCCTCAGGCAGTGTCTGGCACACAGTAGGTATCCTATAAATGCCTTCTGACTCTGAGCGTGGTTGTCAGCACCTTTGATTTACTGCTGGGCTAGCACACACCTCCAACAAACAGAAGCAGCCACACCCAGCCTGTCTGGACCCAGCCGGGGAGCAGGGCGGGGAGGGGAGCAGCGTTTCCTCCTCCCATTACCCTCTCCAGCAGGACCACACCTGCTTCCTGCTGCCAGGGTCTTTTATGCATTTGTCTAAAGAGGACCTTCAAGCGCCCCCTGTCGGGGCAAAGCATCTCCCTCCTGAGCCAGGATCTCTGGGGTAACTGGCTCCTCAAGCCCTTTGCAAATGCAAACGAGGAGAAGGAGGCGTTTCCTCCTGGGTTTCTTTCCTGGCCTGGAGGCCTAGGGCACTTCCCCAGCCACGCATTTCCTGTCTGATTGGTGCTGCCTGGAAATCAAAACACCATCTAGAGCAGGTGGCCAGGCTGCAGCTCCCCCCACCGCCGCAGCCCGTCCTCTCACCCCGGCCAGCTTGCACACATGGCGGCCTGCTCCTCCCTGAGGGTTCCCGGGACAGAGGACCCCCTGGCTGGGCTTCCTGGTCATGGCAGACCACGCAGTGCTGAACTGCTTTGTGTGCCCGCAAGGCCAGGGTGGCCCAGCCCCTGTCCAGTCCACCTCTGGCCACTCTGCAGCCCCCTGGCCTCAGCCTGCAGTCCGAGAGTTAGACACGGGTAACCGGGGAAGGGTCACAAGACTGTCCTCCAGGGGAGCAACCAAGGACCCCACTCTCCGCCCGAGGCCACCCAAGTCCGCCCACTTTGCAGTTGAACTTGTGGTTCAAGTATCCTGATAAAAGGCGAGCCAAATGCCAGCCCAGCCAAATCTCATTTACAGCTACATGCGCAGAGAGCCCAGAGGCGTGCAATTCCCAAATCACAAATGCCGGTCATGAGCATCCCAGCCATATCACCAGGCCTGGTGCTCTGTTGGAATGTGCTTTAATAAACTTTGCTTTACTCTCCCGGCTTCCGTGTCACTACACTGTAATTCATTACTCAATCGGCTCAAAGAATCAAGGCCAACCAGCCCGCCCCCAGTGACCCCTCAAGACCCCCCCAACGTGTCTGTCCAGCCCCCTCTGGCCTTTCGTACAAGCCAGTGGTTCTCAAACTTCACAAATGCACTGGACTCCTCTGGAGGGCTGCTCCAAGCCCGGATTCCCAGGCTCAGCCCCGGAGTTCCAGATCTGTGAAGTCTGCGCTGGTACTCGGGAATTTGCGTTTCCAGCAAGTTCACTGCTGATACCGATATTGCTCATCCAGGGACCACACTTTGAGAACCACTGGTTTGGGGCCTGTGTTGTAGCACAGCAGGTTAAGCTGCCACTTCTGATGCCGGTATCCCATATCAGAGCCCCAGGTCAAGTCCCAGCTGCTCCACTTCCAACCCAGCTCCCTGCTAATGCACCTGGGAAAGCAGTGGAGGATGGCCCTGCACTCAGGTGGGAGACTCGGATGAAGCTCCTGGCTCCTGGCTTCAGCCTGGCTCAGCGCTGGGTGTTGCAACCATTTGGGGAGTGAACCAGTGGATGGGAGATTCTCTCTCTCTCTCTCTCTCCCTCTCTCTCTCTCTCTCTCTCTCTGCCTCTCCCTCTGTCTGTAACTCTGCTTTGTAGCCATTTAAATAAATAAATCTTTAAAAAACGGGGCGGGGGGACTGATCTGTCTGGAGTCCTTCCATTGTCACAGGTCAAGCACCAGCAAACCAAAGCGCCTGGCAAGGAGGCCTCTCCACCGTGATCAGCCTCCGCCTTCCTCCACGCTACCCGCAGAGGGGGCAGCCATCACCTACCGGGCATCAGGGCTGCCCTCAATCCTTTGTGGATCCCAAGATGGTAAAAAATAAATAAATAAACCAAGAAGTTCATCAGGTACCAGTCAGACCAGCGTGGCCAAATTAAGGATAGATGGGGGAAAACCCAGAGGTGCTGACCCCAAGGACTGGAGGGGGTTCGAGGCCCAGGCTGGATGCCCGGCCTTGGTTACAGCACACGCGCCCCTCCCCACCGCCAGCCTCTGAGTCCTGACCTGCTGCGGTGCTGATGGCCCGCCCTGCGCTGCGCCTGCTCGCAGCATCACCCCCCCTCCCCCCCAGAACTCCAGAGCCGCCATGGAGAGAGCAGCCCAGCCGGTCCCCAGAGTCCCCAGCCCCAGGGCCAGGCTGCGCCACGGAGACAATGAATAGGCCGCTCAATGCACGTTCTATTTGTGTTTAAATAAATCCATAAAAACTGCCATCTGGCATTTCTCAAAAAAAAAAAAAAAAATTCAGACTGTGTTCAGGGATCAGCTTCTAGAGAGTTCCTTCTGTTAGATATGGGCAAGGCCTGGACACAAGGAGGTAGCCTAGGCTTTTTTTTTTTTTTTTAAGATTTATTTTATTTATTTAAAAGACAGAGTTGCAGAGAGAGGTCTTCTATCCACTGGTTCACTCCCTAAATGACTGAAACGGCCAGAGCTGAGCTGATCCGAAGCCAGGAGCCAGGAACTTCTTCCAGGTCTATCATGCAGATGCAGGGGCCCAAGGACTTGGGCCATCTTCTACTGCTTTCCCAGGCCATAGCAGAGAGCTGGATCAGAAGAGGAGCAGCCGGGACTTGAACCAGTGCCCATTTGGGATGCCGGCACTGCAGGCTGTGGCTTTAACCCACTGTGCCACAGCGCTGACCCCATACCTAGGGTCTTAAGGCTAGAGTTTAGATTGACTTTCCCAAAATTTGCCATCCTCACCTGCAGCCTTAGTGGCGTTGGCCATAGTGCATGTGAGGGGAAGGGGGACTGGGGGTACACTGTGTTGGGGTTCAGGGGCTCACAATGCATGGTGGGGTCAGGGGTGCACAGTATGTTGGGGACTGGGGTACACACGGTGGGTGTTGGGGTCAGGGGTGCATGGTGTGTTGGGGTGCACACCAGGCTTGTGGGGGTGGGGCTTCTGCTCCCCAGGCCACCGCCCACGTGGCTGGCGCTGGCGCTCCTGGCCTTGGCTGGCAGCCGGCCTGGCATGGCGCTGACTCACGCCGGGAGGGGCGGTGATTAGTATGCAGGGCAGGTACCAGGAGGAAGGCTGTCTCCACGCAACAGCTCTTGATGTGCTCCTCTGATTAATGTGGCGGAGAGAACACTGCAGCTTTTTCCTGAATGGTCGCCACGTGGAGCCAGAATCATTAGCAGCGCGTTTCCCGCTCGCCGTGACCCGCTGACCACTCTAAGTAGATAAAAATGAAAATGGCCGAGACAGCTGCAAGGCTTGGAAACAAACTACCTGGTGGCAGGGCAGCTGTGGGAGGCTCTTCCACGTGGATGGCCCTTGGGCCCCCCCCGCCCCACCTGCCCCATCCCCTCTCTCCCTTCTCCTGTCCCCCCTGGGAGACACTGCTTTGGGGAGGAGGGCCAGGGGCTGGGAAGAGGGGTCAGGCTGGGCAAAGGACAGCATGGGATGGAGCAGGGGCGGTGTGTGCTGGGCCGGTCGGGCAGACAGAGAGGACACTGGGAGCAGTGGGGGCTTGAGCGTGCAGGGCGGAGGGGACGGGTATATTGGAGACCCCATCCAGAGGTGGGGAAAGCAGCCAAGGAGAACCCAGGAAGACGGACAGCTGCTTGAATGAACACCCTCGTGTCCAGCAGTCTACCGCGGGGACCCTGGCATCTCCACTTTCAGGTCCTGGAGGGCCCACGCTAGTGGCTCAGGGAAACTGAGACAGTCAGAGGCCCTCCCGACCCCCGGCTTAGGAGTGGTGCCAGCAGGGACCCCTTCTGAAGCCTGGCTTTTTCCTGGGCTCTCTGTCTTGGATTCATGTTGCCGTGCTGTTCTGAATTACTGCTTTCGGGTTTTTTTGTCCCCCCCTCTCCTAATTTCCCATGGGGACCCAGTTTCGCCGTCCGGGCAGTGGTAGGGAAATGGCACACTGGCTCCTGGGCTCCCTGGGAAGCATGGTGGTAAGACAGCCCAGGAAGCTGGAGCTCAAGTTGGCGCCGCCCCCAGCTACCCGCACACCCCCGACACCGCCCCATTAAGGGGGTGGGCTTCCCAGCCAGTCTCACTACACCCCCCTCTCAGAGAGCAGGCCTCCGGGCTCAGCCCCGGCTGGAAGGGAAAGAGCAACGGTGCTAATTGTGGAGCCGGTGGGAGAGGCTGGGAGGAGGCAGCCGGGAGAGAAATCATCCTGTGATGCGCCAATTACTGATCAGCCGGGACATAATTGCGGGGCTGCCATCCCGGCTGCTGGAGGGCCCAGGCCTCCCTCTCGTTAATCAACGATAATCCAGAATTACGACCCTTAATGATTTGCAAAGACACTTGCGCACACACACACACATGCGCTCCCATGGACACGAGTAATTGATAATCAGCCATGTAATTGGAGGCAATAATTCTGTCCGGGCTGGATGACGGGCTGCACCCTGCCAGCAGGACAGAGCCCAAATCGTGGGGACCCTGCGGTGGGCGGCGGGTTCCCAGGGCAGGGGGGCTGTTTCCCTTCTCCCGTATGGCTGTCCAAGGACCCCATCTTTACGCAGTAGGAGTAGGGTGATTTTGTTTGTTTCTTATTTTTACTTATCTCTATTTTCTAATTCTTGGACACAATAATTCAGGTTCCCAATCCTGGCCTCGCATTAAAATTACCCAAGGGACTTGGAGAAAACTCCATAGATGGCCTCACTGGTAGTGGTCTTAATGGATCTGGGGCACATGCTGGGCCCCAGGATTTTTTTAAGCACCCACAACTTATCCTTTCAGGTGTGCTTAGCTGGCACCAGTCTTCCCAACCTGTTCCTGTTCTCTTTATCTTCGGAGCCCCTGAGTTCGGTGGCTTCAACTTGAATCTGCCTTTGAGTTGCTCGGGCATTTGTTAAAACGCAGGTTCTGGTGCCAGAGGCGGGGGGGGGGGGGGGGGGCGCGCAGCGGTCTGCATTCCTAAATGGATTTCCAGGTGATCCTGCTGTTGCTGACCAGAAGTCAGTCTCTCTCTTCCTGGGGTGGGCGCTTAGCCTTCAACCTGCCAATTCCGATGCGGGGCTCCCACCCTGGAGGACCTGGGCTGCATTCCCAGCTCCTGACTCAGCTTCCTGCCACTGCAGGCCCTGGGAGGCGGTGGTGATGGCTCAAGGGACTGAGCTCCTGCCTCTCACGGGGGAGTCCTTGATTGAGCCCCGAGCTCCTGGCTTCCGTCTGGCCCAGCCCCGGCTGCTGCAGGCATCCGACGAGCGAACCAGCAGGTTGGCTCTCTCCACTCTTTCTCTCTCTGTGTGTGTCTCTCTACCTAGCAAACAAACGAATAACAGTTTAAAGAGAAGACTTCCAGGACAGGTACGTGGCTTGGAACGCTGCGTCTGAGCTGCGGTGCCAGATCTCAGTCCAGGCTACGGTGCTTCTGCCACAGCTTCTGGCTGGTGCAAACTCTGAGAGGCGGCAGAGGATGGCTCAAGCACTTCTGAGTCCCTGCCACCCACACGGGAGAACTTGATGGCGTTCCGGGCTCCTGGGTTTGACTGGTACAGCCGTAGCTGTTGGGGACATTTAGGGAGTGAACTGGAGGATAAAAGAGCTCTCTTTGGGGGCTGGCACTGTGGTGTAGCCACCACCTGCAGTGCCGGCATTGGTTTGAATCCTGGCTGCTCCAATTCTGATCCAGCTCTCTACTATGGCCTGGGAAAGCAGTAGAAGATGGCCCAAGTCCGGGAGACCCCGAGGAAGCTCCTGGCTTTGGATCAGCCCGGCTTCAGCCTTTGCGGCCATTTGGGGAATGAACCAGCAGATGGAGGATCTCTCTCTCTCTCTCTCTCTCTCTGCCTCTCTGTAACTCTGCCTTTCAAATAAACAAATAAATGTTTAAGAAAAAAACCTTTCTTAATCTCTACCTCTCCAGTAAAATAAAAATAAATACATTTTTTTGCGAAAGAGACTTCCTTTGTTGAAGGTCCAAGCATGAGCAGACCTTGGTGGCAGAAACTCTTAGTTACTGAGCTCTTGTTCTGGGATGGGCTTGGTGCCAGTGCTGGCCTGCAAAGCTGAATCAGCCCAGCCCAGCCCAGCCCAGCCTCAGCCTCTCAGAAGCTGACAATTAGCAGTGATCTCCAGTCTCTCTCAGGGGGCTGAGCGCCTGCAAGTCCCATATTAGCTTCTTTTAGGTTTCTGAAAACAAGACCTGCTCGGGCGAATGCAGGTAATGGGGCTTCAGCAGTAGAAAAGAAGCGGTGCTCGCCTTCAAGGAGACAAAGGCAAATATTTGTGAAACTGCTGTGGAGCCTGGCACAGAACATGAAAGAATCATTGATGAGGGGAACCAGGCAGGGGAAAACATGGGCATGTGCAGGCCGGCGTTGTGGCATAACAGGTTAAGCTGCTGCCTGCGACGCTGGCATCCCATAGGGACACAGGTTGGAGTTCTGGCTGCTCCATTTCCGATCCAGCACCCCGGAAATGCGCCTGGGAAAACGGCAGAAGCTGATCCAAGTCCCTGGGCCCCTACCACCCTCGTGGGGTCTGGATGAAGCACCTGGTTCCTGGCTTCAGCCTGACCCAGTCCCAGCCATTGTGGCCATTTAGGGATTTAACCAGTGGATGGAAGATCTCTCTCTCTCTCTCTCTCTCTCTCTCTCTCTCTCTCTCTCCCCCTACCCTAATTACACTGCTTTTCAAATGAATAAAATAAATTAAAAAAAAAAACTATGCATGGACTTTAAAAGTATTTTTCAAAAAAAAATGCATCTTTTCATTCCATTTTTCCATGGACTTTTTGAAGAATCCTCATCAAAGCTTCCAGGATTCGGCAGAAAGCATGGGAGGAGAGCTAGTGTGAGGAGTCTGGCACAGGAACTGTTCTACCACAAATATCTCCTCCCATGCCAGGATGCACCTGCTGCCCCACATGTCAAAGGGCTGAATCTCCTTCTCCTCCTTCTGAATTTGGGCTGATCTCATATCTTGCTTGGACCAGTAGAAGCAGTGGAAGGAACAATGTGACAGATTCAGAGCCAGCCAATATGGAGTCTGGCGGCTTCTGCTTTGGTTCCCCTGGGAGCCAGCTGCCATGTATGGGGTCCTGAAACCACAACGCTGGCCACAGCGGGAGGCCATGCATTGAGCACTGAGGGGCCAGGTCTGTAAGAGAAACCCTGGTCCTGCCCTCCTGGTACAGCCACCAGCTGAACGCAGTGACCCCAGCTAACCCCATGTGGAGCAGAAAAACCACCCAGCTGAGCCCTGCCCTAATTTCTGACCCACAAAATCATGAGAAATTATAAACGCCAAGAACCTAAGCACTTGAGCCCTCGTGTGCTGCCTCTCAGGGTGTGTATTAACAGGAAGCTGGATGGGAAGCAGAGGAGGCACAACTCCACCCCAGGTACTCCGATTTGGGATGCAGGCATCCCAAGTGGCAACTCAACCTGCTGTGCCACAACCCCTGCTCCAGGAGCTGTTATTATCAATAGAGTGCGGTCAGGGATCCCCCAACTCTTTTTCTAATCCATATAATTAATTTCAGCCCTTTTCTTGATGTTCAGAAATCACTACCTGTCTAATAAGTAAACCATGCCACAATCCTATTTAGAAAAATGTAGTGGGAAAAGGCTAATCAGGGTAGGCTTCCTGGAGGAAGAGCTTAGCAGGCTTCTTCTCTTTTCAGGTGAAGAAATAAGACTCAAATGCATATTTTAAAAAATTGGCTGAGGTCGCAAAGCCCTAGCAGAGAAGGGCTTGTGTCCTGACCTGCCTGGCCTAGAGGCCGCTGCTCTTAGGGTCCTGCTGTGGTTTCAGGCTGTGCATCGCAAGACCTGGGGCAATGTGGTCTGACCGGCCTTTGCTTAGCACAGGTACGGAATCCTTTCAAATAAAATGAAAATCACAGTACCTTTTAAAAATTATATGCTTATCAAAAAATACCCTCCTCATGATCAAGTCCAGAGTCTGCTAAGGCCTTTGCATGTATCGTCCCACCACACCCCTTGGGAGAAGGGCTGGGTGCTGTCACCTTAGGAGCTGCCTGGGCCTTGCAGGGGACTCTGTGATTTGTTGCTGCATTGTGTGTGTATGTGTGTATGTTTGTGTGTGTGACTGTGTGTCTGTGTCTGTGTGTCTGTGTGTGTGTCTGTGTGTGTATCTGTGTGTGTGTCTGTGTCTGTGTGTATCTGTGTGTGTGTCTGTGGGTGTGTGTGTTGATATGTGTCTGTGTGTTTGTGTGTGTGTCTGTGGGTGTGTGTTTGTGTGTATCTGTGTGTGTGTCTGTGTGTGTGTGTTGGTATGTGTCTCTGTGTGTGTATGTATGTGTGTGTCTGTGTGTGTTTGTCTCTCTGTGTCTGTGTGTGTCCGTGTGTGTGTCTCTCTGTGTGTGTGTTTGTGTGTGGTCTGTGTGTGTCTGTGTGTGTGTGCACTACTCCTCCTCTCTACAACACCTTAGGAACAAATAGCAAAACGTGTGTGCACGGGAGACACTTCTAGAAATCAGACTGCCCCCCACCTTTGCTGCACATCCAGAAGCTGATCGCTTCTCACCAATGACGCCGCCGCCACCCTGGTCCCAGCCACCATCTCTTCGCCTGCGCCCTGCTCTCCTGCAAAGGGTCCTGGTCCTGTCCCAGTGTGGGGCAGATGAAACCACTCCCCTGCTCAACCCCAGCAAGGCTCCCAGGCCGGGAGCACGGACCCCGCCCCATCCTGCACCTCCCGCTCCCCTCGTTTCTTCTTGGACCACATGCCCCGCCCCCCCAACTCTCACCAGGCCGGCCTCTCTGACCACCCGGCCGGCTCCTGGTTCAGCACTGGCTCTGCCTGGATCTTCTCCTACCGGGGAGCTCTGTGGCTCACCCTCTTGCCTGCGTTAGTCTTTACTTGAACACTATCTTCCTTTACACTTTTTAAAACTTCTTTTTATTGATTTAAAAGGTAGAGAAAGACAGAAACAGAGGTCTTCCATTCACTGGTTCGTTCTCCAGAATGCCCACAACAGCCAAGGCCAAAGCCGGGAGCCTGGAACTCCATCCTGTGGGTGGCAGGGACCCAGGCATTTCGGCCATCACCTGCTGCCTTCCACAGTGCCCTCTGCAGGAGGCTGAAAGAGGAGTGGAGCCAGGATCCAAACCCAGGCTCTCTGAAGTGGGATGCGAGTGTGCCAAGCAGTGTCCAGGGTCAACACTTCACCAGATGCCCAGCCCCCAAAGCATCTTTTCTTAGTGAGCTCGCCCGTGGCAGCCAACTGAAAGCTGTTCACAGACACCCTTTTTTGCTTTGTTCCACTCTGTGTCTCGTATCGCCATCAAACAGCACACGTATCCCTCCCCACCACCACACATGCTAGCGTGCAGGCACCAGAGGGCCAGGGACTTGTGCCTGTGGCTTCTGTTTTGTTTACTGCTATTGCCCCATACCCAGCAATAGCTGAACAAAAGGTCGTTAGATGAATGAATATGAAAGTACACACACACACACCCTCAGATGATATCACAGACTTCTTCAAAACTAGGCGAGATTTGAGGCAGACTTTGCGCTACGCAGGGCTGGGCCGCTGCCTGGGTCACCACATCCCATGCTGGAGAGGCTGGGATCAAGTCCTGCCTCTGCTTCTCATCCAGCTTCTTGCTAAGGCACCCGGTAGGCAGTGGGTGACAGCGCAAGTCCTTGGGTTCCTGCCACCCATGGGGTTCCGTGCTCCTGGCTTTAGCCTGGTCCAGCCCCAGCTATTGTAGGCATCTTGGAAGTGAACAAGAAAATGGAGGCTCTCTCTCTGTTGCTCTTCCTTTCAATAAATAAATAGTAAGCTGCACCTAACTTGGGTTGTGCATTGATGTAGGTGTTAAGGCATTCCTCTAACGTTGGTTGGTTTCCAACCATTCTCTCTCTCTCCTCTGTGTGTGTGTGTGTGTGTGTGTGTGTGTAGGTGTGCTCGTGTGTAGATTTGCATTGCACTGATGGCCGCTGGGTGTAGAAACTTTGGATTGTGGTCATGGTGGTGAATGCTAACACAAGTTCTACTCCCTGCCTGATGTGAGGCCTCGAGGTCCTACCAGGCGAGAAGGGCTCACCTAGTGGGCTGGGAGGGGACAGATCAGAAGGCAAATGGTCTCCTCCAACTGACACCGCGAGGCTGACCAGTCCACTTGAGTCAAGGAGCAATATCTGTGTCGCCCGGAACGTGCAGCAGGGAACCTGCGGTGGGGACCACACAGGCACCATCTGAGGAGCTGACCTGCCGCTGCCACTCCCGTAGCCTCTTATTAGGACTCCACAGGGTGCCCTGTAGCAGAGAGGAGTGGGGCCGGGTCTGCTGGGGTGGGGGAGACCTGGGGAGACAGGGCCTCTTCTGAATGAACCCCTCTGGGGGCAGCCCAGGTTCACAGGGATGAGGTTTCCCGTGAGAAAAGATGGCTGTTGGCAGTGGTTGTTAGCTCCATGCAGGAGACAGACTCTGAGATCCACTCCCAGGGTCTCCACCCGCAGGACTTGGGGGGAAGGGGTGGAGGAGACTTTTGTGTTACAGGTTAGGAACCTGAAGCTCAGAGAGATGATGTCCCATGTCCAAGGTCACGCAGGTCCCAGATGCCAGGACCTTTCTTGATTGCTCAATTCCATGACACACAACTGGTTCTGTAGCTGGAACACATGGGTGGTCTGGGCTTGATCTTGTGCCTGGCTGACTCTCCAAACCTAGTTCATCTAACGGTGTAGCCTGTAGCCCACCGAGACCCTGGCGGTGTGCCTGCCACCTGGTGGGTGCCCTGTGAATAGCAGGTTGACTGACCCGCGGCCCAGCCCCAGCAGGTTCTGCTAACAGGTGCCGGATGAGAGCCGCCTGAGCAGAGGAGCCAGGACTTTCGCTCCCAGCCAGCAGGGGGCGTGCACACATTGTTTTCTCGTGGGCTTCCCACTGGCGTCGCCAGGCCCCATCACAAGAGATGTGACTCCGGGGTTTGTGAGACAGAGAGGGTCCTTCTCACTCAGCCCGTTTGATAATCAGAAGCTGCAGATTGTGTGGTGCTCCTTGGCAGAGGCTCTCTGCCTGGCCAGGACCCATTCACACTGAGTGCATCCCACCCAGGCCCTGCGCGAGGCACCTGGCACCCACTGTCACCTCCAACTACCACAGGCACCCACAGCAAATTTCACCAACAGTTGCCAGGCTACGATTCTTAGCTAAATTACAAATGCAAAAACTGAGGCTTGGGGTTGGTAAGGGACTTGTCACACCACCCTCCCAGGTCATGGGACTGGTCAGGGGCTCCAGGGATGGATGGATAGGAAAGACCTCCCCTCCCCGGTTCTGCCCTGGTGTCTGCTGCCTGCGGTCTGTCCCTGGTCCCCCAAGCTCTGGGAGGGCACCTTGGGCACCTCCTCGACCTGGCACCCACCAAGGGGTGGGCTGCATGGTGGGGAGGGAGTAGGTCATAGTAGGACCAGCCGGGCCAAGGTCACTGAGCTCCCAATGGCAAAGGTGGAGCCAGGCCTGGAACCCCCCCACCCCGCATGGCTGGCCTTGCTGCAGCCCTCAGCAGATCCTGTTTTCGGGGGCCCGGAAGAGCCTCCTAACGCATCCCTCGCTGTGCTCCGTGGCAAATCCTGCTCTGGCCTTTCCCAGGCCCAGCCTTTGCCCCACTTCTGTAGAGCCTGTCCTTCCTTGAGTTAGAAACTCTTTCTCTCTTTTTAAAACATATTTAGCTGGAAAGCAGAGAGAGAGAGATCTTCCACCCATTGGGTAGCTCCCCAAAGGCCCACAACAGCCAGGACTGGACCAGGCCAAAACCAAGGGCCCAGAACTCAATGCAAGTCTCCCACGTGGGTGGCAGGGATCCAAGTACTTGAGCTGTCACCTGCTCCTCCCAGAATGCACATTAACAGGAGGCTGGAATTGGGAGGGGAGCGCGGATGGGCCCTGGCACTCTGGTATGGAACGTGGGTGTCCCAAGTGGCATCTAAGCTGCTGCTCCAAACACCTGGCCCCTCAACTTGCTTTCTTTAGCTCGTGAACGCTGCACTCCTAGCCGGCCAGCCTGGTCTCAGCTCAGCTCTGCAGCGAGTGCCCCAGGCAGGGTGTGGCGGTGGAGGGTGCACTGGGCCAGGGGAGTTCGAGTCCTCCAGGGCCATTACCTTGCAGTGGGACTCAGGGAGGCCAGCTTACCTCTCTGGGCTGAGTTCCCACTCTGGTCTAGACCAGGGGTTTCCTGACTTTGTCTGTGGAGTCTGCCTGGGGGCGGCGTGGGTGTGGCCCTGCCCTGGATCTCACCCAGCAGGCTGGGGTGGGGTGGGGAGTTTAAGGCCATTTGGAGGCCCTTTCTACTTGAATCTTTTTTTAAAAATTTATTTATTTGAAAGGCAGACTTACAGAGAGAGAAAGAGAGAGAGAGAGAGAGAGAGAGATCTTCCATCTGGTGGTTCATTCCCCAAATGGCTACAACAGCCAGGACTGGGTCAGGCCATTGGTGCAGAGGCCCAAGCACCTGGGCCATCTTCTGCCGCTTTCCCAAGCACATTAGCAGGGAGCTGGATCAGAAGTGGAGCAGCCGGGATCCATACTGGGATGCCAAGCACTGCAAGCTGAAGCTTGAACTCTATGAGCCACAGCGCCTACCCCTCTAGTTGTTCTTTGTATCTCTCACGGCCAACAGCGAGCAGAAATATGGAGTCTGGCATGAGGTCCTGGGGACTGACATTAGGTGGACAGAGTCAGAGTCAGGGCCTGGGACAGGTCTCTAAGGTGAAATCGGCCTTTGGTCTTCAGCTCTGCTGCCACCACCTCCAGAAGCCCTCCTGGCTTACTGCCGAAGCGAGCCTCCAGCTGTCCACACCCTGCTATGGATGCCACAGTCTCTTTGCACAAACCCTGGTCTGTCCCTGGCCGCCAGGGCTGCCCATGCGCATGGGAGGGCACATGGGCCTGGCAGACCCTGGTGTGGCTGAGCCCTTCAGCAGTGGGGTTTGGAGAGGCCCTGGGGCTGGCAGGGAGCTAACTCCTGTGGCCCGGTCAGTTGGCTGAGAGCCAGGTGGACTGGCCGGTCCCCAGTCCCCAGAGGCAGGCTTCCCGGGGTGGCTCAGGAAGGAAGGTGTTTTATGTCCCGTCAAGCCACAGGCTGTCTTCCCATTGCAGAGTCCTTGTTAGTTCTGCTTCCAAACCTTGGCTCCTTCTGGAACTGCAAATCTTGCCCTAGCCTCCCTCCTGCACAGGGCTTCCATGCCACGGGGCCATCAGGGAGCACCTGCCCAGCCCAGTGTGGTGGCCCACTGCTAGAAAAGCCTGTCCATGAAGCTTCTAAATCTGACCATAGCAGGTGAAGGCAGAGGTAAAAAGGAGGACCATTCGGGCTGGTGCTGTGGCGTAGTAGGCTAAGCCTCTGCCTATGGCGCCAGCATCCCACATGGGCACTGGTTCCTGTCCCTGCTGCTCCTCTTCCAATCCAGCTCCCTGCTTATGGCCTGGGAAAGCAGTAGAAGATGGCTCAAGTGCTTGGGCCCCTGCACCCATGAGGGAGACCCAGAAGAAGCTCCTGGCTCCTGGCTTCTGATTGGCTCAGCTCTGGCCGTTGCAGCCATCTGGGGAGTGAACCAGCGGATGGAAGACCTTTCTCTCTCTCTGTCCTTCCTTCTCTCTGTAACTCTACCTCTCAAATAAATAAGATCTTAAAAAATAAACTAAAAAAAAAAAAAGGAGGAACATTGCTGCAGCCCCAGGAGGTTCCATCGGGCTGCTCAGCTAAGACAATGCTGGAATTTCATTGTCATTGTCATTGTCATTGACAGCACAGCACCCACCTGCCTCCGGACTGCTCTAAACTGTACTTCCTCACCATCTGCCGGCGACACCCATCTCTCAAATTGGAATTCCTGGCCTTGGTACTGGCTCCAGCTTCCTGCTAACATGGACCCTTGGAAACAGCAGTGATGGTGCAAGTGGGTGGGTTCATGTCACTCACATGGAAGACCTGGATTAAATTCCCAGCTTCTGGCTCCCGCCCAGCCCAGTCCAGTCCTGACCACTGATGGCACTGGGGAGCCCTCACTCTCTGCCTCTCAAATAAGTAAATAAATAAAAATAGTTAAGAAATATGAGGGCGGGTATTATGCTGCAGCTGGTTAAACTGTTGCTTGGGACACACACGTCCCATATCAGAGTGCCAGGGACTGAGTCCCACATTTTTGGGGCAACCCACTTCCTGCTAACACGCATCCTGGGAAGCAGCAGGTGATGGCCCAGGTACCCGATTTCCTGTCGCCCACATGGGAAACCTGGATGGAGTTCTGGGCTCCTGGCTATGGCCTGGCTCAGCCCCAGCTGCCACAGACATCTGGGGAGTGAACCAGCAGGTGGAGGTCTCTCCCCCTTCTCCTGCCCATCACAAATAAATGGAACTTTCTGGAAAATTGTAAAATCTGTCTATCTTTAACAAAGAAGAGAAGAGGGAGTGCGTATTTAGCCTGGTGGTTGAGAAGCCTGCATCCCACCCTGGGCCTGGTTTCCACTCCTGGCTCTGGCTCCTGGCTCGGTGTCCTGCCAGTGCAGACCCTGCGAAGCGATGTGATGGCTTCCTGCCACCCACACGGGGTGGAGCTCCCAGCGCCAGACCTCAGCCCTGACAGAGGAATTCGGGGGTGAACTCGTAGATGGGAGTGCACAAGTGTTCTCTCTCTCTTTCCTTCCCCTCTCAATCTACCTCCATTTCTCTGCCTCTCAAATAAATAAATGCAAATTTAAAAAAAAAAAAAAGAATAAGCGAGAAAAAGTGTCCTTTCTGGACAGAGACAAGAGCCAGCTGGGGAGTGAACCAGCGGATGGAAGACTTCTCTCTCTCTCCCCCTCTCTCTCTGTGCCTCTCCTTTATCTGTGTAACTCTGACTTTCAAGTAAATAAATAAACTTTTAAATAAATAAATAAATAAAAGCTAGTGTTCACTGAGTGCTTGCTATATTCTAAGCACATCGTCTTATTTAATTCTGACAGCAAAGCTTGTAAGGAAGGTTTAGGCTGCTTTGTAGAATGCCAAGGCTCAGTATGTTCATCGGATGAAAGCAGATGAGGAAAACAGGAGGTGTGGAAGCTGGCACCAGCCACACAGTCCGCGGAGCCAGGATTTGAACCCAGGGCTGTCTGATAAGAACTCTATCGAGTCCAGCAATTCTGCGCTCTACCTCTGGCCACCGCTTATGGGCTGAGTGTCCTGAGAAAGCTACTGACCCTCTCTGAGCTCTTCACCTATAAAACGGGATAATAACTGAGCCCCGGGATTAGCCGTGGATTAGATAAGAGGTGCCTGATGAGTGGTAGCTGTTCCTGTCATCGCTGCTATTCGCGTTCCAGGGGCTGGGCGGCTAAGCGCCCTCCCAGCCAACTGCCAGGAGGAGCTTTCTAGAACCAGTGTGTCCTGCACGGAAAGGAAAGAGATTCTCCTGCAGAGACCATGGCCGTGGTCTTCACGTTGGGGAGGGCGGGAGAGCGAGGAGCCGAGTTCCCCAGCTTCCAGCCCTGCCAGCCTCTGGTTGCTCCCCCTTCTCCTGAGGTCTCTGGACGGAGGCCCTGGAGGCCGGCTCTCCCCTCCTGCAGGGCGGCCTCCTGATAGAGCCCTTCCCTGATGGCCTCCATTGCTATAAACCCGCCCGCATGGAGTGTGTGAGCTGCCTCTGCTTTCAGAGGCCACAGCCATCAGCGGTGCGTCCTCCGACCTGCTGTGGGGCCACAGCGTTCTGGATTCAGGCGCAGGCAGCTTGGTGTGTGATCTGGGGCCCAAAGGCACCTGCGCCGGCATGGGCCACAGGTGGGCACCACCAAGGGGAAGCAACAACCCAAGACACTTGTTGCCTTCCACGCCTAGGTGGGGGCCCTTTGGGAGAGGACTGACCGCCCCGGCTTCTCCATCTTTAAATCAGAGTGTTGTGCAGGCAGAAATTACAAGGGCTGCTAACCCGGGAATGCAGTGTGAACGCTGGCACCCAGCTGTTCCCAGCACATCCCTGGAAGACAGGGTGCCTGGGCTCACAGACATCACAGGGGCTATGCTAATCCGGGGCTGGCCGGCTCAGCCACACCTCTGCTTCAGCACTTTTGGGTGCTCACAGATCTTTCCGCCAGCGTCTGTGTTCTGCCTGGCTGGACTCTCGCGCGAGTCCTGGCTGCACCGCCCCCTCCCCGCGGCAGTGTCTCTGAAAATCCTGTTCAGCCCCCTCCAGAGAAAACTCAAAACACAGACACTCCTTATGCATTTTCCTGGAAACATGCTATAGCTCCAGCCTGGGAAAGCTTCCAAAAGCTTCCCGAACCAAAGATAACAATAATAATAATAACATAAAAAAAGAAGTGAGGGAGAAGCGAAGTTGGGGCAGGCGCAGCTGCTGATTAATGTTCAAGGGAACAGACTTGGTTTGCAGGGAAAGGAAAAAGGAGGGCTTTCCAGGTCAATTTAAACATTTGTGCTGCTTTCTCTAAAGGCAATTTCAGAATGGTTGGCCTCCCCAAAGCTGATGTTTTGGAATCTACCCAGAGGGCAGAAAGTTACGCTCCCTCCCCTCCCCCATCTGGCAAACTTTCACCCCAGAGGCCCCCACTTCAGAGAGAAGGACTTCCCCAGCGAGCCAGCGTCCCTGCCTCCCCCCCCCCCCCAGCCTTCTGACCTATGAGGAGTCAGGTTTGCTGAGCCCGCAGCTGCATTCCAGCTGTGGGGCTATTATGAAACACTCAGGAATCCTCTGGCTGCAAAGGTAAGGGAGGAATGTGTCCTAATGACAGCTGAGGGCTGGCTGGGGCAGGGGCTGGAAACAGAGCCTGGCCAGGAACGCATTCCCGACTTCGGGCTCTCTTTCCAGTTCTAGGGAGCGGAAGAGCCAGCTGTTACCCTGGAGACAGCCTTCAAGTGGTCTCCCGGAGGTGGGAGGTGGGAGGTGACGGTGCTGCCCTGCCTGACCCCATCCCCACTGCATCTTGTGAGGACCAAGAACATCTTTGCTGCTGACTCAGCAGCTCTCTGTCTTTTCAATTAAATCGCCGCATCTTGCTCAAAACAAGCCTTTGGAACAACAGAGTGAACAGACCCCGAATTCAGGAATTTGCCAGCCGAACTTGACTCCTGCTGGCAGGTTCCAGTGTCTCCTAGGAGGTCCCCTGCCCCTCCAAAGATGGAGTCTTTCTTTGCCTGAGGGTTCAGAGAGGGGGACTCGCAGACCAACGAGGATCCTTTAAGTATAGAGAGGTGGTCCAGGCAGGGCAGGGCCCAGCAAACAGCTCTTAGGCAGCCGCACCCTAGCGGCTGGCAGCACCACTGTCCCCGCTGAGGGCGCGGGAAGTCTGCAGCACCACTTCCCTTTCCGGGGCTGTCCCATGCACACCCAGGTTGGCGACAGTCTGCCTGCCCACCTGGCTTTGGAGCTCTGTCTTACCCTGCCCTTGGAGATGTTGTACCTTGCCACTGGCATCATCCGCCATGCAGACAGACAGCAACCATCAACCACCGCAGGCACGCTTTGAGAACCCAGTGGCCGGGGTGAGCTGTTCCATGTCGCCCTCCATTAATTCCTGGGCTGAGAGCAGATCTGGGAAATGGGTAGAAGCGGAGATGGCCTGTGTCCCAGGGGGCCACCCAGCTACAGCAAGAGCCTCCCTCTTGTCAAATACTCCCTTCTAACACGTCCAGGGCCACCCTCTCTCCCACCACTGGCCTGGCCACACCCACTTGGCAGCCAGGTCTTTGGAGCTTGCCCCTCACCCAGCAGGACCCCTTGCAACTTTGAGACCCTAGGAGGAAAGCTCCAGGAAACCCCAAAACGTCTTCCCCTTCCTGAAAACAATGGCTTCCAGGGTCTGGGCCAGACGCACTCCCAGCACCCGAAATAGACTCATTGTCCTCTTGCGCAACATCCAGGAATTTGGTGAAACTCATCATTTTTCAGGTTACCGATAATGCAAGTTTGGAAACTGAAACAGGAAGGAACACAAGCTGAAAAGGCTTTTATCCAGCCCACAGCGCTCCTCTCTCCAGATGCAAGAGTGAGTGAGTGTGTGTGTGTGTGTGTGTGTGTGTGTGTGTTCCAGCAGTACTTTGGTGGGGTTAAAATTAGCTGGCAGCATTCTGGTCACATGCTAGACAACAAAACAAAAGAGAGTTGTTCCCCAGGCCGCTCCTGAACTGGCCCTGGACAGATCTTCTAATCCATGGAATTCTGGGACACTGGCCCTTCAGGCCCTGGAGTAGAGGGACCCGTCTCAGCCCGGACACCCCTCTGCTGCCAGCCTTGCCGTAACAGGCACAGCACGGGCCATGCCAAGCCTGTTTGGAATCTTGGGGCTTGTCTGGGTGTGGGAAGGTACTCAAGGGCCCAGAGTGGCTTTTGCAAATCTCACCAGAGCCTGTAAATAAGCTAAGACCGTGAGGGCACGGCAAGAGCAAGGGCCATGTTGGAAATGTCAACGAGGGCAGACAGGGACCACTGGGCTGCCGGCCGCCCCTGGCACGCTGAAGACACACAGACACTCCTAGCTGAGCTGTGGGCGGCGAGCGCTCAGGACAGTCTTTATCTCCAGAGCCCCGTGATGGGAGCACGTCCCCAGCTGCTTTGTTCTTCCAGCTTAAAACTGTCACCAGAGCCTTGGATGCGGCGCGCCCGTGGTTCACACAGCCAGGAAACACGCCTTGCGCTCAGCACGGAAACATGTCCGCCAACCTGGGAAAGGGATTACCACCACGAAATACGCCCTTGGCCGGCCAGAGCTTCCCAGCCGCAGGAGCCAAAACCCAGCGGCCTGGATTGTCAGGGGGAAGGTGGGCGGCCAGCGGGTGGGGGTGGGGTCGCTCTGCGAGTCACCTGATTTCTGCCTCCAAGTCCAATTTAATTCCACGCCGAAATCCATCTCAAAACGTCTCCGGGGCCAACTGCTCCTAAAAAATCGCGTTTTAACACTCTCCCTTCAGCTCTGTGCCTGCTGGCAAGGTGAAGCAGATGGCTTTGCTGATTAATTTATTTCTTTGGAAGGGGCTACTTTGGAATCAGGAAACTCCAGCGAGACGGAGGGCATCGCCCTGAGTGGCCGGGCCAGAATCGCCGTGACAACCATGAGCAGACACCCAGAGACAGGCGGCTTCAAAGAAATTGCATCTAAGCCCCAGGAACTTGGGGGGCCACTGTCAGTTTCTCCTCTGTCCCGGCCTCCCTCCGTGTCAGATGTACACTTTGGAAGAAACAGCCTCATTGGGCTCAGCCTTCTATGGTGCACAAGGGTTTGTGTGAGTTGTGTAGGGCTCCACAAACCAAACAGGCCTGTGACTTGAATCTCCTCTGAGCCCCTCATTATTCATACAGACTGAGACAGAAGGAAATCCACACCGCCATGCCTGGCACATAAAGTCCTCTTTAATGAACATACCGCATTTTTCAATGGAACAGCCTCACGGTGTTAAAAGTACATAAAAGATCGGAAAGCCGAAACCCTAGATAAACAGTGCGCTGAAATGTATTTAGCAGAAAATATTGAAAGCTACAGGAAAAATACGTTCCCTTCCTAGGATGTGAATGAAGGCCCAGGATCAGGAGAGCTCCAGGAAATAGTGTGCTGAGAAGGAGGGCCGCTCACCCTTTTCAGCCCCAGTGTAAATAAATCACTAACCCGCTTTGATTTCCATAGGCCTTGGCTGGAGCGGACTATTTCGGTTTTTTCCTCCATTACACAGGCCACCCGGCGAGCTGGCATTATATACCTGAAAATATAGCAGACGTGAATGTGCTGTTTTGTTTCTGTGTGTTGAATCAGGCTGTTTCACACAGAAGCTTGTGCAAAATGGGGCAGGGGGTGGGGCGGAGGTCTAGGCTGATGCAGGCTCACAGAGTCACCTGAACTCAGCACAGGTGACAAATCTCCTCACCTTGGATCACCCAGAGGAACAATACCCTCTGTCCCCATTGCTCAAGGTGATGTCAAGTTCATTCCGGAGCCCAGGGTTCTAAGGGATTCGGTTTCTTAGCCTGCAATAAGCCTCTAGCTAGACCCAGATTTCTGGGGGGTGGGGTGGGGGTGGGGGTGGAGGTGGGGGTGTGTGGGGGAGGCAGGGGACAAGGAAAGGACAGGCTGCCACGGTCCTTCTGATGGATGCAGCATGATGTAAGTGGCTGGCTAAAATATTTGGCATCCTTGCAGTTTTAAGCTGCCAGCTAAATATTATTAAAAAGATAAAATACACGCAAACTGTGCAGAATGTAGGGCTGCTGTGTTTACATCCGGGTTTTGATGACTCAAAGACTTACACTTGGGCTTGCTGCAAAGCTCTATGAAAAACACAGCTTTGTGCAAGCCCCCAGGGAGCAGGAAGCAGGGCTGCAGCGCGCGGGGGGGGGGGGGGGGGGCGGTGTCTGGGGAGGGAGTGGGGGACGTGACCCACCCAGGCGCAGGGTGCTGGGGTCTGTGCTCCGGGCTGGCTGCGGGGGTCAGACTGCGCTCAGCTTCGGAACCAGAGCGGGGAGGGTTAACCTTTTTCCAGAACATTTATTTCCCCATCTCACCGACTAGAGGGAGGAGGAGGGGGAGGCAGCGAGAGCCTGCCGCGCCGAGAGGCTGCGGATCACAAGGCCATTCTGATAGCCTCCTGTCCCCATGGCAACCGCAACGGCATTTATCAGTTCCTTCTGCGCACAGGCACAGCAAATCTGCATTGCACATGGCAGGCTTCCAGCATTTCAAATGAAAGAGCACTTTGAACGGCTGCCAAGTTTGCAAGGAGCAGAACTGTCAGGGCTGCTTAAAGCTGGCAGTTTATACTGGGGAGGTTTTCGCTTCCCAGCATCCTCCGGGCCTGGCGAGCAGCCAAGTACTTAGCGGAAGCTAAAAAGTAACTCGCTCCCCGCCCCTCCCCCGCTCCCGCTCCCCCCGCCCCGCCCCACGCCATTCACCGCAGTGCTCTCAAAATTTTCCACATGTCCTGTGTCACCAGTGCAGACTGTACAATGAAAACCAGAGCGCTGGCTGCCCACGGCCGGGCTTTCATTAATTACAGGGGGTGGGGGCGGGGCGGGGGAGCTGGCAGGCTGGGATCAGACCCTGACAGCTGTACCTGCCTCAGCCCCTAGCCACTGGGTGTGGACGTGTGTGCATTCCTCGGCCTTAAAAGCGCATCGATGAAAATAAAAACAAAAGCAGCTTCGGAACTGCAGACCCTCGGAGCAGCAGATGGGGTGGTGGTGGTGGTGGGTGGGTGGTGGTGGTGGTGGGTGGGTCGGGCTGGGGGGCGGAGGTCTCGCGGGCCGTGTTGTTCAGATGCAACCTTTCGTAGGCAGCGGGGAGGAGCGTTGTTTCTGGGAGCTGAGCCGGGTTCTGCAGCAGATGTCACCGATGGGGAGGATGGGGAGAGGGTTTTCAACGGAAAGTTTACCAGATAGCTGGACCCGGTCGGCAGGACCGCTCAGAGCACCAGGGCTGCGCTGGCAGAAAGTGGAAATTGGCAGTCTTCCCTGTGCTGATTTTTTTTTTTTTAACGAAAATCTACACTGAGATCAAGGGCTCAGGCTTTATTTTCCAGCACAAATAGAACAAAAATTGTCTGCCGCTTAGGCGGTTGGATGGAGTTCAGGAAAACTATGTCTGGCATTAATTCCAAAGTGCAGGTTTTGGTTCAAGGGAGGCCCATTAATTTCAGTAAGCTGTTCCACTAGTCCAGGCCCCGCTGTGGAGGGACTATTTATTACCTTTTGCTAACCTGGTGTCTGCGGAGTTGTAGGGAAAAGGGGAGGGAAAAGTACCTAGGGTGGGGATGTCGCCATCTCCGAGCAGATGGGGTTTGCACCGTTTCTTTTGGGTCAAGTATGACAGAGAGATTTCTAACCTGAGTTTTCTGTTATCAGTACCAGTATATAGATTTTTTTTTTATAATCTATCTTCCAATGAATTAGAGAGAGAAAAAAAATCAGGGTGGAGAGGAGTCTGGTTTGAGCAGCTAGCTACCCACTTCCCGCCTCCTTTGGATGGCGCCCTCCCAGCCACAGGGGTGTTTTGTGCGCCTGTCCTGGGCTTCCAGGCTTCGGTCGGGCACAAAGCCCTGACATGATTCACCCTGGCCATCGCGTCTAAAATACACCAAGACAGTCAGTTTTGGCATTTGTTCTCCCTTAGGAATTTTACTAACTGCCTTAGAAAAGCACATAAATCACTCCCCCCTCCCTTTCTTTTTTCCATGCTTCCTCCCTGTATCCCTACGGCACCCCCCACCCCATTCCATCTTGATGTCATTTCAAAGAGGAGGATAAAAAGAAGGGATTTGTCAGGGGGTCCAGTTTGTGTGTCTCGCCAGGCCACACACACACACACACACACACACACACACAGACATACACACACACACCCCAGCTGAGAATGTTAATCAGAATTAAAAGCCAGTCAGTACCATTAAAGCATCAAACACGGGGCCTGGAGGAGGAGGGGTTGTGGGCACTGGGGGACCGGAGAGAGAGGGAATGAAATATCATTCGGTCCCTCCACGCAGCCTTACTCAAATAAAGGAGTGGCAGGCAGCGGTAGCCCGGATTTGGTCAGCTTGTCAAACGTCAAATTTATGGGGCTTTCCTTTTCACCGCCCCCTCCCCCGTGCGCGCCCCGCCCCGCCCCTACGCGGCCAAGTTTTGTGCGGTTCCCAAGTGTGATTAATCTCTGGCAAGGGCCAGAAACAGGAGTAGGCTTCTTGGCCTCGCGTTCCGGTAAACAATATGTTCTTGGGAAGAGCAGGGGAAGGGGGCCGAGGGGGTCATCTGTGGGCATGGCGGGGGGCGCTCCGAGGAGGAGGAGGAGGGCTGGAGGGGGAGGGGGAGGAGCCTCCTTGGGGTCGGCTGCCAGGCTTGCGCTCCCGGGAAACGCCAGCGCCCCTGTTTCGGGCGCGTGGTTTGGGTGTGGCTCAGGTTGCCTGCCCTGCAGAAGCCGAGCACACACTGGTTTCTTTCTTACCGCCACTTTTCGACGTCTAGGGGACGACGCGGGGGCACCGAGGGCTCGGAGAGGAGAGAGGGGCCCGTGCGCCCCGAGGCTATGGGCGGCGCAGGCCGGAGGGCGCGTGTGTGCCGAGCCCGCTTGCGCCCAGGGGAAACCGAGGCAGCGGCGGCAGGAGATACCGCCAAGCGGGACAGGGAAAGCCGAGGCTGCTGCAGACAAAGGGAGAGACGGTCTTCCTGCGTCAGAGCTCGCACCCTGGCATCCGTGCGGGAGCCAGGCAAACGGCGGCAGTGTGAGAGGGAACCCGGAGCCCAGAAGGCTGTGCCCTGCTGGAAGGTGTAGGGTGCAGACGCCCCGAATCAAAGGTGGATAAGCGGCTACCTTTTGGGAAAGGAACGGAAAAACACTAATAAGGGCCAGAAGCCTGCTGCTTCTCCGGTTGAAACACAAACCCATTCCTACCTCCTGCCTCTCCTTCCCAAGAACACATCCACCCAGCTCGCTCCTCTGCCCTCCATCCAAGAAGCCTCACCAGGCTCCCTTCCCTTCGGGTTTAATTACATGAAAATGCTGAACAAAACCTTGTAATTACACCCTTAGTCTCCGCCACTCAGGCCCAGCGCACTTCCTGCCTCGCTTTGTTTTTTAAAGAAGAGGTCATTGGCTCCTTTCTTTCCAAATTGCCCAAAACAACAACAACAAAAAGTAAAAGCCCCAGATAAATCCCAGGGCTAAGAGCCTCACCACCAGGGCTCGGGGAGGGAAAATCCTGGTCTCTCTAGCTGGGAGAGATGAGGAGAAAACAGCCCAAGCTGGCTGGTGTCTTGCGCAGGCTCCTAGGCTGTGGCAGCATGGGTGTCCCTACCAGAAGGGCACGGAGGCAACAGGCTGGCCACCCCTGGAGGCAACCCGCCGCGGCCCAGGGGAGGATGGTGCGCAGGGCTTAATGTCAGGCCCAGAGGGAGTTAGGGCTGCAAACGTGATTCCTGCCCGTGGCTCGCTGCCTGGCCGGAGCCCTGGGCCTCTCCACAAGGAATTTCACAGCAAGCCCCTGAAGCAGGGGAACAGGTTTGAATATTGACAGTTGGCAGGCAAGGATAGGAGGTCCCTGGAGAATAGATTGCTCCAAGTCAGTCACGTGGCTCATGGGAGTGTGGAACAAGCACTGTCTCCCATGACTCTGGGCTACTGCGTCAGAAAACTAGGACACCTAGGAGAAATGGAAGCTTCTCGATTCTGGGCTGTGCCTTGGTTCATCCTTAGATCCTCCAGCCCTGAGATGGAAAGCTCTCCCTAAAGGAACAGTTGGATAACAGAACGAACGGCAAATGGACAAGGAACGGGGATGGGGATGGGCAATGGAACCCCACCAGGTCGGTCACCAGGCAGCTTAAGCTTCAGCTTTGAAATCAAATGTAAGCCAAGAGGACAGTTCCACAGCCACACCCCCAAAACAAAGGGGGCTAATTTATGCTGAGCTCTGGGTCTGGCCAGAGAAGGAAGTTCAGGGGTAAGCTTGGCTCCTGTCAGGCTTGGGGGCTGGGCACAATGTTTCCTGGCGTTGTAGCTCCAGGAATGCTGAGGCCAGGTGCAACCCATCTTTATGCCTGCCAGGCTGGGGGTGCTTGGAAGCAGCAGCTTGCACTGTCATTGAGTGGCCCAGCCTCCCCCACCCCCGAAAAGGACAGCACACATCTGGTGAGCGGCCACGCAGTGTGCCCTGAATTAGGTGAAGGCAGAAGCTTGTTAACTCGTGTGAAAGGATGCTGGGGCCTGGAAAGAGGCTCCTTCCACTTTAAGACACTCCACTCATTTCCTCTTTCCTCCCTTCCTCCGTCAGCCCGTTACCTGAGTGTGTTCTAGGCCTTGGGCATCCTTCTTGGCCCCTCTGCCCAGGGCCAGGACTGTCTCAGGGGAGGCCAGGGAAACCCGGCTACCTAATGCTGCAAGCTGGATGGTGATCCATTGATGTGTAACCCCAAAACAACAAAGGGGGCTAATTCATCCAAAACCTCACATCTCCTGGGGCAGTAACCTGTGAACTCCTGTGTGTGTGTGTGTGGGGGGGGTTACTTTCTTGCAGTTTTTTAGAAGCATCTGAACAACCTCCCTCCTCCCCAAAAACCAGCCACTTGGCAAGATGTGAAATGGAGTAACAGGTTTGCAGCCAGACAACCTGGTATCCAGTAATCCAGGCCTCTGGGCCTGCTTTTCTGCCGAGACACCTACCTCACAAGGGCTGGCATGAGGTGAGATAACGTCTGGGCACGTGCCTTGAAGGCGTCATTATCCTGTGCACCACCACCGCCTGCATTTTCTTAAGCATATTATAACACCGCCTTTTCCATGAAGCCCAGTAATGCAGGCAAAGGGCAGGGCCACCATTCCCATTTTACAGAAACTGAAGTTCAAGTGATTTGCTCAAGGTCACACACAGCTCCTTAGGGTCTGCCAAGTCCAAGTTGAACGAGGTCATGTAAATAAACGCCCTCTCTTCCTCCCTCTCTCCTGAGTTTCCGGTTGAACTATACCCAGCCCAGGCAAATCAAAATATTTCAAAGTCCGGGCTCGTCCAGCCCCATCAGGCACGGCAGCGGCGGCTGCACACGAAGTGTACGCGCCGTGACCGAGGGACGGCCAGGCCGCGGGGAGGGGCCTCCCGCCCCGAGGTGCCGCCTTCTGCCGGCCCCAGCAGGAAAGCGCCGGCGGCTACGGGTCTCCGGAGCCTGGGAGTGGAAATCCCCCCGTTGGTGCGGCGGGTGGGAACCGGCTGGCGCTGCTGCTCCCTGCATAGCGGGGCGGAGAGGAGGGTCCGGGGATAGGCACACCTGTGGCGCTGCCGGCCACCCCGCCAGGGGGTCCGCTTACTCGCTGTCCAGGTTTCTTGGGCTGGGGGTGTTTGTTGTAAACCGAATGGATCGCTGAATGGCACCCCTGTCTGCTCTTCCCCGCGTTTTCCTCTCTAGGCCTGCTCCCTGGGCGGCTTACTCTGGGACTCTTTTTTTTTTTTTTTTTTTTTTATTCCTCTCTGTCTCTTATTTTTGGACCTAAAAAACCACTAAAGCTTTTTGCTGAGCACAGCGCAGGGCTCCCCGGTACCCTGGCACGCGGGCAAGGAGAGGAAGCAGGGAGGAGGCAGGAACCAGACGCGACTCTCCCCACCCCTACCCGCCCTTCTTCCTCTTGCTGTTCCCCGCCCCTCCAGGAAGAAAGCAGTCGGAGATCCGATCGCGATCGCCGGCTGCGGCCCCTGTGCCAGCACCAACCACTGCGCCCGCCCTCCCTTTCCTTCCACCCAGTTTTGCACGGAGCGCCTGGCTGCCCGCGCGCCCCAGGCTGGGCAGGTCCTGGCGGGCGGCGCTGGCTCCCCTCCCCCGGGCTTCTCAGCGAATCACGTTGTTCCTGGGATTTCACGCTCGAGTGGTACTTGCGTAACCCTATGCCCTGGCCTAAGTTAATGCTTAAAAAACAAAACAACACAACACAGCCCCAAACAGGATTAATCCTTTAGGGAAAGGCAAATACTTCCGTCAGGGACCTGGCCCAGGAGTCCAAGTGGAAATCACCTTGCTCCATTCCCCACCCTCCTCCGCAGCCCCTCTGCGCGGCTCTGCAGGCCTGGGGCGCAGGCCGGCCCCGGGATTCCTGGCGCGCGGGGATCCGGGACCCTGGAGAGGCCAGAGGAGGGCTCAGCGCAGACGTCTGTTTTCAGCCACTCTGAGGCGGCTCTCAGAGGCCAAAGAACGGGTCTTGCTTCCCGCGGGGCTGAGTGTTACCAAAAAAGGCCTTTCTCTCGCCGGAGCGCTTGGCGGCGCGCGTTGCAGCGGGGTGACGCGAGGTTCAGCCCGGGCCTCCTCGAAGGCTGAGCCAGCTGGCTGCGGGAATGCCAGGCCCAGAGCACCCCGCCTCCCTGCCCCCATCTCTGCCACAACACGGCGGGGGGCGAGAGCGGGGAGGCTGCAGGGAGCTTGCAAGTGTGTAGGCGCCCAGCGACCTTCTCACCCCAAACGTGGAGCGAGGGCGCTTGGGAAAGGGCAAGGGAGAGCTGACCTGCTCCAGTTTACGGCAGGGTGAGGCTGCCAGCTCAGGCGGCGAGCAGAGGGAGGCAGCCGCAGTAGCAGGCACTTGGGGGCACCGTGCGGGCACCTCGAGCAGATCTGTTGCCAGGCTTTCTCAGGTTGAGCACCCCCACATCAGTGCGTGTTGGCGGGGGAGGGCTCCATCTCTCTCACAATCTCTCTGACACATCCCCAAACAGCTCCACCTCGGTTATGCAGCTAAGCAGCAACTGATCAACAGAAATGATGGGGATTCTTGGAGGGGGCAGGGTAAAGAGAGAGCGGTGCTTTTTAAATTAGAGGATCATGAGAGCCTAAGAAAAGTCTGTTTAAACGCCCATGGACGTCTGCTTGAAGATGCTGGTGTGTGTGTGTGTGTGTGTGTGTGTGTGTCTCCTTCAGTAACATCGAAGACAGAGACAGGGAGACACATATGTGTGTGCATATCAAACATAACACGGACACAGCCTCCAACTCGCTTTCTCTAGCAGCCTGGCTAGAGGGCTGTGGCTAGTTCACCGTTTCCCCAGCATTTCTGGTTTAATCAAAGGAAGGGCTGAATAAATATTAAGGTAAAGAAATGGGTCACACAGCTGAGCCGAGGAGCCCCAGGTTGCCACTCGCTCCAGGATGGTGTGGTGGGGGAGGCTGAGGCATGGCTCTTACCAGAGGAACCACTGCTCTGAGCCAGCAGGACAGGGAGAGTTTATTATTGCTGGGGAGTGCACCGTGAGCTCACTGTTTTGCAAAAACAGAAGTCTGGCTGCTTTGAGAGGAAAGAGGCGGCTCCCTAGGGCTCTTCCTTTCCCCTGTCTCCCCATCCCTAACCCCCCCTCCCCTGCGGTGAGTAGGAGGGGGGTGCTGCAGAGTGTTGGACAGGGGGATATCTCCAGAGGTCAAGGGTGGAAATATACAAATATAAGCATTTCTTGTTGCTTCAACTTAACTTTATTATAATCAACAGCAGTAAGAATGATTCTTAGGTTTTATACAGTTAACAAAGCACTTTCACGCGTTAATCAGTAACAGTAACAGTATCAATACCAATACTAACCGTAATGTGCTGACAGCTTCCTGGGCTCCACATACTGCATGGGATATTTATGTCACAGTCCTGGCAGAAGGGGAGGCTGGGGGCCCGTTAGGAAGGAGCCTTTGCATACCTTTTTATCAAAGACTGTCTGCAACCAAGAATGGGGGCTGATGGGAATTCTGAGCACCCCAAAGCACCTCCTGCAGCCCTAGCTTTTGAAAGCCATGTCATAAATCCGAGTTACTGCACTTAGAGCCATCCCCATTGGCTGCAGGCAAGTTATTTAACCTCTTTACCTACCTGGTCTGCAAGATGGGGCTACTAACACAATCTCCCTTGTAGATAAGAAGGGTCCAATAACATAGATAATGGAACCTTAATAATGTAGATAATACACTCTCAATGGAGGGCATATTAACGGCAAAGCAAGTAAACTCCCGAGTGCAGTGTCTGAACCGCAAGCTTACGATGAGAAACACATTGGAAGCTCAAAGAATCCCCCAGGTTGACAGCTGTCACTCCATTCTACAGATGGAAAACTGGAGTTCTGTAAGTAACTAGTTCAAAGTGCCAAAGGCAGTGAGTGACAGGAAATTCTAACCAGGTGGGCTACACTCTGGACCCTGAACTCTCATCACAGTGCCTCACCTCCTCCAAGCTTGGGGGCAGGGAGGGCCATTGCAATTCTCACGAAATAAAAACAGCAGACCTAATAACTAGAAAAAAAAATCCATTGAAATGCCTTAACTAGAGCTATGACATATCTCTTCTGCAATAAGCAATAATGATGAGCAATGATCTTGTAAAAGAAAAAAAAAATCATGGCCTTACTCAGCCTTCTGGGGCACTACAGAATAAAATCGCAGCACGTGAGAGCCCTTGAAGGCTGCAGCCCTACTCTTCAAAAAAGCTCTCAGCGTTACCAAATGCTGCCCCCACCTGCTTTCACAAACCCGGAAAAGGCACTCACCTGTTTGGTCTCCGGCCCCTCCCCTCCCCGCCCTCCCGCGCAGCTGTGCGCAGCCCGCGGACCGGACTGTTTTCCTTAAAGGCCTCCGGGCGCTCGTAGTTTCTCCAGACATTCAGCCAGAATTTTCATAGTTCGGCTCGGGGGAGGGGTGGCTCGCCCTGAATTCATTTAGCGCCACCACTGAAGCTCGGGTTCCTAGAGCAGGGCACAAGAACACATCGCAAAGGCGATTTCTGGAAGACTGGAAAACAGCTAATTTAACAAGTGCCTCGGCATCAGTGGTGCCGAGGCGGCTCCCCGTGCGCAGGGAGGGAGGGAGGGGCGAGGCGACTGCAGGTGGAATGGGTGGGGTGGGGGTTCGATCGCAGATGAAATGAGTAACACCTTATGTGAAATTCTCAGCGAAAATCCTGAAACAGGACATTTAAATGAGGGCCTGGGGTGGGGAGGGGAACGCGGATCGCCAACCACGCCTGCGGTTCCTGCAGGCGTTTCTACTTGGGAAAGCCGAGCAGGGAGAGGAAAGGTCATCGTCTGTTTCATTTCCACCCCCAGCCCCGGACTCGCAGCCTCAGCTCGCCCAGCCCCAGAGGTCGTACACACACACGGCGAGGGGGAGGGGAGGGCGGCGGCGCGGAGGAGGGGCCGGCGGGGAGGAATCTGGGCGTCCTGCCGCGCATGCGCCCTTCCAGAGCAACAAGTGGGCTCCACAGACAGAGGAAGTGTAAAGGGGGGGGGGGGACTGGTGCAGAGCATGGCGGTGACGTCAGCGCTCCGCCCGGGCGGCATCCCGCGCGGCCAAGCCGGGGACAGCGCGAGCCGCAGCCCGAGCAGGAGCGCCGAGACGCGCCTCCGGAACGTAGAGTAACAATCACAACCCCACATTCCGGGCGAGCGCGAGCGGGAAGGGATGCGACCCGGGCCGAGGCGCCGCGCGAGCGCCCTGCAGCCGACGTGAGCGCCGCCAGCCGCGGCGGCCCGGGGGCGGTGGGAGCCTGCCTGCCTGCCTGCGTGCGTGCGCCCCTCTCCTCGGCTCGTGTGCGTCCTGGAAACGGTGGCCGTGGCGGCTCCCTCCGGCGCACAGAGCCAGCCGCCGCCCGCGGAACGGCAGACGCTGCGGAGGGGAGAAGCGCCTCGCCCGGCTGCCACCCCCTGCCCCGGCCCTCCGGGGAAGCAGCGGCTTCAGCAAGACTGGATCTGGGCACCGGGTGGCACAGCCCTCGAGCCCTCGCCCCGGGGAGCCCGGCGGGGAGAGAGGACGCGGCTCGCAGGGGGGCCCCCCGGGGGAAAGGAAGAGGCAGCCCCTTCGCAGCTTCCACGCAGCGGCCGCGCCGGGGAGGGGGCCAAGAGGCAGCGACGGCCAGCACGGGGCACCCTCGCCCCCTCCCCCCGGGCCCGGAGCTTCCACCCTCGGTCCGCGGCACCAGGAAGAAGGCGCCCTCGCCCCTCTCCCGACACGACCGCCGCAGTAGGAGGTGGGGGCGAGCAGCAGGCTGAGCGTGTCCGCCGCCCCGGCGGTGGAGCCCCCACGGAGAGGCGCAGCGCCCGCGGCGGAGACTCGCGCTGCCTCCAGCCCCCGGGGCAGAACTTTCTCGCCCCCCCTCCCCCCTCCCCCGCAGCCGGACTCCCTCCCCGGCCAGCCCGTCCTCCCGGAGAAGGCGCCGCGGAACCAGCCCGGGCGGGGGCCTACCTTCCCCAGGGTCGGCATCATGTCGGCGGCGCAGGTGTCCTCGTCCCGGAGACAATCCTGCTACCTGTGCGACCTGCCTCGCATGCCCTGGGCCATGATCTGGGACTTCTCGGAACCCGTATGCCGCGGATGCGTCAACTACGAGGGCGCCGACCGCATCGAGTTCGTGATCGAGACGGCGCGCCAGCTGAAGCGGGCGCACGGCTGCTTCCAGGACGGCCGCTCCCCGGGGCCGCCGCCGCCCGTCGGGGTCAAGACGGTGGCCCTGTCGGCCAAGGAGGCGGCGGCGGCGGCGGCGGCAGCTGCGGCGGCGGCCGCGCAGCAGCAACAGCAGCAGCAGCAACAGCAGCAACAGCAGCAGCTCAACCACGTCGACGCCTCCAGCAAGCCCGCGGTGCTGGCCGCCCCGTCCGGCCTGGAGCGCTACGGCCTGAGCGCCGCCGCCGCCGCCGCCGCTGCCGCCGCGGTGGAACAGCGCACCCGCTTCGAGTATCCGCCGCCGCCTGTGAGCCTGGGCAGCAGCGGGCACACCGCGCGGCTGCCCAACGGCCTGGGCGGCCCAAACGGCTTCCCCAAGCCGGCGCCAGAGGAGGGACCCCCGGAGCTGAACCGGCAGAGCCCCAACTCCTCGTCGGCGGCGGCGGCGTCGGCGGCGTCTCGGCGTGGCACGCACAGTGGGCTGGTGACGGGGCTCCCCAACCCCGGGGGTGGCGGGGGGCCCCAGCTCACCGTGCCCCCCAACCTGCTGCCGCAGACGCTGCTTAATGGCCCGACCAGCGCCGCCGTGCTGCCGCCGCCCCCGCCCCACGGACTCGGCAGCAGGGGACCCCCGACGCCCGCGCCCCCAGGCGCCCCCGGGGGCCCCGCTTGCCTGGCCGGCGCCGCGGGCGTAGCGGCCGCGTCGTCCTCAGCGTCGTCCTCGACCTCGTCGTCTGTGGCTGAGGTGGGCGTGGGCGCTGGCGCCAAGAGGCCCGGCTCGGTGTCGAGCACGGACCAGGAGCGGGAGCTCAAGGAAAAGCAGCGTAACGCCGAGGCCCTGGCCGAGCTGAGCGAGAGCCTGCGCAACCGCGCCGAGGAGTGGGCCAGCAAGCCCAAGATGGTGCGCGACACGCTGCTCACGCTGGCCGGCTGCACGCCGTACGAGGTGCGCTTCAAGAAGGACCACTCGCTGCTGGGCCGCGTCTTCGCCTTCGACGCCGTCTCCAAGCCCGGCATGGACTACGAGCTGAAGCTCTTCATCGAGTACCCCACGGGCTCCGGCAACGTGTACTCCAGCGCGTCCGGGGTGGCCAAGCAGATGTACCAGGACTGCATGAAGGACTTCGGCCGCGGCCTCTCCTCCGGCTTCAAGTACCTGGAGTACGAGAAGAAGCACGGCTCTGGCGACTGGCGCCTGCTAGGGGACCTGCTGCCCGAGGCCGTGCGCTTCTTCAAAGAGGGCGTGCCCGGCGCCGACATGCTGCCCCAGCCCTACCTGGACGCCAGCTGCCCCATGCTGCCCACGGCGCTCGTGAGTCTGAGTCGGGCCCCCAGCGCGCCTCCGGGGACGGGGGCCCTGCCGCCAGCCGCGCCCTCGGGCCGGGGCACAGCCGCCAGCCTTCGCAAGAGGAAGGCGTCCCCCGAGCCCCCAGACTCGGCTGAGGGCGCGCTGAAGCTGGGCGAGGAGCAGCAGAGGCAGCAGTGGATGGCGAACCAGAGCGAGGCTTTGAAGCTCACCATGACCGCAGGGGGCTTTGCGGCGCCGGGACACGCGGCGGGGGGTCCGCCCCCTCCCCCGCCGCCGCCCCCGCCGCCGCCGCCCCTGGGACCCCATTCCAACCGGACCACCCCGCCCGAGTCGGCCCCCCAGAACGGCCCGTCCCCCATGGCCGCCCTCATGTCGGTGGCCGACACGCTGGGCACCGCGCACTCGCCCAAGGACGGCAGCTCGGTGCATTCTACCACTGCTTCGGCGCGGCGCAACAGCAGCAGCCCAGTGTCGCCGGCCTCCGTGCCAGGGCAACGCCGCTTGGCGTCGCGTAACGGGGACCTGAATTTGCAGGTGGCGCCCCCGCCGCCTGCCGCCCACCCGGGCATGGACCAAGTGCACCCCCAGAACATTCCGGATTCCCCCATGGCCAACAGCGGACCCCTGTGCTGTACCATTTGCCACGAACGCTTGGAGGACACGCATTTCGTTCAGTGCCCATCCGTCCCCAGCCACAAGTTCTGCTTCCCCTGTTCCAGAGAGAGCATCAAGGCCCAGGGGGCCACCGGCGAGGTGTACTGCCCCAGCGGAGAGAAGTGCCCCCTGGTTGGGTCGAACGTACCGTGGGCCTTCATGCAGGGCGAAATCGCGACTATCTTAGCGGGGGATGTCAAAGTGAAAAAGGAAAGAGACCCTTGAGCCTCGGGGTCGCGGCCCCCTGCGCCCCAGACCGGCTCTTTCGCGATCCGGAGGGCCCCTCCCCCGCCCCGCCCCTCCCCCCCAGGTGTAGAATTGTGAATATAACAACTGCAAAAAGTTAGTCTTCTGTATAGACGTTATTTTCGTCGTCTGTTTCTATATTTTGAAACAAAGGTATGTAGCTTCTTCATTTGGAGGATAAACTGGTTTGCGTTCAGCAGTATAATATCGGTTGAATCATTTCCATCACGTTGGTTCGCGTTGATTTGGTGGCAGAATGTTTGCCTAGGTACAGAATTAATAGCCCTTAGCAACGACTGCTGCTGGTGTGTATTTTTGTAAATGTTATGCACTCTCTGAAAGGAAAAACACACAAAAGAAAAAGACTTTTTTTTTTTTTTTTGCCAAGGCCAGTGTTGCTGCCTAAAAAGAAAAAATATATATGTTATACAATGGTGAGAGCTTCTTTCTAACCAGCCCCAAGTGTTGAAGTCTTCACTTTAGTTGGTTCATTTCTGTTTTTGTTTTGTTTTCCTGTTTAGTTTGCAACAGTGGTAAGGGGGGTGCTGGGGGGGATGGGTGTTTTCTGTTGCCAGTTCGTGGAGGGGGGAAATGTTTCGGTTTGTTTCTGCTGACCTGAATGTGCTGGGTCCTCACCGTGTTTTGTTTTTGCTTTATCGATGCACGGATGCTTTTGAACCAGTAGAGCGAAATGCTAGACATGGAGAATCTGCCGTTTGTCCTTTATACATTTCTGTAGTTAACACAACACTGTAATGTGCCTTGGAGCTTAGTAACTTGTAATAAATTCAATTGATATGAATTGGGCCGCGAGTCAGCAAGTTTGTCCTTGCGGGGCTGAGCCCGCGCAGCTCCCACGGCGGGGACAGCCTGCCCGCGACCAACGCGGAGCGCAAACGCGGGGGGGCTCGGGCAGGGGCCTGTGCGGCGGCCGCCCCTCCCCCTCGGCACACTCACCTCGGCTGGCCGGGAGACAATTGCTGACTAAGCGGTTTCTGTTTACTCTTGGAGGCCCAGCTGCGATTGGCAGCAGCGGGGGTGCTCTTGGGTGCCTTGACCTGGGAGCGTGAGTGGTCGCCGATGCCCAGGGAGGGGGGAAAGAGCTGGAAGAAAAGCCAGGGTGCTTTGCCTCGCAGGTATGGCAGGATTCACTGTTGCTGCAGGGTTACAAGGGGAATCCCAGGGGACTGGAGGCCCCCAGCCGTGTGGGCAACTGGGAAGCAAGGCAGGCACACAGCCAGGAGGGTCCCAGCTGCTTCCAGCCACACCGGCCAAGCCGTGTTCACCTGTGCATTACAAGTGTGTTTCTGTCCTGCTTCTTATAGTGTAGAGGCAGGAGGCTTGGTGGGAGGAGAAGAGGAGAAACCCAAAGGCAGTTCTTGAAGCCTGGGTTACCTGTGACAGTGAAACCCATCCCCCCAGGTGCAGAAGTGCAACTGTGCACCTACTCCACTTGGTGGCTGCAGGTGGAAGGGCCAGGCAGGGCGTGCTCAGGCTGTGCCCCCTGGGCTGACCCCAGACGAACCAGGGGCAGGCAAGCAAACCTGTTTTGAACCTTGGACTTTTCCTGGGAGGCAGACGGAAGAGTGAGGAAGCCAAACAAAACCGGGCAACCCTATCTGAAACCATTCCTGGCCACACCCCATTATTGGGCGGGGTGATCCCCAGACTGGAGAGTGAGGGAGGAAACTTGGCGCCCCCGCCCCACTCCCATCCCAGAAGGAGCAGGAGGGAGAGGGCTGGGGATGGGCGCAGGCACGTTTGGGGAAAAAATCACCGGTTAGCCCAGAACACCGGTGGAAGTTAGGCCGGTGTCGGGACTTGCTGCTAATAACAGCCTTTCGGTTTCTGTTCCTGCTTTGCTGCCACTGTCCCCCAAGTGGTGGAAACCAGGCCCCTGTGTGTGTGTGTGTGTGTGCAGTCTTAGTCCTGGTGCAGGGGAGGTACCTGCCTCACCTCTTTAAGAATCTCCCCGCTTATAAATAGATCTTCGTGTCAGCTTCCTGCAAATGCGTCCTTGCATTTTCATCTTTTGCCAAGTGTTGTATTGGTGCTTATGAGTCATGAAACCTATTTTCATCCTCCAGGGGTAATTAACTTGGGGTGATAATGCATAGCAGACTGCCGGAAGAGTTAATTCCAAAATCCATCCTCGCCTGGCTACCAATCACACATTTCACTGGAAGGTCTGGGTTGGCTTTTCTCTTAAGCTCATTAATAAAAACCAAGCCTGTTTCGCCTGGAAGAGCCTTTAAGATGCTCCCAGCGCACATGCTCTGAGCATGGGGAACGCTCAACAGCCTGAGAATCAGAGAGGGGGTCACAGGCGGGCGTTGTTTAACCACTGCTGGAGGAGGGCACAGTGGTGCAGCCATGGCCTTGAACGGTTTGGAGAAACGCAGATGTGTGCGTTACCTGTCTGGGAGCGGACCCTGGGAGTGGTGTCCGAGGGCTCCAGCTGGGAGGCTGCCTTGTTATCTGCCTCCATGTGCATGTGGACTGGTGCTGGCCTGTGACTGTCACCTTGCTTTGTTTGGTACGGTGCTCAGCAGCTTCTAGGACTGCAAGGCCCATGACCACTGGGACACACAGGTAAGGAAGGGGACCTGCCGGTAAGAGCGATGTCCGCCCCTCCCTGCGGCTGGGTGCTATTCTTAGCAGGAGACGGGTGGTTGTGACAATGAGGCTTCCAGCAGAGGTGGCCAGTTGGGTTTCAATGAAGAAGCCTGACTTGAGGAGAGAGGAGGGAGAGGATGGGAGGGAAAGAGCAGAACTCAGGCTGGAAGTGAAGTCTAATGGTGCAGTTAATTAAAGTTTACCATAGCCAGGGGCACTGAACAAAAGTGGTGCCCCCCACTCCCCGTGTTTTTGAACCACGTGACTTTGCTCTGCTCTGGCCCATGTTCTGGGTGCTTGATCCAGTTTTGCTTTGATCCCTCGCTGACGGTTTCCACGTTGGAAGCCTCCGGGAGCATTTTCCTCGCCGGGCACAGAGGAGTCTCGTGGGTTCTCAGATTCAGGGCCAGGCCTCTGGGTGATCCCAGGCTCTACTCTTCTCCATCTCACTCGCTCAGCCAAGATGTTCTAAAACCCACATTGTACTTGCAGGCATCGTTTGTGCAGCGCATCCAAGCCATGGGGTGGGACCGTGAGGATTCAATCCAGCAGCTTCGAGAGAACAGGAGGAGCCACGGGCCACACCAGCAAAGGCTGCTCCCACGCCCAGGCCGAAGCGCAGGCTTCCAGGTGCATTCTGTGTGCATCCAGGCTGCGCTGGCTGATGGAATGAGTCCTGAAAGTCACTTTGGTTTTCTTTTAGACTTCGTCAAATCAAGGGAGTGGGAACCAGGAACAAAGAACGCCAGGTTGTGATGTGATCCAAACCCAGGCACACTCAGAGTCCACGGGGAAGGATGACCACAAATGTGGAACAGTCATCTAGTGAAGTGTTTTCTAGACTTGTTAGGGTCGGAGACACCCTGGGATTAATAAGAAATTACACAGCTTTCCCAGGAAAATATAGGCGCCCACATACATGTGAATGCACATGCCTTTTTCTTCATTAATATGCATTCCATGTATCTCTTTTGAAAATTATTTTATTTAGTTGCGAGGCAGAGAGATTGTGCTCCACACTGAATACCCACAATGGCCATAGAGGGGTCGGGCAGAAGCCGGGAGGTGGGAGCTGCATCCGGGTCTCCCACACCTGCGAGGATATGCGTTAGCAGGGGAGCTGCAACCTGGGGCAGAGCTGGGGAAGGAAGAGCAGGCACTCAGATATGGGATGGGGCAGGGTGGGGGGGGGACATCTTCACTGCTAGGCCAAATGCCCCTGTATGTATTCTAACTTAGATAATAAATCCCTTTGTCTTGAAATCCAAGAGATGCAATGGGGGATGACAGTACAACTGTAACATCTCAGGATACTGGGATGCAACCAGTGTTGCTTAATTTCTAAAGGAACTTACATATATCCATGGAACTTGAAGTCAGAACCCCAGTCTAGGGCCTGGGAGTCGTGGTACAGCGGTTTAACCCACCACCTGCCACACCAGCATTCCATCGGGGTGCCAGTTTTGAATCCCGGCTGCTCCACTTCTGATCCAGCTCCCTGCTAATGTGCGTGGGAGAGCGGTGGAAGATGACCTAAGTGCTTGGGCCCCTGAGCTTCCTCTGGGAGACCCAGGTGGAGTTCCAGGTTCCTAGCTTTGGCCTGGGGCAGCCAGTGGAAGATCTCACTATCTCTGTCTCTCCTTCTCTCTCTCTGAAACTCTGCCTTTCAAATAAACAAATAAATTTTTAAAAACAAACAAAAGAACCCAAGTCTAGTCCACCACCTTGTGAAGGTAAGGACTCCCAGGCACAGAGAGACGAAGTCACTTGACCTTGGTCACACAGTGGTGGAGTCTGAGCTGGATTTCTTTTAAGAAACAACTGTAATGGAAAAATTTAAGGTCACTGTGTTAACCAGAGCCTTCTTCGAGAAGGGATGCTGATGAGCGGGACAAAAGAAGAGTGAGTACCTGGTGGGGTGAAGCCCATTATTTTTATTACTTTTGGAACACAAGGACCTAGCATTTGACCCTTGGTCTCTTGTAGCCGTACTTTTGGGGAAGGGGAAGTTCAGAGAAGTTTCTAGAGTTCTGACTATTACTCATAGATGTTAGGTGAAAATTTTTTAAAGATTCATTTTATTTTAGTTACTTGAAAGGCAAAGTTACGGGGAGAGAGAGAGAGAGAGAGAGAGAGAGAGAGAGAGAGAGATGGAGATCGTCCATTTGCTTGTTCACTCCCCAAATAACCACAACCGCTGGACATGGCCAAGGCTGAAGCCAGGAGTCTGGAACTCCATCCACGTCTTCCACATGCATGGCTTCACCAGGTAGGACAGCCTGTGTGCTGTCTTGGGGTTGAATCCAGGAAAGCTCACCTCTACCTGGGAGCTGTACCTGTGAGCCCCTACTTTAGGCTCAGAGAAGTGTCCCTGCCTCCCTACTGATGTCCTGCTGACTCTGGCCCTTGCCCACTTCAGGCCTTGGCTGTGTAGCCATCAGTTCTCTTGCACATCTGAGCACTGCATACCCTTGGCTGCCCGCTGCCTACAGCATAGAATCCAAATTGCCAAGCACAGCAAGCAAAGCTCACCACCATCTCCCCACGGCAGGAGGAGGCTATTTTAATTTGTAAGAAGCATTCGTGCGCACGGCCGAAGAAAAAGAAATCAAGGAGCATGAGGTGATACTCCGCAAAGTCAGCCTCCCCCTTAGCCAAGGATCTGCTCCTGTTCGCCATGGTTCCTGGGCTGGGAGGGGTGTGTGCCCTTGGCCATGCCCAGTGAGTGCACCTGCACTACCTGTGAGCTGGGGTCCTTAAGGAAGGCTTGGGGTTCTTTGGAAGGAAAGGGGGGAAGAGGGTGCCCTGGATGCCAGCTGTCCCCGCGGTGTCCAGAGCCTTCCTCACTGACAGCCACATCCCACTCCCTCTCCCACCACAAACGTAGGCCGGTGAAGCTGGGCTGAAAGGAAGGGGGGAGGGAGAGGAAGTATTGAACGGGCCTCGGAGACTGACAGCGGGCCAGCGTCCTCATGTGCAGGGCCTCCTGGGTCACGGTGAATTCTCCAGGGGTTGTGCCTGTTCTCCTTAGACAGGAAATGCACCAGGAGCTGTTATCACTGACTCCACCTTACAGTGAGGCCGCGGAGACTCCCAGCCCCTGCCTGGCCGCTCTGCTTCCCCCACCCAGGGGGGGACAGGCACACCTGCCCTCACTCCCTGCTCCCCAGCTCACACTCCCCAGCACCGACTCCGACTCTGCCTTGGGAGAAGTGAGCCCTTGAGGTCCATGGCTCTGGGGAGGTCCGACTACATCCGGGAACAGGTTTAGGTGTCTGGGGACATGGGGCCAGCGTCCTGGGAGAGGCGGCTGTGGAATGCGGGCCACGTGCACCCGAGGGAATTAACTCTGTGCCCCTGGGTCTCAGCCCAGACGGTCATGTGACCCCTCCCACACCCCCACCGCCCCCTGTCTGCCCGCAGCTGTTGTCTGCCGCGCTCCGCTCTCCAATTTGGGGAGTTGCCAACCTGTCCACTCTGGTGCCGGCCCTCTGGGACCAGGACCATTTCCCCAGTGGGAGAGGGAGGCGGCAGCAGGGAGCCCGCGGAGGCGCTAAGGGGCCCCTGCCTCACCCGGAGTTAAACTGTCTGGCCAGGCTGCTTGCCAGGAAGCAGCTACTACAGCTCCAGGCCACCTGCAGCTCCTCAGGGGCGAATCTTTGGCTGGTGACACCTACTTGGCCTGGCCTCCCCCCAACACCCACCCACCCCTGCCCCCAGGGAGGGGCAGCAGGTGTCCGCCAGCCATAGCACCTGCACCTGGGGGACAACCTCTACCTCCTTTTCTTAATTTTTTAAAAAATATTAATTTATTTATTTGATAGAGATGGAAAGAGATCTTCCATTTTCTGGTTCACTCCCCAGATGACTGCAATAGCCAGGGCTGGGCCAGGCTGAAGCCAGGAGCCAGGAGATTCATCCAGGTCTCCCACGTGGGTGCAGGGGCCCAAACACTTGGGCCATCCTCTGCTGCTTTTCTCAGGCCATTAACAGGGAGCTGGATCCGAAGTGGAGCAGCCAGGACTTGAACTGGTGCCCCGATGGGATGCTGGCATTGCAGGTGGTGGCTTTTCCTGGTGTGCCACAGTGCCGGCCCCACCACCTCCCTTTTCTCAATTCTGCCTGGTCCAGACCAAGCCCTTCTCCCTGGAAACCAGCTAAATTAGAGCGTGCAGCCTTCTCCTTCCAGCTCCGTCCCCACCTGTTACCAGGGGCGCCTTAACGGCTGCACCGTGTGCCTGGCCCAGGTGAGCCGCTCTTCTGCCCTTGCTCTCACTTGGTTCAGATCCCCTGCCATCAGTGCTGGGAGGGGACGTGCAAGCAACAAGCAACTGATGGCTACTGATGGCCAGAGCTGTGACCATGGGCCCACAGGAGCACTGCTGGGGGCATTGGGGGGAAAGACTTTTCCCGGAAGCTTGGGCCTACTAAAGAAAGAGAGAGAGAGGAGAGGAAGGGGGCTGCCGGTAGAGGTACAGCCCAGGAGGCAGGAGGGCCACGTGCGGCACAGGGGCTGGGAGCTGCATTGGTTTGGCTGCAGCGTGGGGACAGCTGGGGCAGGACTAACAGGCAAGACGTGAGCTCTGGACACTAGCCTGAGGTGCCATGGGCCGCTGAGCTGGGGTGGGGGGAGACACCAGGTGAGCAGGTAGACATGCAGGTCTGGCCTCCCCAGACTGTCTGGGCAGGAAATGAGTGTGCTTTCCTATTTTGTTTTTTTATTTGAAAGGCTGAGAGAGATCATCCATCTACTGGTTCACTCCTCAAATGTCTACAACAACTGGAGCTGGACCAGGCTGAAGCCAGGAACAGCTGGCGCTGGTGGCATCCCATAGCTCAGCTGCTCCGCTTCCCATCCAACTCTCTGCTAGTGGCCTGGGAAAGCAGTGGAAGATGGCCCACGTGCTTGGGCCCCTGCCACCCATGTTGGGGAACTGGAAGAAGCTCCTGTCTCCTGGCTTTGGCCTAGCCCAGCCCTGGCCATTGTGGCCATTTGGGGAGTGAACTAATGGATTCAAGATCTCTCTCTTAGCCGGCGCCGCGGCTCACTAGGCTAATCCTCCGCCTTGCGGCGCTGGCACACCGGGTTCTAATCCCGGTTGGGGTGCCAGATTCTGTCCCGGTTGCCCCTCTTCCAGGCCAGCTCTCTGCTGTGGCCAGGGAGTGCAGTGGAGGATGGCCCAAGTGCTTGGGCCCTGCACCCCATGGGAGACCAGGAGAAGCACCTGGCTCCTGGCTTCGGATCAGCGCGGTACGCCGGCCGCAGCGGCCATTGGAGGGTGAACCAACAGCAAAAAAAAAAAAAAAAAAAAAAAAAAAAAAAAAAAAAAAAAAAAAAAATCTCTCTCTCTCTCTCTCTCTCTCTGTAACTCTGCCTTTCAAATAAATAAAATAAATTATTTAAAAAAAAAAGCTGTGGCAAATGGCAGCTCCAAGGTGCTGTCCTCTTGGTGGGTGGCAGCCAGAATATGGCTGAGGTCCCTGAGGGAGACATTCATAGAGAGAAGACAGAATGCAGTGAGCAGGTGCAAGACCTTCCAGGGCTGCAGGAAGAAGAGCTGCTAAAGAATGAGCAGCGGCAGCGAGGGGAGGGCCGTCACTGGAGGTAGCGACCCACCTGCCTAAGGGGACCTGCCGACGAGGTCACAGATGGGGCCGGGCGCCGGCGAGGTACAGGGAGACAGGGCCGGGAAGATAGCCACAGACTGGGCAGCAGGGAGCTTCCTGGAGATCTGGATCAGAGAAGTGTCTGCAGAATGCAGGGGGCAGCAGCTCAGATCCGGGGGTCACGGGGACAGTGGGTAAAGTATGGAGACAGTGGAAGACCAGCTCGTGTTAGGGTCTTCGCTCTGAAGGGGGGGAGAGAACCTGGCAGCCAGAGGTGGAGATGAGGTGGGGCGGGGTGGGAGAGAGCTGATTAGATGCAAGGTAGGAAAGAGAGGTTGCATTTATTAGAAGGGAGATGGTAAGCAATGGATTGACTGCCTTGAAGAGGGTAGGCGCCCTCCGGGAAAGGCAGTGCAGCGAACAGAAAAATCATGTTTGTAAGTTACCTTATAGGGCGCCGACCATGTGCTGGGGACTGTTCCAAGCGTTTGATGAACCCCCCAATCCCATAGCAACCCTGTGAAGAAGGGGTTCTAACATTCTACAGGTGAAAGAAGCCAGACGCAGAGAGGTCACGGAGCTGCCCAAAGTCACGCGGCTCACAGAGGGCATTGCTGGCATCCCAGGCAAGGAGTCTGCAGAGATGTGTCCTGGCCAAGAGCACAGATTCGGAGCCAGACTGCCTTGTGCCCGTCCCAGCTCCTTTGCAAACTTGCTTCACCCTTGGGTCCTGTGGGTCTCCCCTGGGACGATGGGCATGGGAACAGTGCCCATTCATGGTCAGTGCCCATGGAACTCTCAGCACGGGGCTTGGCACACAGACAGCATGGTGGGGCCGGCACTGTGGGCAGGGATTCAGTCACTGCCTGTGACGCCAGCCTCCCATATCAGTGTGCCAGTTCAAGTCCTGGCCGCTCCGCTTTGGATCCAGCTCCCTGCTGATGTGCCTGAGAAAGCAGCAGAAGATGGCCCAAAAAGTGCTTGGGCCCCTGCACCCATACGGGAGACGTGGCATTCCCAGGGAATGAACCAGCAGGTGGAAGATCTCTCCCCAGGCCCCAATTCTGCCTTTCAAATACATAAATACACCTTTGAGAAAATGAATAAAAACAGAAAACACAGGTGAAGGATTGGTTCAGGACACTGCTCTGGGAGTGGAGGGAAGAGGCCGGCATGGGGTGATGGCCTGTGCTACAGTGTGCTTCTACTCTGGGTCTCTCCCAGGCCAGCCAGGGCTCCTTGCGGGCAGATGGAGGAACAGCGCATGGCAGAGCCAAAGGTGCCTGTGGGCCCCTCCCCCCGGTCTTTTCACTCTGTAGCTTTGGAACCTTCTGCAGGTTACTCTAAGGGACTTAACTTTCCCCAGGCCCTAAGGGGCTGTGTTGAGGATTGAATAAGATCAGGGGTGTGGTCAGGTACCCCTGGCTCAAAGCCAGGCGCCAAGTGACACAGAGCAGCTGCCTCCTCCTCCCATGCAAACCTTGAAGGAGCTCCCAGCAGGCCAGGCTGTGTTCTAGAATGAAATGGTGAGCGTGAGCTTGGTCAGAAGCAGAAAGAGGGGAGGCGGTGGGGGCTCTGGGTGGCTCCTGGTCACTCGCCATGCGACCCGCAAGCTGGGAGGTGATGGGTCAGTGGGTGGTGAGGCCTCGGGCTCCGTGGAGGACTCTTGGGGCCCTGGAAACCACACCCACGTGACTGCTGTCTGGGATATCTGACCTCCGAGTGTGTTTTGGGGGATAACGTGGATTGGGCAGGGCTGGCTTTGTGGGCGTGGCAGGTTCCATATTCAGAGAGGATGGTTCAGCGGTTACCATCTTGCAGCTCTTTTTAAAAAGATTGGTTGATTGATTTGAAAGGCAGAGAGAGCGAGAGAGAGAGCGAGCAAGCGCGAGCAAGATCTTTCTTCTGCTGGTTCATTCACAAATGACAGCAACAGGTGGGGCCAGACCAGGCTGAAGCCAGGAGCCAGGAACGTCATCCAGGTCTCCCATGTGGGAGGCAGGGACCCAAGTACTTGAGCCATTCTCCGTGGCCCTCCCAGGCGCATTAGCAGGAAGCAGGATCAGAAGCGTGGAGTAGCCAGCCTCCGATACCGGATGCAGCATCCCAAGCTGTGACCCAACCCACTGTGCCACACCTCCCGCTCCTCCAACTTGCAATTCTTAATCATTTTGAACAAGGGCCCCTGCATTTTCATTTTGCACCTTGGGCCCTGAAAATGACGTAGCCAGTGCTGGTTCTGGGGCCTGGGGCACTTGTCTGTCTCCTGGCCCACGATAAATGCTGGAAGCTTTATGCTGGCACCGGCAGCTGCCCCTGGTAGAAGTGGAGAGCTGCGAGGCTGGGTAGAGCAGTGGGGAGCCGGAGGCCTTGTCGGTGCAGAGGCCTGGTCGGTGCAGAGGCCTGGAGCAGGGGTGAGGTGCAGAGCCTGGCTGTGCTAGCCCAGAAGTTTCTCCTCCAAGGGATGCCGCTGTGGGCTCAGAGCAGCGGCTGCCTCCTCTGCTTTCTGATCCTTGACTTGCCCTTTAGCAGCCCTGAGAGCTGCAAGGTTAGGGTGCACCTCCCACTCACCCACACCCCAGTCCAAAGTAGAGGACATCCGAAAACCTTCAACTAAGGACCGGGAAGTCCAACAAAGTCCTGATTTTTCCCAGGATGACTACCTTCCTTGCTGTTTTTGAAGTACTAAGTGTTAGCCTTGAAAAAAGCAAACCCAAACACCTTGCTGATGCCCTTTCACTGCTGGAGGCCTCTGTGCGGGCTTCAGCTGCCTGTTGGGTAAGCTGGCCTCGCCTGCCCCCTCCCTGGTGCCAGAGCAGGGCAGAAGCCTGGCTTGCAATACCAGGGCATTGGGCCACTCTGCCCAGAGACTTCCCCCGGGGAGAGGGGAGCTCTGGACCAATCAGCCCCTGCCAGGGAGTTGACGTCAGGCAAGCCCAGAAGGTTCCGCTGCTTCTGCCCCTGCCAATAGGGCTCCTCCCCCATCCCCCGCCGGAGCGGTCAGGGCCAGCCTGGGCCTCCTTCCAGTCCTCCAGCTGGCTAAGCACGGCTGGGCCGAGTTAGTACCCAGGCCGGCTGCCCTTCACCCACACCTGTTGGGCAGGTTCCCTTCCCCCGCCTCCATTCAAGCCAAGGACTGCCCAAAGCCACTGCACCTCCTACCATGCGGGAGGGAGCCAGCAAGGGCCACGACCTCATCCACAAACTGGCTTGTGCTGATCCTGCTTGTAAACGCTGGTTAGATATAGCCGCGTATCTGGGAAGGACAGGGCAGGAGGCTGCGGTGACGGGGGGCCAGAGCGTGCAGGCAGGGCGCTGTGGGCCAGCAGGAGGACCGGGCCCCCTTGGCACAGTCGTGGAGAGCCATGGAGAAAGCGGCTGTGCCGGAGCACTCTGGACAATTCCAGGTGGGCGGCACCTGCGCCAGCACTTTATTCTGCTGAGGCAACAGGCCAGACCCGGGCAAGGTGTGCACAAGGGCATCTGCGAACAAGGAGCAGGTGGAATAGAGCCCTCCCGGCCTGGTTCTGGCTGCTGCCGCCCTCTCCCCCACCCCCTGCCGCCCTGCTGTGGATCCCCCTGCTGAAACTCTCCCCGGCAGGCAGTCCGGATGCATCCTCACCACCCCCTGCCCACTCTTCTCCTGTCTTCCCTTTGCCCCTCCGAGGGAACAGTTACTGAATGCCCAGCAAGTGCCATTTGGCCTCCTTGCTAAGAAGCCAAAGCCGGGAGGCTCCATGTCCCCAGGAGGAAATGTCACAACGCGAGCAGGAGAGGGAAAGGAGCTCCAGTCACGTGTGGGCTCCTCCCCGCACCGGTTTCCAGCCTTCCAGCAGTCCTGCAAAGCACCAGGCATACTCCGTGCTGAGGCTGAAGGGCTGGGAGTCCTTTTAGAAAAAGATCTACTTCACGTGTTTGAAAGGCAGAGTGACAGAGGAGGGAGGCACACACACACACACACACACACCACAGAGTTCCTCCACCTGCTGCTTCATTCCCCAAGTGCCTGTGTCATCGGCGGCCTCCCAGGCACATTGGCAGGATGCTGGATCAGAAGTATGGAGTAGGGGCTGGCATGATGGTGCAGTGGGTTAAGCCGCCACTGGGGATACTGACAGCATCCCATATGAATGCTGGTTCCAGTCCTGCTGCTCCACTTCTTTTTTTAAAATTTAAAAACTTTTTATTTTATTTATTTAATATAGAGTTAGACAGTGGGAGAGAGAGAGGGGGACTAAAAGAAAGGTCTTCCTTCCACTGCAGGGCAGAGAGCCTTGGATTCAAATTCCGTGGGCACTTCGTCCTGGGTGGGGACATAGTCCCTTAACTGCCCTGTGCCTCTGTGAAAAGGGGACACTAGTTCCCACCTCCAGGGTGCTGGAGGAGGAAACGTGCCCCTGCTCGGATGGTGCTCTCTGGGTAGGGATGGAGGGACGGGGTCCAGGGCTGAGGGGCCACACCTCGTGTGCTGTGCTGTGGTGGCCAAATGGCCACCATGGCCAGAGCTACACCAATCTGAAGCCAGGAGCCAGGTGCTTCCTCCTGGTCTCCCACGTGGGTACTGGGGCACAAGCACTTGGGCCATCCTCCACTGCACTCCCCGGCCACAGCAGAGAGCTGGCCTGGAAGAGGGGCAACCGGGACAGAATCCGGCGCCCATGTGGGATGCCGGTGCTGTAGGCGGAGGATTAACCAAGTGAGCCACGGTGCCGGCCCCTGCTCCACTTCTGATCCAGCTTCCTGCTAATGCACGTGAGAAAGCAGTAGAGGATGGCCGAAGTACATGAATTCTTGTCACCCACATGGGATACCTAGATGGAGCTCCAGGATCCTGGCTTTGGCCTGGTCCAGCCCTGGCTGTTTTAGCCATTTGGGCTAGTGAACCAGTGGATGGAAGATCTGTCCTTCCCTCTCTCTGTAACCTTGCCTTTCAAATATAAAATCAATCTTAAAAAAAAAAGTGAGGAGTAGCTGGGACTCCAACAAGGCATTGTGATATGAGATGGTGGTGTCCCAAGCATCAGCTTCCCCCAGTGTGCAGAGGGAACTGACTGAAGGCCTCGGGACAGCACAGCACACGAGGTGTGGCCCCTCAGCCCTGGACCCCGTCCCTCTGTCCCTACCCAGAGAGCACCATCCGAGCAGGGGCGCGTTTCCTCCTCCAGCACCCTAGAGGTGGGAACTAGTGTCCGCTTTTCACAGAGGCACAGGGCAGTTAAGGGACTATATCCCCACCCAGGAAGAAGTGCCTGTGGAATTTGAATCCAAGGCTCTCTGCCCCAGGCCCTTACTCTTAACCCCAGCCCAGTGTCGACGCCCGGGTTCCCGTGTCCAAGTTCCACTCCAACTGTCCCTTTGTGTGCAGCCTTCTTTGTCTCTTCCAACGCCCATGGCCCCTTGTGCCTTTGGCCAGCAGCCTTGGGCTGTGGGTTCTGGGGTGCGCGCAGTTGACTGACAGCCACTCTGGTAAGGTGGGGGAGAGAGGGAGTGAGCACAGGGCCCAGAGTCCAGACTGAGGTCTTCCTCTCTGCCCCCTTGCCCGCTCACTTCCGGGGGATCGAAGGTGTGTGTGTTTCCCTCCTTAGCAAGTACTCCCGGAGAGAAGGCTGTCAAATACAGAGCCGTGTGTGGCTTGGGACTGGACAGCAGCAGGGTCCACTGTCTCCCGTCCTAGTGAGTGTGTGGTGGTCCTGGCAGGTCCCTGGGAGCTGTGAATGCCTGTTCTGCCAGGTGGGAAGCAACAACAGTGTCTCTGTCCAAGCGGAGGTGGACAAGAGGGTGGGTGCAGGACACCTGCATCCCACATCCGGGCCCTGGTTTCAAGTTCCGGCTCCACTCCCCGCTCCAGCTTCCTGCTACTGCACATCCTGGGAGGTAGCAGGTGATGTCTTAGGTCCTTGAGTCCCTGGTACCCATGTGGGAGACCCAGATGGGGCTTCAGGTTCCTGGATTTGGCCCTGGCTCCGGCTGTTACTTCTCTCTTGGGGAGTGAACAAACAGGTAAGAGATCTCTCTGTGTGTCTCTGTGCTTTTCAAATAAAATGAAAATAAATGTGTACATTTTTTTAAAGGCGTGACAAAAGGGATGAAGTGGGATGGGAGACCAGCCTGAGTATAATGTGATGATCAGTGGTGGACAGCGGTGCGCTTGCGCTGTCATCTTCCGAGGGTCACAGGGTGTGGCGGGGAGGAAGCTGTGGACAGGGAAGCTGTGGATAAGTGAGTCAGGCCTGGGACCAGCCACAGTGGTGACAATGTCTCCCCAGCTGCTGCTCCCCAGGGTGCCCCAAAGAGGAGGAGGGGCTCCTTGACCCAAGTGGAAAGCGGAACCAGTCCGCTTGGGCGGGTGTTTGGAGCCTGGAGACCAGGTGTGGAAGGCACCTGCCCGGAAACCAAGGCAGGTGTCAGGGCTCCAGGGGGAGGGGCTGCCGTGGGCTGAACAGCTGCCGGCAGCCTCCGGCAAAGTGTACACCACGTTGGCTTGGAAGAGAGACCAGCCTGGTGGCTGGCGGCAGGTCATCCAGACCTGGAACCATCCCTGCCAAATTGGAATGCCCTTCCCCCCTAGCCGAGCAGACTCCCAAGTTGTGGGGATGTAATGGGAACCAGGAATCATGGACTCGCTTTATTGGGGCAGTGGGTCTGTTGTCATCTAATCAGTGTTGAGAACAGGATCATAAATACGCCGAAGTCCTGGTTGACAGGGTTATAGGCTAGTGAGAGAGAGTTCCAGAAACATATGGTTTGGGATTGGAAGGGCAATCGCTGTAGCTTGGGTAACTTGACCTGGGTTTTGACAAGTGACTAGGAGTTCGTGGAGCAGGACTGGAAAAACTGCCCCAGGCTCACTTATCCACTGGGGTGAGATAAGAGCCTGTCTCTGCAGAACCAGTGAGAGGTGGGAGGTGCTCTGGGGTTCCAGGAGAGCAGGGCTCAGGAATGAGGCTGGTCTGGGTGGGGCGGTGTAATGTCCTCGTTGCTGGAATCTGGGCCCCACCCACTGGCCAGGCCTGCAGCTCCTCCCTAGGCTCAGTTAGAAGAAAAAGTTGGCCCAAACCATGATCCTCTCTCTGATTGAACCACCTGGCGCCGGAAGCTGGGAGCCCGAGGCGGAGGGAGGTGGGGAGGCCGGGGAGGCAGGCACAGTAGGCAGAGAGGCCTCCCAGTGCTCGCCCCCTCCGGGCATGGGCCAGTCTCTCTGCTGTTCGCAGCCCCTGGCCTGCCCGGACCATACCCCTGGCTCTCTCGCCCTGCAGACACGGGAGAGGCCCACTCTGCTGTTTCTGCACCTCGGACTTGGCTCCGTGGCTCAGGACCTAACCTCCTTCCCGGTCACCTCCAGTGGTTCACCAGGTCTGACTGTGCGCAGTCTGCTTCCACGGGCCTCAGGAACTCAGGGAGAGGCCGGCCCAAACCCGCTGCCTGCACACAGGTCCTCGCCCACTCCGACCTGGGGGAGGCCGTGGTCACCGTTGCCAGGACTGGATGCACCAGTGGCAGGAAGGACAGAGCCCTGCAGGGGTTTGGTCTGAGCTGCGTTGATCTTGCACGGATCTTTGGAAGAGCATAAAGTGTGTCCGGTGACCATAGGATCTCTTTCCACGTTAGCGTTTGTTCATGCGGCAGCCGAGACACCACAGTGGCATTTGTCCACTGTTCCTTTACTGGACAGACTCCTACCGGGCACCTGCTACGTGCTGGGTGCCATTCCGGGCTTGGTCTTGTTCTCAAGCAGCTTACGTTCTGGTGGGCAGACCGACAACAGACAAGTGCATGGAAGTGTGGCAGGTGCTGTGAAGGGGGCAGAGTGACTGACAGGCTGGGGAGAGCATGATTTTATACAGATGGCCCTGGAAGGCCCTGCAAAGTAAGGGGGCGTCAGAGCAGAGGCCTGATGGGCACATGGGGCGAGAGGGAGCGGCCAGTGCAAAGGCCCTCAGGCAGCAGGGAGGCCGGTGCAGCTGGGGTGGGGCGTGTGAGAGAAGACGATGGAGCTGGGAGGACGGAGTGGTCCACAGAAGGCTTGGCCCTGACGACGCCAGCGCCCCTGCTGCCATACCCTGCCGGAGCGACTGCGCTCCCCGCTTGCCTCACTTTGATAGTGACGAGGCCAGGGGATACCAGTATAATCTCACTGCACTGCACCCACTTTTTTCTGTTTTTGAGAGACAGAAGGACAGATAGGGGGCTCCCACTCTCTGGTTCACTCCCCCGATGCTTATAACCTGCAGGGCTGGGCCAGGCCGGAGCAGGGGCTGGGAACTCAATCCAGGTTTCCCAGGTGGGCAGCAGAGCACCCAAGCCACCACCTGCTGCCTTGCAGGGTGTGCATTAGCAGGGAGCTGGAGCGAGGGGCAGACTGGGCTGGACCCCAGGGCCTCTGATACCGGTCGGCACTGGCTTCTGAACCGGTGCCTCAGCTCTCCCCCCGCCTGCCCATCCTGCTGCCTGCGGCTGGGGTCACCTCCCTGGGAGAACGAGTGGTGCTCTCCCATCTTTGTCCCCTCTGCATCTGCCTCAGTGCCGTCTGCGTGTTCCAGCCTCCCTTCTGGAAGGTCTTGTGCCACACCGAGCCTGCCGCAGGAGCCGTGCCCGAAACAGAGGAGGGGCTGCCTTCACCCAGAGAGCCAGACCCGGGGCCCACGGCTGGAGCTGGGCACGGGCAGAACACCTCCTGGAAGGGGGCAGGGTGGGTCTGGGCCCTGGGCTTGATTGGGTCAGTACCTGGGGTTGACCTGGGGCTTGCTTTGTATTCTCCAGAAAAATCAGCACAAAATCCCACATCGTGTCAGTCACTGTTCTAGGCACTTTGGGTGTGTTACTGCCTTGGAGTCTCCTGACAGCCCTGTGTGTGCCGGCTGCTGTTACCACTCCCACGTTACAGGCTAAAAACTGGCAGAGCCAGGGTATCAACACGAGAGTCCCTCTTCTTAGCCTTCCCCCATAGATCAATACCCTCGACCCCTAAGCAGGCTGTGTGTGCCCTCCGAGTCCTTGGGATGAATCAGAGGACTTTTGAGCTTCAACTTGCAGAAAGATCGATATTAAGCAAAGATTTCAGGGAAAAAAAGATCTAATAAAAGTTGTTTCAGAACATTGACAGGTGGTTAGAGTGAATAATACCCCAAACCAGGTGAAATTCAAGATCAAAAAGGAGGGGCCGGCGCTGTGGCTTAGCGGGTAAAGCTGCCGCCTAAAGTTCCAGCATCCCATATGGGTGCCAGTTCGAGTCCCGGCTGCTCCACTTCTGATCCAGCTCTCTGCTATGGCCTGGGAAAGCAGTGGAAGATGGTCCAAGTGCTTGGAACCCTGCACTCATGTGGGAGACCCAGAGGAAGCTCCTGGATCCTTGCTTTGGATTGTTCCAGCTCCGGCCATTGCAGCCATCTGGGGAGTGAAGCAGCGGATGGAAAATCTCAATCTCTCTCGCTCTCTGCCTCTCTGTAATTGTCTCCTTTCAAATAAATAAATAAATCTTTAAAAACAAAAACAAAGGGCGTGCTCCTAATGGTGAGCTGCCAGACCAGCCTCCCAGCACCCCCCCCCCCCACCGTTTTGCAGCCTGCACTCAGGACCCCCACACCGGGGCTGTGAGGAGGTGAGCTGGGTGGGCTCCGGGCTGCCCTGCAGACCATTCCTGTCTGACCATTCCTCTGTGGGCCTCGAGGGCAGAGGGCCAGACCGCCAGCGAGGTGGGGCTCGGCTCTCTACCCGGTAGTCCTGTGCCGGACCTGCACACCGCATTCCTACACACTGCTTCCTGCGGGGTGCAGGCACAGCCTGGGCTGTGTCTGCCCTGTGTCTGGGGCTGTCAAGCCCAGGGCCATGTGTCCTAGCCGCCATGGGTCCCCCATGGGAGGCAGAGCCCAGGGGATTCTGGAAGGCAGAGCGGCACGAATGCCAGCTGACACTTCCATCCACGATTGACAAGGAGCTGATGCACCTCGGCAGAGGACACGGCTGGTAATGAACGTGCGGCGTCTTCATTGACAGGGCGGGAGGTGGTGAGTCACACAGGCAGACGGCGGCGAGGGAGAGGGCACAGGTGCGTGGGGCGCGTCTGCGGGCGCAGGGTGAGCCGAGGGGAGAGCGCGGCGGCTCAGAACTGCCTGCCTCAGGGAGGAAACATGTGCGTGTGTGCGAAAGACAGGGCGGGAGGGGCCGTCTGGGGCGTGCATGGCCACCGAGAGGTGCAGGTGTGAGTGACAGGAGCGGGGCTGCGGGAGGGAGCCCGCAGGGTTGAAGGGCGGCCTCTCTCACGCATGCTGCAGATGCCCACGCTCTAGGAAGCCCCGCAGATTGGAGACAGGGACTGGCAGGGGAGGTGAGATTTCATTACCTTTCCCTTTGTGTGATATTTGCGTGCTGGAAATGCAAGCCTGCAGCTATCAAGAATCCAGGCCCAGCCGCAGCAACAGGAAGACTTAGGGTGCACGCCCATGCCAGCCCGCTCAGGGCTGCGGGCAGCTTTGCTTCCCAGAGTCCAGAGAAGAGCCTGCCGCTGGGCCACATGGCCCCCCCACCCCAAGGCCCTCTCTCCTGACTCAAGGGATCCAGAGAGGAGAGAAGCTCTCGGATGCCTGCTTTCACTCCTTGGTTGCCAGAAGCACCCTGAGCCTCGAAGCCTGGCGGGGGGACCTGGGTGATTCAGGGCCGGAGGAAGGTGTGTGTCCTGCCTGGGGCTCCCACTTTGTGGCCTCTGACAAGAGGCGGGCCTGTTGGGCACGATAGCTACTGCTGGCGGCCAGGTCAAAGAAGGCCCAGCCCCTCAGCGATCCCTGGACCATGGGGCAGCGATTCCTGCATCTCTGTTCTCCCTAGCTCTAGGCTGGGACTTTGTTCCATGCCTCATCTGCAAAGACCACCAAGCCAGGTGTGGAGGAGGCTGCGTGTGGGACTGGGAGAGCCCCCATCCCCAGAGAGGGAACACAGCCTGTTAGCTGGGGAGGGGGCACCCTGGGTCTCGCTGCACCATCTTCCGAGCGCTGTCACCAGTGTCACCAGCCCTGCAGAGAGGGCATGGGAGGAGGCGAGGGGGACACATGGGCGCCCAGATATGGGCCTCTCTGAATCCGCAGGAGCTACATTGAGGAAGAGGAGCAAGGGGAGGGCGGAAGTCTCAGCAAGAGGAGCTGGTTCCAGGCAGCCCTGACACGTGCCCATGCCTCCCTTCCACTCCCCACCTGAGCACTTGTGCACCTGCGCCCCCACCCCCAGCATGCCTGAGGGTTGCTCTAAGTGCTTTGCTGTCAGTGCTGCCTGCTGACTGCATGCTCTGGCCCTGGGTCACTGGGCATTGATTTCTGCAGACCACAGGCTGAGGCCAGACCCACTGGGACTTTGTGTTTATCCCCTCAGGCTGTCCCCCTGGGGCTGGGCACTCCTAGATTCCCACTCCGGAAACCCCAGCCTGGTGTTGCCTGGTTACCTCGGGCCCTAGCCTGTCACCCCAGCAATTGCCACTTTGCTTGCCTTCTGATTCCCTGAGCAAATATTGGACACCCAGAGAGACAAGTGGGTCCTGGGTGCATGGCTGGGGCTGGAGGAGGTGGCTCAGCTCAGACGCAGCTGGGGGCTTCCTGCAGAGAACTCCTGGGGTGGGTATGCTGTCCCCCTTCAGCCACCACGTCTGGGATCCGCACACACAATAGGATTCGCTGAGCTGAAGGCATGCACCTGAGCTCAGCACAGCTTGCCCCATTTGGTGAACAGCAGAGCCCTGGGGTTCTGCAGGGGTCTGGGTAGAGGCTCCCTGCGGCCCTCCCTGGCTGTAGCCCGGATGCACCCTCCCCTGCTGCACTCCCACCCACCGCCCTGTTCATCACCTTGTCTGACCTGGGCACTTGCATCAGTCAGGGGTCTCATTCCAAGCAGCAGGTTTAGCTTAGCCCTGACAATGCTGGTTAGGACACCCACGTCACATGTCCCAGTGTCTGGGTTCAAGTCCTGGCTCTCACTCTTGACTGCAGCTTCCTGCAAATGCAGACCCTCGAAGGCAGTGGTGATGGCTTAAGCAACTGGTTTCCTGCCACCCATGTGGGAGACTTGGATTGAGTTCTTGGCTCTTGGCTTTGCCTTGGCCAAGCCCTGGCCAGTTTGGGCATTTAGGGAGTAAACCAGTGGGTAGAAGATCTCTCTCTCTCTCTGTTTCTCTTTTCCAATCCCCCCTCCTTGTATCTCTTAAAAAATTCATAAAAAATGAAATTTCAAATGCTTATTTAAAAAAAAAAAAAGGAAAAGAGGGGCTGGCTTTGTGGTGCAGCTCATTGGTCTCCTGCCTATGACACCGGCATCCCATACCCAGTTCTAGTCCCAGCTGCTCTGCTTCTGATCCAGCTCCCTGAAAATGTGCTTGGGCCCCTTGGCACTCATGTGGGAGAGCAAGATGGAGCTCCTGGTTCCTGGCTTTGGCTTGGCCCAGCCCAGGCTGCTGCAGCCATTTAGGGAGTGAACCGGCAAAAGGTTCTCTCATTCTCTGTAATTGCCTTTCAAATAAACAAGTAAGTCCTAAAAAAAAAAAAAAGAAAAAAGAAATAGAAAGACATTGGCACCCTTAAGCAGAGAGAGTTGACTGAAAGAACTTGGGGGTGCTTACAGCATTGACTGGAAGACTGGAGACCCGGCTTGGGAAGTGGGCAGGCTCCGAGGGCTGCTGGGCCGTCCACATCGCCCTCCAGGTCGCGGCACAGGGCAGTCTGATGAGGATGTCTGTGTGACACTACCTCTCTGCCACTGTGAGCCGAACCCTCTGCCGCAGCCCAGGAGCAACTTCCAAACGGACTCTGCCTTTGGACTTCTCTCTGACATTCAGACCTAAGAGTTTCTGATAGGCTGAGTCAAACTCACAGCTCACATCCTGGCTGCCAGCAGGTGGGGGTGGGGCAGAATGTCCAGCTTTTGTTTCTGTAGGGAGGGGCAGGGTCTCTATGCATAAAGAACCCTCTGGAGGGAGAACACGGCCCCCTTCCAAGCCCCCATACAGGAAAGGAACTTTTTCAGTCTGTGGTTCCGTCCTTTCCGCCATCTTGAAGTTCAAGGGTGGCCTGCATGGGCCCAGCCCCCCTGCCTTCTGGATGCTGACTTTGTTCAGTGGAAGGTGCCCCTGGAGGAGATGGAGGGCAGGTGGGTGCAGGCTGGGGCATTTCTCCCCCGTCCCCCCTTTCCTTTGCAGCTCGGGCTCTCTCTGTTCCAGCCCCTCCTCCCTGTCCCGTCAGAGTCCTCACCCATTCCTTGCTGTTCTCCCTGAGCGCTGCTTCCCTGAGCCCTGCCCTGTAAAACAGTTCCCTTTGCAAGGGTTCCTTGATGACCCTGTTGGAAGGTAGCACCTGTTCCCTGCTGGGACCCCAAATGAGACAGGGAGTTTGAAGATGGGGAAGCAGCAGAGTCCCAGCCAAGGCCCAGAAAGGTCTGGGTTCTCGGCCCCACCTGCATTACCTGCGTGAACTCATTCAAACTCCTTAACATGCCAAGCCCTTGTTCTTGTCGAGAAAATAATCCCTATCTCATGGATTTGTTGTGCGCACCTGGCACTTAGGGACGCTCTACTTGCTGGCTTCCATTTCATTTGTCGGTAGTGGCTCCTCGGAGCACGGTGCTGAGCAGAATTCCCACACCAGCTCCTGGCCTGGGGGCGGCGGGTGCACTCGTGATTGATGAGTGATGTCTGTCCTGGTGCAGACTGGGAAGCGGCAGCAGGCGTGTCTATCTTCTCTGTAGTAGACACTAAACAACGACTCTCAGTTTTCATATTTCTTTGGCTCTTGAGAAGGGAAGTGGAATTCTGCTGGGGTCAGCAAAGCCAGGATCGTGTTTGTCCAGGGTCCATTGCCACCTGCAGTGCCCAGGTCCTGAGTCAGGGAGCCACCTCTCTGGCTCTGCACAGACTTCTCTGGAGTGTGGATGCCCCAGGCATCTCTTTCCTTTAATTAGCAGCTTCAGCCATATCCAGGTTGTTTGAGGTTTTCTTCCTCCCGAAGCCTTTTCTGGTCCCCAGATGCCCAGCCTGACCCTCCCTGTAGGCATAGACACACAGCTCACAGTGGTGTGCGCGGGCACACACGCACACACACACACACACATGTTCACCTCTCTGCAGAGTACCTGGTAGGGAATTAGGGATGGCACTGCATCGTTCCACTCTGTGTTACCCCGTTCCCCAAGCGCCCCTGCTATCTCCTGCCTCCACTCTGCCACTGGTCTAGCAGCACACTCTGGGGGAACAGGGACAGTGAGAGGGGCAAGGAATCTCCTCCCAAACACCCTCCTTTCTGTGCACATCCAGGAATCTTCGGCAATGCATCTATTCAAGAAAGATTTAGTGAGCACCTGCTATGTGCCAGGAAGCAGTGCACAAAACAGACGTGCTCTGTGCCCTGAAGGGGAGACAAGTGCAGCCAGGAGGTGTGGGTAGAGCAGTGAGGGTGGAGGTGAGCGTGGGTGGGATCGGTCATTCAGGTGGGATAATCCGGGAAGACTTTCCCACGCTGTGTCTGGAAGGAGAAGGAAGCTGTTCCAGGCAGCACAGTCAAGGCAGCTTATGCAGAGAGAGAGAGAGAGAAATTTTTATTATTTAAAAGGTAGGGAGAGGGGCCGGCATGAGGTCATAGTAGGTGAAACCGCCGCCTGCAGTGCTGGCATCCCATATGGGCGCTGGTTTGAGTTCCTGCTGCTCCACTTCCGATCCAGCTCTGCTGTGGCCTGGGAAAGCAGTAGAAGATGGCCCAAGTCCTTGGGCCCCTGCACCCACATGGAGACCTGGAAGAAGCTCCTGGCTCCTAGCTTTAGATCAGCACAGCTCCAGCCATTGCGGCCATCTGGGGAGTGAACCAGTGGATGGAAGATTTCTCTGTCTCTACCTCTCTGTAACTCTGCCTTTTGAATAAATAAGTACATCTTAAAAGTAAAGTAAAATAAAATAAAAATAATAAAAGGTAGGAGATCCAGAGAGAGTTCCCACCTGCTGGTTCACTCCCCAAGTGCCAGCCAAGTGCCTGGGCTGGGCCAGGCTGAAGCCAGGAGCTGGGAACTTAATCCAGGTCTCCCATGTGAATGGCAGGGACCCAAGTACTTAAGCCATCAGCACTGGCTCCCAGGATGTGCATTAGCAGGAAGCTGGAGTTAGGAAGGGAACCTGGGCTCAAACCCAGGCACTCTGATGTGGAGTGGGTGCAGGGGCCCAGGCCCTTGGCCATCTTCCACTGCTTTCCCCAGGTGCATCAGCAGGGACTTGGATTGGAAGTGGAGTATCCAAAACTCCACCAGGGCTTTCATATGGGATGCCAGTTGCTAGTGGAGGCTTAACCCACTGCCTGCCGCATAATGCCAGGCTCCCCTAGCAGCATCTTAACTGCTGCACCAAATGCATCCCTGGATGTGTGCGTTGAAGCAGGCCCCTGTGGCTGGCCTTGGAGCTGGAAGGGAGAGGGTCCTGGGGGAGGGAAGGGTGGGTGTGTGGGGAGAGGCAGAGGGGGCTGTCCTGTTGCACCTAGAAAAGTCCCTTCTGGAGGGCTCAGAGTTTCCAAACAGCACCCTTGGGTCCCCCGCACCCTGCCCTCTGCCCACTGTGGCAGGTGAGGCCATGAAAGGACTCCTCCACCATTCCTTCCTTCCCCTGAGCCGTGGGGCCACCTGTGAATTTCTGGGAGTGGTAGGTGGGCAGGTGGGCAGCAGTGACTGAAGGAGGAGGAGCTGCAGATCCCCCGCCCTCAACAGGCTCAGTGCAGGCTTTGATGCAGTCGCCCTAGTACCTGGCTGGCTGACCACCAGGTGCAACTTAGGGTAACGTAGTTACTCAGCGTTTTCTTCCTCTTAAGTAGGCTTGCAATGACCCCCTCCTCTCCTAAGCCCCCTAGGCTCCTTCTCACGGCCCCTCCCCCACCTCGGAGCTGCCTGTAGAGGAGTGTGGCTCTTTGTGTGCGTGAGCATGAAGTCTCCCATATGCAGGTGGAAAAGTGTAGCAACAGGAGTGAATGAACTTACGTGTGCGTGAAAATATCCCAGAGTCGTGTGTAGGAGCGAGTGTGCTTGAAGCTTGTACCAGCAGTGCGTGTGTGTGAGCATGTGTGTGGGGCACCTGGATGCACGTGTGTGCCCAGGTATGCAGGAGAGTGTGGGGGAGTAGGGTGTGAGCCGGCGGTGAGCATGGATGGTGTTCTGCTGGCCAACCATCAGGACAGCCTGTGCAGGGCAGTCATTTGTGCTGGGATATTTATATGGACAAAGCAACAAAGCACCCCACCTGTCTGCCACCTCCTCTCTTGCTCCTTTGTAATCCGTTCTCCACTCAGCAGCCAGTGTGAGCTTTTAAAATGCAAATCCCACAGAGTCACTCCTAAGCAGGAAAACCCTCCAGTGGCTTCCAGTTGCATTTGGAATAAATCGGACTCCTGACTTGGGTCTACAGGATGTGCCTCCCACTCCAGTCTTTGCGATTTTGCAGCCTTAGCTCCTCTCATTCCTGGGGTGCCTCTTGCCTCAGTCACACAGCCCCGACACCTGCTGTTCCTCTCTCGGATTCCTTTGCTGCTGGCTCTGTCCTGGCTCTAGGTTTCAGCCCAATGTGGTGGCACTGTTTGGGAGCTTTCTTGATCTCTCAGGTTGTTTTTTTTAAGATGTTTTTAATTGAGAGAGAGAGGGCGAGAGCGCGCCATCATCCATTAATTCGCTTCCCAAATGTCTGCAATAGGCAGGCTGCGCCAGACTGAAGCAGAGAGCTGGCAATGGATCCCGTGGGTGGCAGGGACCTAAATTCTTGAGCCAGCACCTGATGCCCCCCTGGGGGCACATTAACAGGAAGCTGGGCTCAGCAGCAGAGCCTGGACCTGAACCCAGGCGCTCTCCATCACATGGGATTCGGGTGCCCCCAGCATCTTCACTACCAGGCCAAACACCCTGCCCATCCTCCCAGTATAAAATGACCCCCTAGTCCCTCTCTGTGGCATCACTCCGACTTATTTTCTCTTTTTTAATTCTATTTTTATTTTATTTTCTCCCCAGCACCAGGTCTGAAGCAGATATCTGGCATCCCATAAGAGCACTGGTTTGAGCCCTGGCTGCTCCACTTTTTTTTTTTTTTTTTTTGACAGGCAGAGTGGACAATGAGAGAGAGAGAGAGACAGAGAGAAAGGTCTTCCTTTGCCGTTGGTTCATCCTCCAATGGCCGCCACGGCTGGCGCGCTGCGGCTGGCGCGCTGCGGCTGGCGCACCGCACTGATCCGATGGCAGGAGCCAGGTGCTTCTCCTGGTCTCCCATAGGGTGCAGGGCCCAAGCACTTGGGCCATCCTCCACTGCACTCCCTGGCCACAGCAGAGAGCTGGCCTGGAAGAGGGGCAACCGGGACAGAATCTGGTGCCCCGAGACTAGAACCCGGTGTGCTGGCGCCGCAAGGCAGAGGATTAGCCTAGTGAGCCGCGGCACCGGCCTCCGGCTGCTCCACTTCTGACCCAGCTCCCTGCTAATGTGCCTGGGAAAGCAGCAGAAGATGGCCTAAGTACTTGGGCCCCTGCACCCACACAGGAGACCCAGATGGAGCTCCTGAATTTGACCTGGCCTGCTCCTGGCTGTTGCAGTCATTGGAGAGTGAACTAGTAGATGGAAAATCTCTCTCTCTCTCTGAAACTCTGATTTTCAAATAAGTAACAACATAAAATCTTTTAAAAGGGAGAGAAATTGGGTCCTGTATTGTGCCTCAGTGGATAAAGCCACCGCCTGCAGTGTCAGCATCCCATATGGGAGCTGGTTCGAGTCCAGGCTGCTCCACTTCCTCACTTCCTACCCAGCTCCCTGCTAATGTGCCTGGGAAAGCAGCAGAGGGCAGCCCAAGTGCTTGGGCCCCTGCACCCATGTAGGAGACTCAGAAGAAGCTCCTGGCTCCCAGCTTTGGCCTGGCCCAGCTTGGGCCATTGCAACCAATTAGGAAGTGAAACAGTAGATGGAAGATCTCTCTCTCTCTCTCTCTCTCTCTCTGTAACTCTGCCTTTCAAATAAATAAATAAACTTTTAAAAAAAGAGAGATGAAAAAAACCTGTCTCTTCCTCTTTCTCTGACACTTGGTAAATGAATTTTTAAAAACAAACGAGATTTGAAGATGAGCTGAAGACCTGAAAGAAACCTCATCAACGGAGAAGCGCAGGCAGCAGGTGTCCCGCGGAGGGGTGCTCCGTGCCGTGCCCCGAGGGAGCTGTTGAACTAGCACCGAGCCACAGGCATGTCTGCCAGAGGGGCTGCCGGCCAAAGCCCGGCCACAGCCAGTGCTGGTGAGCACGGAGCAGCAGGAGCGCTCGGGCGTTGCGGGTGGGAAATGCAATGTGGGACAGACACTGGAAGACAGTGTGGTTGTTCCTAACAAAACTAAGCATACTCTTACCACAGAAGCCATGAACCACCGCCTTGGTGTTTCCCCAACTATGCTGCAAACTCAGGTCCACGCAAAAAGCTGCACACATGTGTTTACAGCAGCTTTCTTCAGAATTAACAAAACTTGGTAGCCACCGAGGGGTCCTCCAGCAGGTGAGTGGACGCATGATGGTACCTCCAGATAAAGCCGTATTATTCAGGCCCAAAAAGAAATGAGCTCTGGGGGCTGGTGCTGTGGCACAGTGGGTTAATGCCCTGGCCCGAAGCGCCGGCATCCCCTATGGGCGCCAGTTTGAGACCTGGTTGCTCCACTTCCGATCCAGCTCTCTGCTATGGCCTGGGAAAGCAGTGGAAGATGACCCAAGTCCCTTGGGCCCCTGCACCTGCGTGGCAGACGTGGAACAAGCTCCTGGCTCCTGGCTTCAGATCGGCACAGCTCCGGCCATTGCGGCCATCTGGGGAGTGAACCAGCGGATGGAAGACCTCTCTCTCTCTCTCTCTGCCTCTCAACTCTCTCTGTAACTCTTTCAAATAAATAAATATTAAAAAAAAAAAAAAAAAAAGAAATGAGCTCTGAAGTGATGCAAAGGCATGGAGCGAGGCCTGGGTGGTGGCACAGCAGGGGCAGCTGCCGCCCGCGACTTCAGCATCCCAAATGAGCGCCGGTTCGAGTCCCTGCTCCTCTGCTTCTGATCCAGCTCGCTGCTGACGTGCCTGGGAAAGCAAAAGATGGCCTCTGTGCTTGGTCCCTCCACCCACATGGGAGACTCGGTTGGAATTCCTGGCTCTTAGCTTTGGCCTGACCCAGCCCTGGCCGCTTCGAGCATTTAGGGTGTGAACCAGCAGATAGAAGCCCCCCCACACCCCTCACTCTTGCTCTGTAACTCTGCCTTTCAAGTAAATAATAAATAAATCTGAGAAGAAAAGACGTGGAGGAAACATAAGGCTGTGACGAAGCGAGAGAAGCGGGTCTGACAGGGCCCTGTACTGTGGGACCCAGCGACAGGACACTCTGGGAGAGGCTGGCTGCCAGGGCCGGCGGGAAGGAGGGGGCGCAGGTGGGACTCGGAGGGCTTTTAGGGCAGTGTTCTGGAGGACATCGCAGTGGTAGGTCCCGGTCATCACACACTTACCAGAGACCCTGAACGACACCCAGAGTGAACCCCGGTATGAACCACGGGCTTGGGGTGAGCACGGTGTGTCAGTGTCGGTTCAGGGGATCTCGCAGAAGGTCCAGTCTGCTGGGGGATGATGACGGGGGGTTACGTAGGCGTAGGGGTGAGGAGTGTATGGGAAATGTCTAGAAATAAAAACTCCATTAAACAAAGAAGAGGACAGGAAGGAAGGGAAGAAATGAGAGCTGTGGACTTGCTGCCGGCCCCCCCATGCCCTCCCCTCGCGTCCGTTGCTTGGTTGCTTGCCGCCCGGAGTTGGGACCGCCCTCCCATGACCGTGTGTGCTCCCTAAGTGGCTGGTCGCTTGCCCCTTGCCTCTACGGCTGCCTCAAATTTTGATTTCCCAGCGGGGGGGCGGGGGCAGCCCAGCTGGAAGCTTCTGGGTCACTGTGATCCCTATGCTAACCTTGCCTCGACCCCCTCGCCCCCGACCTGGCCCCTCCGTTCCGCAGCTTCCTGCCAACCCACTGATCTTCCAGAGGGAATTTCATAAACCAATGCCAGCTAAGCCCTGCCCTGGTCTAAACTCGTACTCTGCCACCCAACTGAGGAGAAGCAAATTCAAGGCTGCAGACAGAAGAAAATCCTGGCTAACTCATTAGCACCACCTCCAGCCAAGCTTCGTCTCGCCTCCTCCCGTGCCAGACTACAGCAAGAGGAAAAACATCTTCCCGCCCCTCCCTCCAGGGGCGGAGCTGTCACGAGGAACAGCCTTGAGGGGAGCCCACCGACTGTGCACCCCACTTCATTTCCCAAGCCTTGATTAAGACTGTCAGAGGCATTAAGCTCTGCAAAAATGAAGGCGCCCCGCCCCCATGAGCAATACAAAATACAGTCGATTCTGAGCCACCAAGCCCTCGTGAGCGTGAGCAAGCCCTTCAACATTTTGAATTTTTCCATGATGCCTGCTTTGAAGTCTTCCGTGTATTTGAAATACACGACATGAGCTGCTTCAATGGCTTCTCCTTCTTGGCTGGGTCCCCGAGTGTGGGCTTAGTGTGCTCGCCGCTTGGAGCTGTAATTAGCTCTCCCTCCGAGCTGCGCCGCCTGCCCTGTGCTGGGGTGCAGAGGTAACCCTAGGACCTGAAGGGTCCTTGCCTGGAAGCAAGGGGCCTGGAGTCAAGTGCTTTCTCCACAAGGTGGGCGGGCTTGCCTTCTGCTCTGGGGCACAGCAGCCCCCAGCTGGCCAGGGATGAGACCTTGTCCTTGGTGGGAGCAGCCAGGCTTGGAATAAGCACATTTGAATCAACAGATAGCTGGGGGTCGTGGCCTTGGGCCTTATCGGGTGGTTCCGGGCTTTTTCTGAGCTGGGGTGGCTCAGATGGAGGAAGAGAAGCCCACGCCGGTGCTGCCCACCAGCTCAGGCGCACCGCCCGCGTACGTGTCGGTGGGTCATCCCTGTACTACAGATGAGCAAGCCGAGCCAGGCTGCCTGCCGGCTGATGAAAGAGTTGGACCTGCCTGACTGGATCGGTATGGACTCACGGTGAACCTTACCATTGCCTGGCGCCTTCTGACCCGGGAGGAAAAGGTGAGCGTTGTTTATGGATAAGCTGCGTATCTGACCCTACTGCGTTCAGGTAAATGCTTCCCAAACAGCCTCTCGTCCACACAGCACCCCTCCAAGGTGCGCATGTTCACCTCCATTTTACAGATGAGCCCAGAGAGAGGGGCCTGGCGGAAGGGAAGCTCTGTGAGTGCGCATCGTGGTGGGCTCGCCGCTGTCAGCCCAGGACGCAGCACCATGCACAGTGTGCCGTCAGCGGGCACTGGGTCATCGGTCAGTGAGTAGGTCAATGGAACACTGACCGCCTCCTAGGGCCCCGTATGCTTGCTCTTTCTTGATTTCTACCTGGTCGAGGGGGCTGCAAGCTGCAAGCAGGAGCCTGAATCTCCCAGGTGGAAAAGGCTGCCTGGGCAGTGCTGGTGGGTGCACTCCTAGTGAGAGGGCGCAGCAGCATCAGGGCCGGCTGGCCTGTGCCTGCCCAGG